>NC_080544.1:100393626-100741543 GCF_028640845.1 Ahaetulla prasina
CTTAATTATACCCCTACAATCATCAATTCCTAACTTCCCCCGAAAACAATCAAAAATAATACATCATAATCATTCAAAAACAGTCTGATAACTCTTAGCCTGATATCTACATTGAATATAGTCAATCCATTTTTTCCATTCCTTTAAGTATCTTTCTTGCGTATTGTCTTTCAAAAAGGCTGATATCTTCGCCATCTCAGTCAAATTGGCAACCTTCAATATCCATTCTTCTATTGTAGGTACTTCTTTTTTCTTCCAGTATTGTCCTATTAGTAATCTTGCTGCTGTTATTAGATTTAAAATCAATTTAGTCTCAATTACTGTACAGTCCGTAATAATTCCCAACAGAAAAAATTGCGGCAGGAACTTTATCTTCTTTTTCAAAACATTTTGTAAAATCCACCAAATTTTTATTCAGTGCCTTCGTAACTTCAAATGGTCACTAAATAAACTGTTGTAAGTTGAAGACTACCTGCGGGGAAACAGAACGCTGAACTAGATGGGTTTTTGACTGTATCTAGTAGAAACCTTCTTCCATTCGGCTGACAGCAGAGAGCTGAGCCAAGAAGAACCCTTCCCCCAGGGGTATCCCTTGAAAAGACAGCAGGTGAAAGAGACTGTTGCTGAATGCTACCCAATGTTTAAAACTACCTCTAAACAGAAAATCAACACAGCCAGCAAAAGGCCACAGTGAAAGCCTTCTCCCTGTGGAACCCATTGTTTCTTTGATTTGTTTCTTTCTGGCACAGAACGAAAAAGCATTCACAACTTCTACTTCGAAATGGAATTGGAAGGGGGCAAAAACTCAGGATAAATTCACCTGGTGGACTTAAACTCTCAACTATTTTCTTTATTTCTCGGTATTCCCCTGGGAATTGAAGTCCTATTAAGAACAGAGACACAAACTGCTAGCAAAAGAACTGCTTTGAGCTCTCTAGGGTCCACCGTCATCAGATTTTACTGTGGTGCTTTTTTTTTTTCCCCTGAAGAAATAACAGCTGAAGGTGTATTAAACTTCGAAAAAGCTCAATTCATATATGTTTAAAAGAAAAGCACTGAAAAGAGGACTGAAGTTTCTGGCTACCATCTTTTTAACAGCAAGTGCCTACCTATAGTCCTCTGAAGCAAAAAACGAAACGAAACAAAAACAACTGATGGGGGGAAGAAATTACAAAATGCCATATGCCCATGTGATAGTTTCTATCATAGTTTTGTGCAGTGGTGAAATCCTCCGAGGTCTGTCACTGGTTCACTGCATGCACATGTGTGGTGCGTGCCAAACATGTTGTGCACATGCATGTGTGGTGTATTGCATGCGCACATGCGTGGTACAATCCAAACATGCATTGCATGCACGCATGCACGGTGCATGCCAAACGTGCACTGCACCCATGCATGCACAGTGCACACCAATGTGTGCTATGCGCCACAGGTGCTACTGCGCAGTGCTGAAAAGGAAGGCTTAAGAAAGTAAGTAGAACAGCGACGGGGGTGAACAGCTGTGCCCTGTGATTTAGATTCGCTAGAAAACAGGATTTCTAGCAAAGAGTGCAGAGAAGAGCAACAAAGATGATTAGGGGACTGGAGGCTAAAACGTATGAAGAACGGTTGCAGGAACTGGGTATGTCTAGTTTAATAAAAAGAAGGACTAGGGGAGACATGATAGCTGTGTTCCAATATCTCAGGGGTTGCCACAAAGAAGAGGGAGTCGGGCTGTTCTCCAAAGCACCTGAGGGTAGAACAAGAAGCAATGGGTGGAAACTGATCAAAGAAAGAAGCAACTTAGAACTAAGGAGAAATTTCTTGACAGTTAGAACAATTAATAAGTGGAACGACTTGCCTGCAGAAGTTGTGAATGCTCCAACACTGGAAATTTTTAAGAAAATGTTGGATAACCATCTGACTGAGATGGTGTAGGGTTTCCTGCCTGGGCAGGGGGTTGGACTAGAAGGCCTCCAAGGTCCCTTCCAACTCTGTTGTTATTTATTTATTTATTTATTTATTTATTTTATTCGATTTTTATACCGCCCTTCTCCCGAAGGACTCAGGGCGGTGTACAGCCAAGTAAAAATCACAGTATAAATATTAAAAGGAATTAAAACAAACACATTATAAGGTGGCCGAATTTAAAACAATTTAAAATATTAAAATATAAATAACTCCAATAAAAGTTATTGTTATGTTATGTTATGTTAAATATAAATCACGCGGGGACTTCCTGTTTGGCACCGTAGGTGATGGCGGTGATCTTTACGATCACCAACCTCTGGATTATGTGGAATCACTAGGACAGCTTAAATCTGCTGTCCAGCGGTTCGAAAAACCCTCTCTTCGGGAGAAGAAGAGATGGTGAGCTGAGGGCAGAGGTTGAATTTCCCTAAAGCCCCTGAGAAAAAAGGGGTTTGAAGGGTTAAGTTCCCTCCAGCAACCCGAAGTGCTCCAGATCCGAGGATTTTTCTGCTTTGGCGGAACCAATCATCACGACCAAACACCGAGATTTATTTTGGACAATAAAGGATTATACCGGACAGAACGAAAGTGGGAGAACTTTATGCAAGTAGCCAAGCCAATTCCCCGTTACTTTGTAACAAGCTTGAAAACAGCAAGAAAATGGAGGCGAATTGTTAACAAGTTAACGAGTGGAAAGTGAAAGTGATACTTAGCCTTTCCCTCTGCTGCTGGTAAATTGCATGTTATTTGCTACTTTAACTCTTTAACTCTTTGCTGCCTGCTGATAGAATCTAGGGGAGATTTTTAAATATTGCTTTAAAAGACTGTGTTTCTCAGAGGTTAAGAAGATTTAAAGTGAATATTAAGTTGGAAATAAATAAATAATTTTATAGAAGATGGCAGCCAAACAATTAAAGTCTACTGTAACAAAGGGCTCTGGAATTTCATCAGCTGGTGCCTCTCCAGCTCATACAGCAGAGACTAGAACATTGAACTTAGAGGCGGTACAAGAGAATTTAAAAGACTTTATGCAAGAAAAATTTAAAGTAATAACTGATGAGATGTCTGAAATGAAAGAGCAGATATCAGAAATTCAAGTGGGAAATAAAGAAGTTAAGGAAGGATTTGTAATTGCAGTACAAAGTTTGGCAACAAATGTGATTTTATTAGAAGAGGAAGTTGAAGAAATTAAGCAACATAATTCAAAATTAGAAAATAAAATGGCTGAATTTCAAAGTAAAATGGAAAAAACAGATGATGAAATAGTTTTGATACAATATAGAAATATGGAATTTGCTCTAAGAATCCGTGGTCTGAAAGAGAATAAAGAAGAGAATTTAAGGGAAATTTTTTCTGAAGTATTTGCTGAGATATTAGCAGCTCGTCCAGCAGATGTGGCTTATCAAATTGATAAAATATATCGTGTGAATTCTTGGATAGCAAGGCAAAAAAAGTTGCCAAGGGATGTTGTTATTTATTTTACAAATAGAACAGTGAGAAATCAGATTTTGCAAGCCTCATATAAGGGGGAGAAGATTCAGATTGCTGGTCAAGATATTTTAATATTAAAGGAAATTCCACCAAAAATGTTAAGGGCTAGGAAGGAATTTGCCTTCCTGGTGAATGAACTTAAAAAACATCAGATTGAATATAGATGGGATATTCCAACTGGTATAATAGTATATTATGCAGGGAAAGTACATCGTCTCAATACAGTTGGAAAAGCAAGAGAATTTTATGTTGAGGCATTAAAAGTTGGAAGTCTTCCTCCATTGGAAGCTAGAAGAAGGGAGACTGAAGTGAAGGAAAGAGAAGTGAAGCAGGTACAAGAACAGATTGTGATGGAAGAAGATTTATTACAAGTGTTGGAAATACCTACGACGGGTTCAGACTCAAAAGAACAAAGGCTGACAAGAGCTGCTGCTAAACGCAAGGAACAAGAGATGAAGGCACAACAACAACTGGCAACTACTACAACGGAAACAGTGGGAGGAGCAAGGCCTAAAGCAAAATGTGATCTGCGGCTAGTGTTCCAAAAGTTTCCTTTGGCCGATAATGGCAATTAAACTATTATCTTGGAATGTTAATGGTTTGAATTCACCGCAGAAGAGAAGGAAAGTATTTCACTATTTGAAACAATTTAAAAATGACATTACCTGTTTACAAGAAACACATATTAGATCTTTAGACCAGGAAGAATAGCGGCTATAAAAATGAATGTTTTGCCCAGGTTTTTATTTTTGTTTCAAATGATACCGGTGCTTAAGAATGATATTAAATTACAGGAATGGCAAAAGGGGATTAGTAAATTTGTATGGATGGGCAAAAAACCAAGAATAAAATTAAAAATAATGCAGGATACAAGGGAAAGGGGGGGTCTTAAAATGCCTAATTTAAAATTATATTATGAAGCAGTTGTCTTATCATTAATTACTGATTGGATTAATTTAACTGAGGAAAGAGTTTTGAATATAGAAGGTTATGGTTTGTTATATGGGTGGCATGCCTATTTATTATATGATAAGAAAGTAGATAAAATATTTAAAATAATATAATTAGAAATGCATTATTGAGGATTTGGAGGAAATATCAACGGCCTCCCCAGGCTCCGGAGGCCCTCTGGAGACCAGAAACCGTTTCTGGCCTTCCCAAACTTCTGGTAGGCCCATTTTTTTATCCTCCCTGAGCCTCCGTGTGCACCCAGCACTTACCTGCATCCAAAACGGGCTGCATGGGGACTCCTGGGAGGGGAGGGGCAAGGTAGGCAGGGCCAGCCAGGAGTGGGATTCAGGGGTTCTCTGAACTGCACAGAATCTTAGCTACAGGTTCTCCTGAACTCCTGCAAACCCCCAGCAGCCCCACCCCTGACTCCAGGACACTGCAACCATCATAAATATGAATTGTCTGAATTTTGATCTCATGACCATGGGGATAATGCAATGGACATAAGTCACTTTTTTTTTTAATTCAAAAAGTTTTACAAAAAATTTTTTCCCCCTTTCCTGCCCTCCCCTCCCCCCTCCCTTCACAACCCCTCTCCCCACCCCCGACTTCCCGGAACGAGCACAAGGTATAGTTAAAAATAAAACAAACATATGCTAAAAAATTTCCATCCCAACTTAATTATACCCCTACAATCATCAATTCCTAACTTCCCCCGAAAACAATCAAAAATAATACATCATAATCATTCAAAAACAGTCTGATAACTCTTAGCCTGATATCTACGTTGAATATAGTCAATCCATTTTTTCCATTCCTTTAAGTATCTTTCTTGCGTATTGTCTTTCAAAAAGGCTGATATCTTCGCCATCTCAGTCAAATTGGCAACCTTCAATATCCATTCTTCTATTGTAGGTACTTCTTTTTTTTCCAGTATTGTCCTATTAGTAATCTTGCTGCTGTTATTAGATTTAAAATCAATTTAGTCTCAATTACTGTACAGTCCGTAATAATTCCCAACAGAAAAAATTGCGGCAGGAACTTTATCTTCTTTTTCAAAACATTTTGTAAAATCCACCAAATTTTTATTCAGTGCCTTCGTAACTTCAAATGGTCACTAAATAAACTGTTGTAAGTTGAAGACTACCTGCGGGGAAACAGAACGCTGAACTAGATGGGTTTTTGACTGTATCTAGTAGAAACCTTCTTCCATTCGGCTGACAGCAGGGAGCTGAGCCAAGAAGAACCCTTCCCCCAGGGGTATCCCTTGAAAAGACAGCAGGTGAAAGAGACTGTTGCTGAATGCTACCCAATGTTTAAAACTACCTCTAAACAGAAAATCAACACAGCCAGCAAAAGGCCACAGTGAAAGCCTTCTCCCTGTGGAACCCATTGTTTCTTTGATTTGTTTCTTTCTGGCACAGAACGAAAAAGCATTCACAACTTCTACTTCGAAATGGAATTGGAAGGGGGCAAAAACTCAGGATAAATTCACCTGGTGGACTTAAACTCTCAACTATTTTCTTTATTTCTCGGTATTCCCCTGGGAATTGAAGTCCTATTAAGAACAGAGAGACAAACTGCTAGCAAAAGAACTGCTTTGAGCTCTCTAGGGTCCACCGTCATCAGATTTTACTGTGGTGCTTTTTTTTTTCCCCCTGAAGAAATAACAGCTGAAGGTGTATTAAACTTCGAAAAAGCTCAAATCATATATGTTTAAAAGAAAAGCACTGAAAAGAGGACTGAAGTTTCTGGCTACCATCTTTTTAACAGCAAGTGCCTACCTATAGTCCTCTGAAGCAAAAAACGAAACAAAACAAAAACAACTGATGGGGGGAAGAAATTACAAAATGCCGTATGCCCCTGTGATAGTTTCTATCATAGTTTTGTGCAGTGGTGAAATCCTCCGAGGTCTGTCACTGGTTCACTGCATGCACATGTGTGGTGCGTGCCAAACATGTTGTGCACATGCATGTGTGATGTATTGCATGCGCACATGCGTGGTGCAATCCAAACATGCATTGCGTGCACGCATGCACGGTGCATGCCAAACGTGCACTGCACCCATGCATGCACAGTGCACACCAATGTGTGCTATGCGCCACAGGTGCTACTACGCAGTGCTGAAAAGGAAGGCTTAAGAAAGTAAGTAGAACAGCGACGGGGGTGAACAGCTGTGCCCTGTGATTTAGATTCGCTAGAAAACAGGATTTCTAGCAAAGAGTGCAGAGAAGAGCAACAAAGATGATTAGGGGACTGGAGGCTAAAACGTATGAAGAACGGTTGCAGGAACTGGGTATGTCTAGTTTAATAAAAAGAAGGACTAGGGGAGACATGATAGCTGTGTTCCAATATCTCAGGGGTTGCCACAAAGAAGAGGGAGTCGGGCTGTTCTCCAAAGCACCTGAGGGTAGAACAAGAAGCAATGGGTGGAAACTGATCAAAGAAAGAAGCAACTTAGAACTAAGGAGAAATTTCCTGACAGTTAGAACAATTAATAAGTGGAACGACTTGCCTGCAGAAGTTGTGAATGCTCCAACACTGGAAATTTTTAAGAAAATGTTGGATAACCATCTGACTGAGATGGTGTAGGGTTTCCTGCCTGGGCAGGGGGTTGGACTAGAAGGCCTCCAAGGTCCCTTCCAACCCTGTTGTTATGTTATGTTAAATATAAATCACGCGGCACAGCTGATCATCAGAAAGACCCGAGCATTGCATGACGAGCTGAACCCCTGTTACTCGTCCCAGCTCCTGCCCGCCTGCCCAGTTCAAAAACATGCAAATGTGAATAGTTAAATAGGTACCACTTCAGTGGGAAGGTAACAGCATTCCATGTGTACCTCGTCACGCTGGACACATAATCATGGAAATGTCTTCAGACAATGCTGGCTCCCTTGTCTAAGAAATAGAGAGGAACACTATCCCCTAGAGTCCGACATGACTGGACCGTGGAAAACTTTACCTTGTATAGCAAGAGCCCTTAGACTTATATACCATTTCACAGTGCTTTACAGCCTTCTCTTAAGAGGTTTACAGAGTCAGTATATTGCTTCCAACAATCTGGGTCCTCATTTTACCGACCTCAGAAAGATGGAAGGCTGAGCCGGTGAAAATTGAACCTCTGGCAGTCAGCAGAATTAGCCTGCAATACTGCATTCTAACCACTGCACCATCACGGCTCTTAATTTAATTTTACCCATCCCCTAATTGTAAGAGATTGAAGAGAAGCTGGAAAAGGAATGGAAATATGTGAACAATCAAGAAAGAGTAAGCAACTCTGTTGGTGGGCTGATCTTGTAAATAGCATCCTAGTCCAGGTGCCAAGAAACCTAGGAAGAAGCATTTCAAAGCCTTCACCTCAACAAGCTTGCAATAAACAAAGGGGGAAAACTCCTCCCAGGATGCTACATTTATCTCTAGACTAGTATAAAATATACTTTGGTGAAATTTATCTAGTTTTTCTTTCCTTGATCTTGCCCAGCTTGATCTTGACCAGGGATGAGTTCCTGGGGGTTCAGCAGAGTTCAGGCAATCCTCTAGCCAAGGATTGTCGGGATTCGGCAAACTCTCAAATGCTACCCCTGGCTGCCACACCACCCTGCCCCACCCAGGAGTCTCCATGCAGCCCGTTCATCATTCCAGGTAAGTGCAGAAGCTGTGCGGAAGGTCTGGGAGGGCAAAACATGCCTACTGGAGGTTCTGGAAGTCCAGAAACAGGCCTGTTTCTGGCCTCTGGAGGGCCTCCGGACCCCTGAGGAAGCAGTTTTTGCCCTCCCAGAGCCTCGAGGAAAGCCTCTGGAGCCTGGGGAGGGCAAAAAACACCCCCCTCCTCCCACCATGGTGCAGGCGGTGGACTAGGCCTTGCCCACCATGGTCACGCCCACCCAGCAATGGGCCAGTGAACCCATTGTGAAAGAATCTGAAGCCCACCTGTGGATTTGACAATTGTACTGTTCAAAGATTATAGATCCACACTTTAGTTCATCATATGTGAAGAGTCCCTGAAAGTACGAACTCTTCTGATGGTGACTGTTGTGATCGGCCAGCAGCCTGCAGAGCTGGCAATGGAGTCAGACAATGATGAGGCTGAGAAAGAACATGGGCCAGTCCTGGAGGCTGGGGAAGGCCCGGATGAGGGCTCTACATCAGAGGCAGAGGTGGGGCCAGGGCCATTGGGGAGTGAGATGCAGACTCCAGATCCTCCAGAGGCTGACAGTAGTGAGGCAGAGGAACAGGAGGAGCCTGTTCCTAATGCACGCATGAGAAGAGCTGCCAGAAGGCAAGAGCAGCTCAAGCAAAGAGGACAACTCGGGAGTAAGGCCAAGAGATGATTGGCCCCACCCATAAGGCTTAAAAGACCAGCAACAGCGTTTGGGCTCTTTGCCGGAAAACAACGTTAATAGTTTTGTCTTGTTGCATTTGTTTTGTATTGGTGTCTTCTGAACTTTTGCCAAGAAAGGCCTTTAGCAGTTTGCCTAATTGGACCAAGATTGGTGATAGAACTGAGGGATTGTGTTGGGAGGAATTTGCTTTAATTTAGTTGGACTGCACTGAGAATGAATTAATTCTCAGCTGTTCTAATAAAGTTTATTTGTTTTTACACTGACTGAGTTTCCTACTACCTACTTGGGCCTGGGTCACAACAGCCACATCCAGAACTTAGGATAGTGCTCCTAGTGAATTTCTCTGTAGAATGTGACCCTGAATTTCAAAGGAACACTGAAGACAAAGTCTCAGGTATCCAAAGTTTAGCCAGGCCTGCAGTGGTGTCATTAGCGTTACAATTTTACGCAAGATTAAGTGTGTAATTGCAGGTTAAATGGGAGAGGGTTGCCATGCCTCGGTACTGCTAATGAAGCAGGCAAGGTTAATGATAGCACAGATGGGAAGCTCGAAGGCACTAGTAGTATGAGCCATTGGGAAGTCTTCTCAGCTAAGGGACCCTCCTTGTAATGTAGGATTCCAGTGATTCACAGCAGTCACATTATTCCCAGCATCCTTACACTCCCCTTGCTGAGCTAAATAATTGCCTCCTGGTGCAGCCCATCAAGAGGGGTGAGAATGCCTCCTCACAAGTATTCTGGCTGACCTTCTCCTCTCAGCCCTTCGTGCTCTCGGATCAGGAGGAGGAGGCAGTTCTTCATCTCCACTGACCAGCTGTAGCTCTCTGCCCTCTTCACCCGAAGCCTCTGGGCTTTCCAGAGGCAGCTGTGCCTTTCCTGTCTCTAGCTCAGCCGGCTGCTTGTCCAGTCGCTCTCCTGTGCTCACTCCCCTCCATTCCTGCCTCATTGCCCTTGACTGCCTCCCCTCCTGACATACCCAGGACTGCCTCATCCTCCTTTGAATTAACATTTGGGGAAGTCATCACAATGGATTTGCTTACTGACTACCATTTTCACTTCATGACCACTGTAAAAAAAGGTTATAGAATTGGGTGCAGTCATGTGGTGACCCACTTAATGACTGTCATGGCTTATATAATTCCAGGCTCAGTTAGTCATACATCGATGATTGATAATGTAGTTAGCAAGAGTCCACAATCTTCATATAAACTGGTTCTACTACTTAATTGTTCTCACTATTTAGAATAGAAGATGGGTAGGTAGGTAGAATAGAATAGAATAGAATAGAATAGAATAGAATAGAATAGAATAGAATAGAATAGAATAGAATAGAATAGAATAGAATTTTTATTGGCCAAGTGTGATTGGACACACAAGGAATTTGTCTTGGTGCATATGCTCTCAGTGTACATAAAAGAAAAGATACGTTCATCAAGGTACAACATTTACAACACAATTGATGATCAATATATCAATATAAATCATAAGGATTGCCAGCAACAAGTTATAGTCATACAGTCATAAGTGGAAAGAGATTGGTGATGGGAACTATGAAACGATTAATAGTAGTGCAGATTCAGTAAATAGTTTGACAGTGTTGAGGGAATTATTTGTTTAGCAGAGTGATGGCATTTGGGAAAAAACTGTTCTTGTGTCTAGTTGTTCTGGTGTGCAGTGCTCTATAGCGTCGTTTTGAGGGTAGGAGTTGAAACAGTTTATGTCCAGGATGCGAGGAATCTGCAAATATTTTCACGGCCCTCTTCTTGATTCGTGCAGTATACAGGTCCTCAATGGAAGGCAGGTTGGTAGCAATTATTTTTTCTGCAGTTCTAATTATCCTCTGAAGTCTGTGTCTTTCTTGTTGGGTTGCAGAACCGAACCAGACAGTTATAGAGGTGCAAATGACAGACTCAATAATTCCTCTGTAGAATTGGATCAGCAGCTCCTTGGGCAGTTTGAGCTTACTGAGTTGGCGCAGAAAGAACATTCTTTGTTGTCCTTTTTAATGATGTTTTGATGTTAGCTGTCCATTTGAGATCTTGCGATATGATAGAACCCAGAAATTTGAAGGTTTCTACTGTTGATACTGTGTTGTCAAGTATTGTGAGAGGTGGAAGTATGGAAGGGTTTTCCTAAAGTCTACCACCATTTCTACGGTTTTGAGTGTGTTCAGTTCCAGATTGTTTTGGTTGCACCACAAGGCTAGTCGTTCAACCTCTCGTCTATATGCGGATTCGTCATTGTCTCGAATGAGACCAATCACTGTTGTGTCATCTGCGAACTTCAGTAGCTTAACAGATGGATCATTGGAGATGCAGTCATTGGTATACAGAGAGAAGAGAAGTGGGGAGAGCACACAGCCTTGGGGGGGCCCTGTGCTAATTGTACAGGTATTTGATGTGATCTTGCTTAGCTTCACCTGCTGCTTCCTGTTTGTTAGGAAGCTTGTGATCCACTTACAAGTCTGTTCCGGTACCTGTAGCTGGTTTAGCTTAGTTAGAAGAATGTCTGGAATGATGGTATTGAATGCTGAACTAAAGTCTACAAAAAGGACCCTTGCATAGGTCTTTGGAGACTCAAGATGTTGTAGGATGTAGTGCAGAGCCATATTAACAGCATCATCTGTTGATCTATTTGCTCGGTATGCAAATTGCAAGGGGTCTAACAGCGGATCCGTGATGGTTTTCAGGTAGGAAAGCACTAGCCTTTCAAAGGTTTTCATGACTACAGATGTTAGAGCAACTGGTCTGTAGTCATTCAGTTCCTTGATGGTGGGCTTCTTTGGCACTGGGATGATGGTAGAGCGTTTGAAGCAAGAAGGAACATAACACATCTCTAGTGATTTATTGAAAATATGGGTGAAGATGGGGGCCAATTGGTCAGCACAGACTTTTAAGCAAGAAGAGTTATCTTGTCTGGGCCTGGAGCTTTTCCTGGCTTTTGTCTGTGAAATAGGTCCTGCACTTCCTTTTCTGTGATCACTAGGGGTTGTGAACCCAATGAAATGGGGTCAGTTGTAGGAGGCTTGGCTGTTGTTGGTGTGTCTGAGATGGGGGTTGTGGAAATAGGTGGCTGTAGTTTCCTTGCAAACCTGCAGTAAAACTCATTCAGGTCATCTGCCAGTTGTTGATTACCTTCAGCCTGGGAAGGAGGTTTGCCATAGCCGATGATATTTTTAAGAGTTTTCCACATGTTTGCTGGTTCATTTGCTGAAAACTGATTCTTTAGCTTAGGTAGGTAGGTAGGTAGGTAGGTAGGTAGGTAGATAGATAGATAGATAGATAGATAGATAGATAGATAGATAGATAGATAGATAGATAGATACCGTATATACTCGAGTATAAGCCGAGTTTTTCGGCACGTTTTTTGTGCTGAAAAACGCCCCCTCGGCTTATACTCGAGTCTACCCTTGCAGAGCCGACCCAGGGAGAGGGTTTTTTGCCCTCGGGAACAGCTGGGCCGGCAGGACGAGCCCAAATGCTGCCGGCATGCTTTGCCAGCTCGGCCGGCTCGTTTTGGGCGGCGGCTGGCCTCCGGCGTTTTCTTTCGCCGCTTTTGATGGCGGCGGCGGTGGTCGGCGGAGGGGGCGGGGGCGGAGGGGCGTTCGACATTTCGCCCCTCTCACTCGTCCTCCTCTTGCCCGCTGGGGGCGGAGGGGCGTTGTCACCTCGCCTCCTCTCGAAAGCCGAAATTGAGTGCGGCGGCAGTGGGGGTGGGTGGGGAGGCCGCCGTGAAGTGCCGGCTGGGGGCCGGAGCCAATCCGGGCTCCCCAGCCGGCACTTCACGGCGGCCTCCCCTGCCGCCGCACTCAATTTCGCCGGAGAGGAGGGCGAGGGTGACAACGCCTCGCTGGTGACAAACAAATAGAGTTCTTCTCGCCTTGGCGTTTGTCACCTCGCCTCCTCTCGAAAGCGAGTGAGTGCGGCGGCGGTGGGGAGGCCGCCGTGAAGTGCCGGCTGGGGGCCGGGATTGGCTCCTGGGCTCCCCAGCCGGCACTTCACGGCGGCCTCCCCTGCCGCCGCACTCAATTTCAGCCGAGAGGAGGCAGTGACAAACGCAAGCGAACTCTTTATTTGTTTGTCACTCTCGCCCTCGGAGGCGGAGGCGTTGTCACCTCGCCTCCTCTCCGAGCCGAAATTGAGTGCGGCGGCAGTGGGGTGGGTGGGTGGGGAGGCCGTGAAGTGCGGCTGGGGGCCGAGCCAACCCGGCTCCCCAGCCGGCACTTCACGGCGGCCTCCCCTCGCACTCAATTTCGGCTTTTCGAGAGGAGGGCGAGGGTGACAACACCTCCATGGCGAAATGACAAACAAATAGTTCTTCTGCCTTGGCGTTTGTCACCTCGCCTCCTCCGGTGAGTCGAGCGGCAGTGGGGGTGGGGAGGCCGCCGTGAAGTGCCGGCTGGGGGCCGGGATTGGCTCCTGGGCTCCCCCTGCCGCCGCACTCAATTTCGGCTTTCGAGAGGAGGCGAGGACAACGCCCTCCGCCCACGCGGGCAAGAGGAGGACAGTGAGAGGGCGAAATGTCAACGCCCTCCGCTCCGCCGACCACCGCCGCCGCCGCCATCAAAAGCGGCGAGCCGAGGCCAGCCGCCGCCCAAAACGAGCCGGCCGAGCTGGCAAAGCATGCCGGCACTTCAATCCCGGGCTCCCCCAGCCGGCACTTCACGGCGGCCTCCCCTGCCGCACTCAATTTGCCGGAGAGGACGGCGAGTGTGTCAACGCCAAGGGGCGAAGAACTCTCTTTATTTGTTTGTCACTCGCCTCCTCTTACGTCCTCCTCTCGCCCTCGGAGGCGGAGGGGCGTTGTCACGAATACATCCCAATAAAATGCAAAGGTTTCAAAGCATGTTTTGGAAAAGCAGCGAGGGATGAGGGGAGAATGCTGCCTTGAATGTGAAAGAATCGTGGAAAACTCCAACTACAGTATAAAAAAAAAACATTTGCACTCAGTACTTTTTATTTTATTTTATTTTTTGCCAAGTTTTCCCCAGGGTTTTTTTTCCCCCCTATGGAAATTGGGGAGGTGGGGAGAAAGAGGTGAAAAGAAAAGCCTCTTGGAAAGCGGAGAAATCGGCAGAACAAACAATTTCTCCCCGAGAGGGGCAGGAGGAGGAGGAGGAGGAGAGATGGGGGCATTGCAAGCTAGGGTGGGAAGAAGGAGGAGGAAGAAGAAGGAGGCAAAAGAAACCGACCCTCGCAGATCAGCAAATTAGCTTTCCTTCTCCAAACCAATTTTTTAAAAAAAACCGTTCTACCCAGAGCAAATGGCAAATAAGCAGCCCGTTTTGAGTCTGATTATTGTTTCATGGTGGTTGCCCTCTCTGATCTCCTTGTACATGACAAGGCACCTCTAACCCAGCGCTTTGTGTTTGTTATTGGTAATTCTCCTCTCCTTCTTCCATTGGAGTCCTCTCCTTCCTTTCCGAGCAGGCGGGCGATTTACCTTCTCTGCCTCTTTTATTTTCCTGGAGGTGGAGGTGTATTCCTAAGGATGCCTTCAGTGCTGGGGAAGGAGCCGATCCATGGAGGGAGGGGGGCGACGCTGCCGAGAAGCCGCTGCTTACAGAGGCGAAAGAGCCAGGAGACCTTGGCATAGGTGGGCGGCTGGTGTAAGGCAGGGCAGAACCTTCGACCCAAGGATCCCGGGAGGTGGGGGACGAAAGAGAGGCAGAGAAGGAGGAGGAGGAAGGAAAAGAAAGAAAGGGGAGTGAAAATAAGAGCAGTCCGAGCAATAAATAAATATTGCTGGGCTGCTTTCCAAAAATCCTCAGCACGGAACTAAAAGTTGCAAGTGTTTTGTGAGTTCAAACAGTCCCTTCCAGACTAACACGTTTCATTAAAAGATACAAAGTTTGGTAAACTGAAGCTCGCTCTGTCCAATGCAAAAAAATCATCATCATCATATAATAATAATAATGATAATAATAATAATAATGATGATGATAATGATAATAATGATAATGATAATAATAATAATAATAATAATGATGATGATGATAATGATAATAATGATAATGATAATAATAATAATAATGATGATGATGATGATAATGATAATAATGATAATGATAATAATAATAATAATAATAATAATGATGATGATAATAATGATAATAATGATAATGATAATAATAATAATAATAATAATAATAATAATAATAATAATAATAATAATAATAATAATAATAATAATAATAATAATATTCAGTGCCGCTTTGATGGCAGCCTGACGTAAAATGGGGGGCAGGGGGATACATACACGGTTAGGGAAAAATAACAAAACAATGTTTTGGGCTCAATTGCAGTCTTAAATTGAGGACTACCGGTACTTGCAATTTGAACCTTATTGGACACTTCATTCCTGGAGGGTTTTTAAAGAACAGACTGGACAATCCTTTGTCTGAAACAGTATAGGATCTCTTGCTTGAGGAGTGGGGACTGGACTAGAAGATCACTGTTAGTTTGGGATATGTTCAGAGCCCACACATCTGATGACATAAAAAAATTGGCAAAGTCATCTCAAGTCACTTTGGCCGTTATTCCAGGTGGGCTTACATCTGTATTGCAGCCCCTAGATGTCAGTTTAAATAAACCTTTCAAGGACCATGTGCGAAGGATGTGGCATGAATGGATGACATCTGGTCAAGCTCGTCTGACAAAAGTTGGAAATCTGAGAAAGCCAGACATAGAACTAATAGCACAGTGGGTTCGTGATGCATGGGAAGATATTCCAGAGGACATGGTGCAACGTGCCTTCAAGAAATGTGGCATTAGTAATGCTATGGATGGCAGTGAAGACAGCGCATTGTATGAGAGTGACAGCAGTGATGATGACGACTGTGAACTCAGTGATGGCGACAACGTATATGCGGATAACATCACAGAAGCTGAAGTAGCTGAAGCTCTGTTTGGACAAACAGATGATGAGGAGGAGAACTCCAGTTTTGAGGGATTTTAGCTCTCGTTAGCTTGGTTGCTGTTACTTTTAAAGATACTGTATTTTTGATACCATATTCTTTTTGGGGACCCCCTTTTGCACTTTTATTGTTTTTCGTTCAAATAAATATTCATGTTATTTTACTTGGCTCTATCTTTATTTTTTACATTGACCAGTAGCTGCCTCATTTCCCACCCTCGGCTTATACTCGAGTCAATAGTTTTTCCCAGTTTTTGTGGTAAAATTAGGTACCTCGGCTTATATTCGGATCGGCTTATACTCGAGTATATACGGTAGATAGATAGATAGATAAAATTCTTTATTGGCCAAGTGTGATTGAACATACAAGGAATTTGTCTTTGGTGCATATGCTCTCAGTGTACATAAAAGATACATTCATCAGGAATCTTACAGTATAACAATGATAGTCCTAGGGTACAAATAAGCAATCTAATCATACTAGGAAACAATCAATATGAATCGTAAGAATACAAGCAACACACTTACAGTCATACAGTCATAAATGGGAGGAGATGGGTGATAGGAATGATGAGAAGATTAATAGTAATAGTAATAGTAATGCAGCCTTATTGAATAGTTTGACAGTGTTGAGGGAATTATTTGTTTAGCAGAGTGATGGCATTCGGGAAAAAACTGTTCTTGTGTCTAGTTGTTCTGATGTGCAGTGCTCTATAGCGTCGTTTTGAGGGTAGGAGTTGAAACAGTTTATGTTCAGGATGTGAGGGGTCTGTAAATATTTTCACGGCCTTCTTTTTGACTCGTGCAGTATACAGGTCCTCAGTGGAAGGCAGGTTGGTAGTAATTATTTTTTCTGCAGTTCTAATTATCCTCTGAAGTTTGCGTCTGTCTTTTTGGGTTGCAGAACCAAACCAGACAGTTATAGAGGTGCAATGACAGATTCAATAATTCCTCTGTAGATAGAATAGAAGTAGAAGTGATCTTGGAGATCTTCCAGTCCAACCCTTTGCTCGGGCAGAAAACCCTATATCATTACAAACAAATGGTTGTCCAATCTCTTCTTAAAAATTACCAGTATTGGAGAAATCACAACTTCTGGAGGCAAGTTGTTCCACTGGTTAATTTTTCTAACTGTCAGGAAATTTCTTCTTAGTTCTAGGTTGCTTCTCTCCTTGATTAGTTTCCACCCATTGCTTCTTTTCCTGCCCTCAGGTGCTTTGGAGAATAGCTTGTCTCTGTCTTCTTTGTGGCAACATTGCTATCACCCTTAGTCCTTCTTTTCATTAAAATAGACATACCCAATTCCTGCAACTGTTCTTCATATGTTTTAGCCTCCAGTCCCCTAATTATCCTTGTTGCTCTTCTCTGCACTCTTTCTAGAGTCTCAACAGCTTTTTTTTACATCATGGTGAAGTTTCACTTGGAGTTTTATTTCCCCTAACATTCCGCTGAAGTCCAGCCTTCTTTTAACTTAAATCCATCATTTAGTGCTCTTTACTCTGGATTAGTAGAGAAGAGTTCTGTGTGACATCTTTTCTCCACAGGTGCTTGTAAAGAGTGCTGAGTTTGGTCCTGGCTTCCCAAGGCTAAATTTTGCCCCTTCTTTCTTTGTGGGGTATATTGTCTAGTCCCATATTCATCGGCATCACTTGTCTCGGAACCCCTCTAGTTTCTCTGAATCTTTCTTATCATAATTGCACAGAAAGTTCTCCCAGCCCTTTGAATTTAGGGAAGCAGTCAAAAGTAGTTTCCACCCCACCTGGACATACTTTTCTCCTTGGAAGAGTCAGATTAAATACAAGCCTGTGATTTGAAGAAATAATTTCTGTCAAGCAGCACACAGTATAATTCTCCGCCTTGCGCCATCTTCAAAGGATTCTTTCATAATGGCACAGAACTGAAGAGGTTTTTCTAATGTGTTCTGTAAACCTTTTGAAGGAGCGAGTCTAAATCGCTGTTGGCTGCTACAGTAGCTGTTAGCCATATCCTAGTTGTTTGGATAGAAGCTGGGGAGAAACTGGCCCCTTATTCAGAGCTAAAAATGAACAAATTTGTGTGGATAATGGATTCAAGTAGGTTTCAGGCTAGCTTAGAGCACAGAGGCATTACTCAATAGCAATAGCACTTAGAACTTACATACTAATTCATAGTGCTTTACAGCAGAGTCTCCAACCTTGGCAACTTTAAGACTTGTGGACTTCAACTCCCAGAATCCCTCAGCCAGCAAATTCTGGGAGCTGAAGTCCACAAGTCTTAAAGTTGCCAAGGTTGGAGACCCCTTCTTTACAGGATTCTCCAAGCCGTTTACAGAGTCTGAATATTTGCCCTCAACAATCTGGATCTTCATTTAACCGGTCTGGGAAGGATGGAAGGTTGAATCAACCTTGACCTCAGGATCGAACTCCTGGCAGTGGGCAGAGTCAATCTAAAGCACTGCATTCTAATCACTGGGCCACCACAGCTGCTGCACTTGCAGATGACCTTGGGGGGTGTTGGGACATCAATGGTATACTTATTCGTGATATTTCTGTGGTACCCTCCATCCTGGTATTATTCTGGGCTGGTTTAGGAAGTTGTGAGTGGAGGGCACCGTTTTACATTGATTGTCCTCTGTCTTCTAAGGCTAGTTCCAGACAATGTTGGGGACAAGGAAGTCTAGCCCATGGCTTCTCTTTTGCCAGGTGCCTCAGGTCTCAGTTCTTTGCTCTGTCTTTCAGGTGCAATACAAAATGCAGGTTACTCGTCTCTAGTGGTTTATGCCTGTTCCACAAGAACGTGTAGTGTAGGCATGCTCCATGGCTTTCTGTGAAGCATCCATTTGGACCTGGGAGGTATGACCTCTCTTTCACCACACCTGCCCTATGGTATGGCATGCCCTTTCAACCCAAGATTTAGAAAGTCCCATCTTTATGGTCTTCCAGAACAGGGGTCTCTAACCTTGGCAACTCTAAGCCTGGCAGACTTCAACTCCCAGAATTCCCCAGCCAGCTTTGCTTTGCTGGCTGAGGAATTCTGGGAATAGAAGTCCTCCAGGCTTAAAGTTGTCAAGGTTGGAGACCCCTGTTCCAGAAGGTTCAGATGACCCAACTTTTTCCTCAGGCACTGGGGCCAGGGGACTGGAGCTCTGTATGGGTCTATCGTTCCTGTATTATGCGGCAGTTTTGCAAAGGGACTTTTTAATTCTGTGTTGTCAACATGGCTTTTATATTATATTAACAAAACACGTGTTTTGTTAGCCACCCAGCTTGGTTGAGACGGGCAGACGTATAAATGCATCCATTGAATAAATGAATAAATCACATGGCAAAGACTTCTTGCTTAGGTTCCACCTGAGATTCTCATGGTTCCCACACGGATGGCATTCTGGAAAACCCTAAAGACTTGAGCTAAGATGAATGGGACCTGTCGTGTCCCACTCCTCCACTGACGGCCGGGTCAGGGAAATCCGAATCAGGCTTGCCTCTGCAGCTCTGCCCAAAGTCCTAGCAAAGTCCTCAGAGCAGGCAGGAGACCAGAAAGTGACTTCAGCAAGATAAGTGCGACTTTGCCTGACTCAGAGACTGCCAGAAAGCAGATCCTTTATATAGGCCATGGGGTGTGGCTCCATGACTCAGCACTCATTAAGGCCTGCCCCTCCCTTCCTTCTGTTGCCTCCGCCTATCCAATCTTCTGATGCGAGGGTCACTCCAATCAGCAGCTGTTGGAAATAAACCTTCCTCAGGCTCACATGCTGTGGAGGAGGGGGAGGGGTCTAGCTGCTCCGTTTGCCTGGGCATGGAGCCAGGGCTGGGGCTGGGGGGTGCTCCCTCCTCTGCAGCCTGCTTGGGCATGGGGCCAGGGCTGAGACCGGGAGGTGCCCCCTCCTCTTCAACTTGTCTGGGCATGGAGCCAGGACTGGGGCCGGGAGGCATACATTCCTCCGTGTTCGGGAGCAGATAAGAAGGCCCTGGCTGCTGTGAGAGCGGGCAAGACACAACAGGACCCTGGTCAGTTATATCTGATGTGTCATTAGCCAGAGTTGCCATAGGGGTGGTGTGATAGCCTAGAGGTGGAGCTGTTGCCTCACAATCAGGAGGTTGTGAGTTCGATCCTAGGTAGAGGCAGATATTTCTCTCCCTGGGCAGACTGAGAATATATCTGCTGAACAAAACTCCGCATTGGCGACAGGAAGGGCATCCGGCCATTAAAACACTCTGCTATCTCCATTCAATTGCCCAGACTCCACCCCATGAGAGATTATGGGGTCATTAAAAGATTATGGTGATGATGATGATTAGCCAGAGTTGCCATCTTGTCCTTTATTTCTTTTATTCTCTGTACAGAGTCCCTCTGCCATTGAACGGTGCCTAAACGGAATAAAAAAATCACTGTTATAAAATGAGTGGCCTTATAAATCATTACATTACATTAAATTGTTGGGCATGTAGAAACAAGATTTCAAAGCTGTGCTGTTTTGCTATCTATTCTTTCTGTTTTAGCCTGCTTATCTGGAAAAGAAAAAAAAACCAAATTAGATCTTACAAAGCTTATAGTGTGAACGAACTTGTAAATGCCCTTAACTCTAGTTTCCAAGCACTCAAGCAGGGGAAATCTAATAGTACAAATTTCACCATTTGGAGGCAAAAGACATTCAATAGGCATATTGACCCTGTACGTGCATTTGTTTTCTTCAAATGATAGCTATTTGGAAGAGACAGGAAAGCCATTTTATTTTACTGTTCCTTCTTTTTCAACCTCTGCTATCACTTTCTTTCCATTAAATTAAAAAGATCCCGTTGATGCAGAGAGATACTTTGATAGAAGACAGGAATGCAGAGCTTGAAAAAAAAAACCTTATCCACATTATATATATTTTTTTGTTTACATTTATACCCCGCCCTTATCCGAAGACTCAGGGCGGCTTACAATGTATATACAAATAAATATGGCTGGCTTCCCACGCTTAATTTCGTTCTGAAGAAGCAGTAGGAAGATCAGCATATGAAGGTTTTGATGTATTCTTCTGTAAATAATACAAATACGTTTAGAATGTTTTTTTCAGAAAATATAAATTCACAAAATAGCAAAGAGTTTTGCATCTTAGAATAACCGAGTTGGAAGGGACCTTGGAGGTCTTCTAGTCTAACCCCCTGTCGTGTCCCACTCCTCCGTTGACGGCCGGGTCAGGGAAATCCAAATCAGGCTTGCCTCTGCAGCTCTGCCCAAAGTCCTAGCAAAGTCCTCAGAGCAGGCAGGAGACCAGAAAGTGACTTCAGCAAGATAAGTTCGACTTTGCCTGACTCAGAGACTGCCAGAAAGCAGATCCTTTATATAGGCCATGGGGTGTGGCTCCATGACTCAGCACTCATTAAGGCCTGCCCCTCCCTTCCTTCTGTTGCCTCCGCCTATCCAGTCTTCTGATGCGAGGGTCACTCCAATCAGCAGCTGTTGGAAATAAACTTTCCTCAGGCTCACATGCTGTGGAGGAGGGGGGGGTCTAGCTGCTCCGTTTGCCTGGGCATGGAGCCAGGGCTGGGGCCAGGGGTGCTCCCTCCTCTGCAGCCTGCTTGGGCATGGAGCCAGGGCTGGGGCCGGGAGATGCCCCCTCCTCAGCCTGTCTGGGCATGGAGCCAGGGCTGGGGCCGGGAGGACATTCTTCAGCGTTTGGAAGCAGATAAGCAGACCCCGGCTGCGGTGAGAGCGGGCAAGACACAACACCCCCTGCTTAGGCAGGAAATCCTACACCACTTCAGACAAATGGTTATCCAACATCTTCTTAAAAACTTCCAGTGTTGGAGCGTTCACAACTTCTGGAGGCAAGTTGTTCTACTGATTAATTGTTCTAAACGTCAGGAAATTCCTCCTTAGTTCTAAGTTGCTTCTCTCCTTGATTAGTTTCCACTCATTGCTTCTTGTCCTATCCTCAGATGCTTTGGAGAATAGCTTGACTCCCTCTTCTTTGTGGCAGCCCCTGTGTACCCAGTAGTGGGATTCAAGTAATTTAACAACTGGTTCTCTGCCCTAATGATTTCTTCCAACAACCAGTTTGCCAAACTGCTCAGACAGTTAACAACCGGTTCTCCCGAAGTGGTGCGAACTGGCTGAATCCCACCAATATGTGTACTGTATAGTGATTTAATGCCTGCATAATATCTTTGATTAGATATAGATCTTTGATCCTTTATACATCAGAATTTGGAAACCTGTTCTGATGCGAGGAAATTGACTTGGTCATCAATTTCAACAAAGAATTCACACATTGATATTGCTTTTGCATAATAGCACACAGAATTTCAATATTTGTGCAGACAATGTGCCTGTGAAGAGCATATTAAACTCTCACAAGATGTCAGAAGATGTCTCCGTGGCCATGTGGCCGGCATGACTCAACGCCAAAGGCGCATGGAACGCTGTTACCATCCCACCAAAGGTGGTCCCTATTTTTCTACTTGCATTTTTTACCTGGTTTCGAACTGCTAGTTTGGCAGAAGCTGGGACACGTAACGGGAGCTCACCCCGTTACGCAGCACTAGGGATTCGAACCGCTGAACTGCCAACCTTTCAATTGAAAAGCTCACCATCTTAGCCATTGAGCCACTGCATCCCCTTCATACGTATCTATTGCTTACCTATTGTAGACCCTGCCACAACTTAAACCCCTAATTAGAAACAATCCTTGGCTCCATTTACTGAGAAAGGTATATTTTTATTAGAAGTCAAGTGTATTGCAGTATTGTACAGCCAGAACTGAGAATTGCACAACAAAATTTCTAAGTTCAACTTTTCCCTCCTTTAACTGCCTCCCATCACTGACACCACCCCCACCACGTGATCAATCAGGTTCAAGCAAGATGTTTTCAGAACAGTCAGTTCAAGCTTAGGTTGGTATGCAATGACTTTCCTCTCCCAGCCAGGTGACCTTGAGGCTGCATCTCAGGGAGATACAGCAGTTACTTTTGTTTTCCCTTAAGCAAACCCCCCCTCCCATTCCCTCTCTCAAGAGTTCATGGCAATCTGTCACACCTTGGTAGCAAAGCGCAAGCGAGCGTAATGTGACAGCTGACACCTATTCTCAGTATTCTGCTAGGAGAAAAGACATTTCTTTTTGAACTTATCTATAGCAGCAGACTTTTGAAATTCAGCCCAAGGCCAGCCGCAGTTAAGCTAAAGGCATCTGTTCCTCTGGCCTGTCCGCTCCGCTCCACTCATTTAAGAAGGTTTGCATCTCAGGCATAAATTCTTGCATTCATTTCTCACCCTTTCAGGCAAATGCTTCATACAGATTGCTTCATCCAGCCGCATGGCAGAGCTGACCCTCCTCCTATAACTCTCAGATATTTTTAGCTTAAAATTAAGTAGATGAAAGGGTACCAAAAACTGCACTGAACTTTAAAGGACGGCCCTTTTTGTGAGAGATTGCAGGGAGGGAGGCAAGGAAAGGGAGAGAATGTCAACCTAAGGAATCGAGTGAAAGAAGAGAATAGAAAAACAGAGTTAGAAGGGACCTTGGAGGTCTTCTAGTCCAACCCCCTGCTTAGGCAGGAAACCCTACACCACTTCAGACAAACGGTTATCCAACATCTTTATTTTTTTATTTTATTATTTTATTTATTTATTTTGTCACAACGGTATATATAAGCATAAGCATGAAATAACTATACGACATATAAGCATATATATAAGTATAAGCATGAAATAATTATACGAGTTCGATACGATCAAGGGGAACATTAGAACAGGAACAGTAGGCACGCTGGTGCTCTTATGCATGCCCCTTACAGACCTCTTAGGAATGGGGTGAGGTCAATAGTAGATAGCCTTTGGTTAAAGCTGTGGGGATTTTGGGAAGAGACCACAGAGTCAGGTAATGCATTCCAGGCATTAACAACTCTGTTACTGAAGTCATATTTTCTACAATCAAGATTGGAGCAATTCACATTAAGCTTAAATCTATTGTGTGCTCGTGTATTCTTGTGATTGAAGCTGAAGTAGTCTTCAACAGGAAGACGCTGTAACAGATGATTCTATGAGTTAAGCTCAGGTCATGCCAAAGGCGGCGGAGTTCTAAATTTTCTAAGCCCAGGATTTCAAGTCTGATGGCATAAGGTATTTTGTTGTATTCAGAGGAGTGGAGAACTCTTCTTGTAAAATATTTCTGGATACGCTCAATTGCATTAATGTCTGAAATGAGGTGTGGGTTCCAGACAGGTGAGCTGTATTCAAGAATTGATCTTGCAAATGTTTTGTATGCTCTGGTTAGTAGTGTAATATTTCTGGAGAAGAAGCTACGCAAGATTAAGTTTACAACTCTTAAAGCCTTTTTTGCAATTTAGTTGCAGTGGGCTTTGGCACTTAAATCATTTGATATGAAAACTCCAAGGTCTTTAACGGGGTGAGGGTCATCTACAAGGTAATGTCCATCAAGCTTGTATTTAGTGTTCTGATTCTTTTTTCCAATGTGTAAGACAGAGCATTTGCTGGTTGAGATTTGGAGTTGCCATATCTTCTTAAAAACTTCCAGTGTTGGAGCATTCACAACTTCTGGAAGCAAGTTGTTCTACTGATTAATTGTTCTAAACGTCAGGAAATTTCTCCTTAGTTCTAGATTGCTTCTCTTCTTGATTAGTTTCCACCCATTGCTTCTTGTCTTGCCCTCTGGTGCCTTGGAGAATAGCTTGACTCCCTCTTCTTTGTGGCAGCCCCTGAGATATTGGAACACTGCTATCATGTCATCCCTGATCCTTCTTTTTATTAAACTAGACATACCCAGTTCCTGCAACCGTTCTTCATATGTTTTAGCCTCCAGTCCCCTAATCATCTTTGTTGCTCTTCTCTGCACTCTTTCTAGACTCTCAAACTCTTTTTTACATCGTGGCGACCAAAACTGGGTGCAGAATTCCAAGTGTGGCTTTACTAAGGCATTATAAAATGGTATTAACACTTCACGTGATCTTGATAGATCTTGAAAGAGGGCAACTTAAAGGATAGATAATTTTTTTAAAAAACTCCCTTTTTGTGACTCCATAATCCCTTAATTTGGGTGTAGAGTCAGAGTGACTGGATGGAGCTGAGTCTTTACTAGCCGGATGCCCTTCCTGAAGCCACATGGAGTTCGCAACAGATTTTTTTTTTCCTTGTGCCCTAGGAGAGAGAAACATCTGCCACTACCTAGGATGACTGAACTTTCAACCTTCCAAGTGGGAGGGAAGAGTCTTCCCAACTAGGCCACCCTGCCACTCAAATAAATACATACAGCCCAGATAGATAGGAATTTGAGAAAAAGCATCTTTAAGAACACTAATAAATGAAGGAATTGGAAAATTCTTAATACAGTTTCCAAGATTCTGCAGTTATTGCAGATGAGTATTGAAGGTATTTACTTACTTATTAAGCTTGTATGTTGTCCATCTTTCTATCTACTCTGAGTGGCTTACAATGTCATAAATAACAGACTAAAAACAATTAGCAATCGCACTTAAGACGTATTTACCTCTTCACAGTGCTTCACAGCCCTCTCTAAGTGGTTTACAGAGTTAGTCTATTTGTCCCCAACAATCTGGCTCCTCATTTTACTCACCTTGGAAGGATGGAAGGCTGAATCAGCCTTGAGCCTTTGAGATTTGAACTGCCAAATTTCAGGCAGCTGGCAGTCAGCAGAAGTAGCCTGTAGTACTGCACTCTAACCACTGCACCACCGCAGCTCTTTTACAGGATTAAACATTAAAGCATCAGACCTTGAAAGGTAAAACATTAAAATTAATATTTTAATATTAAAATTAATATTAAGACATAAAAAGAATCAATATATAGAGAGGATGGAGATAGATTTTCTACTAATCTATTCAGTCACTGTCCAACTCGTCGCAACCCCATGCCAGGCTCTTCTGTCCTCCACTGTCTCCTAAAGTTTGCTCAAATTCATGGTTGTTGCATCAATGATCCTATCGAATCATTAGAACTGCAGAAAAAACAATGGCTACCAACCTGCCTTCCATTGAGGACCTGTATACTGCACGAGTCAAAAAGTGGGCTGTGATATTTACAGACCCCTCGCATCCTGGACATAAACTGTTTCAACTCCTACCCTCAAAATGATGCTATAGAGCACTGCACACCAGAACAACTAGACACAACAACAGTTTTTTCCCAAAAGACATCACTCTGCTCAACAAATAATTCCCTCAACACTGTCAAACTATTTACTAAGTCTGCACTACTATTAATCGTCTCATCGTTCCCATCACCCATCTCATACTTATGACTGTATGACTGTAACTTTGTTGCTTGTATCCGTACAATTTATATTGATATTGATTGGTTCCTGATTGCTTATTTGTACCCTATGACTATCATTAAGTGTTGTACCTTAGAATTCTTGATGAAGGTATCTTTTCTTTTATGTACACTGAGAGCATATGCACCAAGACAAATTCCTTGTGTGTCCAATCACACTTGGCCTATAAAAAAAAAATAATTCTATTCTATTTCCCAACATCAGGTTACTTTTCAATTACACTTCTCTTCCCATTAGGTGGCCAAAATAATTTAGTAGCCCCTTCCCAAATGGGACACCCTCATCGGGGGGGCCAAGACTGTTGGCAGAGCTAGGTTTACAAGCTCTTCTGGAAGGCCAAGAGGGTCGGGGTGGATATTGCAAAGCAGGAGCCACATCAAAAAAGGCTCTTCTCCTAGACTCTGCCAGTTGCAATTCCTTAGCCGATGAGATCCAGAGCATGCCCATTCTGGCAGAGCAAGTGTGGCAAGCCAACCTGAGGTGGTATTCAGCCGGTTTGGTCAAATTTGGGTGAACCGGTAGGGGAAATCATAGGTTGGCCCGCCCACCAGTCCACCCGCCCCGGTGCTATGCTGTCCTATTTAGGCACATTTTGATGCCATGTGCATGCGTTCAAGTCGGAGGCTCCAGTTAGTCCAGAATGCAGCTGCGCGGGTGATTGAGGGAGCCACATGTTGCTCCTGGGTAACACCGCTCCTGCGCAGTCTGCACTGGCTACCTGTGGTCTTTCGGGTGCGCTTCAAGGTGTTGGTTACCACCTTTAAAGTGCTCCATGGCTTAGGGCCCGGGTACTTACGGGACCGCCTGCTGTTACCTTATGCCTCCCACCGACCCATACGCTCACACAGAGAGGGTCTTCTCAGGGTGCCGTCCGCCAAACAATGTCGGCTGGCGGCCCCCAGGGGAAGGGCCTTCTCTGTTGGAGCACCTACCCTCTGGAACGAACTTCCCCCCCGGTTTATGCCAATTACCTGACCTTCGGACCTTTCGCCGTGAATTGAAAACATATCTGTTTATCCAAGCGGGACTGGCTTGATTTTTAAATTTTCAAATTTCTGAATTTTTAATAATTTTAAATTGGGGTATTTTAGTATAGGTCAATTCGACGGTTTTAATTTTTGGTCATCTTTTGAATATGTATTTTAATTGTTATTTTAATTTTGTATATTATTGTTTTAATATGGCTGTACACCGCCCTGAGTCCTTCGGGAGAAGGGCGGTATAAAAATCTAAATAATAAATAAATAAATAAAGCCACATGTGCAAGCAAAGGGCGTCCGTGGAAGGCCGCACACGTGCATGGAGGTGCACTCACATTTGCAAACTTGTAGGGAAAATAAGTGAATAGGACCTCTGAAGCCAACCCCATTGGAATGAGATGGTTCCTCAGGTAACCTGGACCCAGGCCATAAAGGGTAAAAATATCTTAAGGGTATCATGAAAGTATCTAACCAAAAGCTTTGTAGTTCTTGCTTCCTTGGTCTTAAGCTGCTCAGCTGCATGGGGCCTGACACTTTTTAGTAAAACTTGCTGTTCTGAGAACAATTGCCGTAAATTGCCTGCCATTGATAAACTGCAACAGAACAGTTGATACAAAACTCATTTTGGGAAAGGTGGTCCAAATTGTGTGAAGGACAATGATTATAAGTGAGAGGAGAAGCAACAGGCATTCCCCGGTTTCGTAACAATTTTTTCTTCCATTTGAATGTTGCTTTCCAAGAGGAGGAGATAGGGAAAAGCGGTTGCCTGAGAATGATAGGTGCCATGGACTACCTATTTTCCAAAGCATCTGAAGGCCAGACAAGGAACAATGAATGGAAACTGACCGATGAGAGATTCAACCTAGAAATAAGGAGAATTTTTCTAACAGTGAGCACAACCAACAGAACAGCTGGCCTTCAAAAGTTGTGGGAGCTTCATCACTGGAAGCTTCCAAGAAGAGACTGGACTGCCATCTGTCAGAAATGGTGTAGGGCAGAGGTCTCCAACCTTGCCAACTTTAAGACTTGTGGACTTCAACTCCCAGAATTCCTCAGCCAACTTTGCTTAGCCAGCTTAGCAAAGCTGGCTGAGGAATTCTGGGAGTTGAAGTCCACAAGTCTTAAAGTTGGCAAGGTTGGAGACTCCTGGTGTAGAGTCTCCTGCTTGGAGGGGGCGGGTGTTGGACTAGATGACCTACAAGGTCCCGTCCAATTCTGTTATTCAGTTATTCTGTTAAATCTAGACGATGGTAAATTGAGGAAGGCTAAGTTGGGGAATAACTGTGAAAAAGAGAGGGGGAAAAAGAAGCATTTACCTAATGTCAACAAATCTTTTTGGTAGTCATGGTGTCACAGATCAAGTTGCCATGGGATCCATGTCACACTCAGTCACACGCACGCACGTGCACACCCTCACACAGAAACAGCTGCAGAAACACCAACTGGAAATCCACCTGGACGGTGGACTTTCACCTCCATTTTCAATTAACTGCCTGTTTGGTTAGAGATGAGTTCATACAGCTTCAAGCTGTCATCCTTGTTGGATATCACATGGAGGCTTAAAAGAAATGACCAAAGAAAAGTTCATATCAAAATCCATCGGGGGGGGGGGTGGAGAGAGAGGAGGCCTTCAAAGATGACTAGAGATGGACAGGAAACTTAATCAAGCGTGAGCGAACTTGCTTTGAAGAAAGAACCTACCCATTTTAGAAGGCAGCACAGTGAGATTTTCTTAGCTCTGACAGAAAGGGAGAAGGAACCAGGAGGAAAAAGAAATTAAGAAAGACAAGCAGGAAATAATTTAATGTCAACCGAACCTCCTGGAAGGGAAGAGAAAGGTCATCGTCTCGTTTTGCATATCACCTGGAATCATCTAAAAGACACTCTCTATGGTGCAGAGCCTGCAAGGCGCTCAAATTTGGCACTTGGATCTGTTAGATGTGATGAGGCCCAGCAGGTTTTCAGCATACGGTAGTGAAGATTCTCCATTTTCTCCTAGGCCCTGCCATCTTTCCTCCAGGACCTCAACGGTAAGGAGAGGCAGTGGAGACCAATCCTCTAAGATGTTCATTTGGACCAGTGGCCGGAGCGCTACTTCATACAGGCATGATGAGAGAAGGTATGTGGCGTCCACACTGCGTTTCGCAAGCGCCGGGCTTCTTGTGCGGCACTTTTGACATGCTAACTACCTTTTTGACCCAAGATTGTGAAAGTACCATCACAAAATAACTGGTCATTTATAATAATGGCATTACTGATAACCAGGAATGATAGGAGAGAGAGAATTCTATCTTCCTGCTTTTCCTTTCTCCAATTACTTCGTGTGCCATCATGAACGGATGAGAATTTTTTATAGTAATTAGAGATAGTCCTACATTTATGACTGCAATTGAGCCCAAACTTTGTGTTGCTAAGTGAGACATTTGTTAAGCTTTGTCCCATTTTACAACCTTTTTTTGCCAGAGTTGTTAAGTGTTAGATAAATAAAATCCAGAAAGCACACACAGGTAACTGATTCAGCAGGATGCATTAATTTCTCTTTATATACATAATAACACATGAAATAAATATACAATACCAAAAGCAGATTTTCCAATGTGGTAGTAGTTACAGGCAAAACACAGTCAGAGAGGAGAACAGTTTCAGTTCCAGCAGCAGACTAGTTTAGCCACGCCCAGGCTCCAAACTGTTTCAATTTCCAAACAGTGCTCATTGACTGACCCAGTTGCCATGTTTATTCATAGGCTATTCAAGTCTATGAATATATTCTGACATTAAGTGAATCTCTGCAGTTGCTAAGTTAGTCACATGGGTTGTTAAGTGAATCTGGCTTCCCCATTGACTTTGCTTGTCAGACGTTGATCACATGATCCCAAGGACATTACAATCGTCATAAATATGAACCAGTCCAAATTTTGATCATGTGACCGTAGAGATGCTGCAATGGTTGCAAAGTGTCCCCCAAAAAAGGTCATAAGTCCCCTTTTTCAGTGCGATTGTAACTGTGAACGGTCATTAAATGAACTGTTGTAAGTCGAGATCTACCTGTATCAGAGGGGAAAAAATGAAGAATAATTCTGAGAGATGTAGAAAGCCCCCAAACGGTGCTTCTGTATCTGAAAATTCCACATTGCCCTAAAATATGATATGATATATTTTGGGAAGTATGCGCTTCTCTATTATTATGTTATTTAATGTTATATGAAATAATATACCTTGATGAACGTATCTTTTCTTTTATGCACCAAGACAAATTCCTTGTGTGTCCAATCACACTTGGCCAATAAAAATTCTATTCTATTCTATTCTATTCTATTCTATTCTATTCTATTCTAAGAGACTCCATTCATCTCCTATGATAGCTGGAATTTCTGGGAGTTATAATTCACAGTGTCATCAGGTTGGGAAAATTTATTCTAATTTTTCTCTGCTCACTTCCAGCTCCTTCATCCATCACAGACAGTCCCCAGTCTTAAAAACAAGATCTGTCCCTAAATATGCCTTTAAGCCAGGGGTCTCAAACTTTGGTCCCTTTAAGACTTGTGGACTTCAACTCCCAGAGTCCCTCAGCCAGCAAAGCTGGCTGAGGAACTCTGGGAGTTGAAGTCCACAAGTCTTAAAGGGACCGAGGTTGGAGACCCCTGCTTTAAGCTGAATTTTATGTAAGTCAGAACTCATGAACGGACTGCCTGTTACTAAAAACAGCAGATGGCATTCTGCTTTTTTCAGCAGCTCCAGGTTTTCACGAACCACTGGAAACCAGCTCTATATACAAGTAGTCCCCGACATACAATGGCTCATTTAATGACTGTTCTAAGTTACAGCAGCACTGAAAAAAGTGACTTATGACCCTTTTTCACACTTACTACCATTGCAGCATCCCCACGGTCATGTAGTCAAACTTCAGACGCTTGGCAAGTGACCCATAGTTACGACGGTTGCAGTGTCCCAAGGTCAGGTGATTCCCCCTTTGCGCCCTTCTGACAAACAAAGTCAATGGGGGAGCCAGAGTCACTTAACAATCATGTTCCTAACTTAAGCACGACACTGATTCACTTAACATCAAGTGGCAAAAATAGTCACAAAGGTAAAGGTTCCCCTCGCACATATGTGCTAGTCGTTCCTGACTCTAGGGGGGCGGTGCTCATCTCCGTTTCTAAGCCGAAGAGCCAGCGGTGTCTGAAGACGTCTCCGTGGTCATATGACCGGCATGACTCAACGCCAAATGTACACGGAACACTGTTACCTTCCCACCAAAGATGGTCCCTATTTTTCTACTTGCATTTTTTACATGCTTTTGAACTGCTAGGTTGGCAGAAGCTGGAGCAAGTAATGGGAGCTCACTCCATTACAGGGCGCTAGGGTTTCGAACCGCCAAACTGGTGACCTTTCTGATCGACAAGCTCAGCGTCTTAGCCACTGAGCCACCACGTCCCCTAAATAGTAGCAAAAAGGGGCAAAACCAGGGATGAAATGATCCCGGTTCAGACTGGACTAGCCGATACGGTAGCGATGGCGGCTGGTGGTTTGGAGAACTGGTAGCAAAAATCCCTGCTCCCTCCCCACCCCCCGCCCATGCCCAGCTGAGCCACACAATCATCAGAGCCTTTTTTTTTTACTTTTAAAAGCATTTTTACAACCTATTCTGCCAAACAGATTGTAAAAAATGCTTTTAAAAGGTTAAAAAAAGGCTCTGATGATCACAGCTGAGCTGTGCGATCGTCAGAGTCTTTTTTTTTTACTTTTAAAAGCATTTTTTTACAACCTCTTCGACCGAACAGATTGTACAAAACTGCTTTTAAAAGTAAAAAAAAAAAAAAAGATTGTGCGCCACAGCTGATCACCCCGTCCCCGTGCTGTTCTACTTACCCCATGCCTCCTTTTGGCATGCATTACACGCGCGCATCTCACATTTGGTGCGCATGCGCAGCCAGCGAACCAGTAGTAAACCTCTGGGCCTCTGGTGGCTCAGACTGCTAAGACAGTCTGTTATTAACACAGCTGCTTGCAATTACTGCAGGTTCAAGTCCCACCAGGCCCAAGGTTGACTCAGCCTTCCATCCTTTATAAGGTAGGTAAAATGAGGACCCAGATTGTTGGGGGCAATAAGTTGACTTTGTATATAATATACAAATGGATGAAGACTATTGCTTAACATAGTGTAAGCCACCCTGAGTCTTCGGAGAAGGGCGGGATATAAATGCAAATAAAAAAAAATAAAAAAATAAAAAAACCGGTTCAGATTTCACCACTGGGCAAAACTCAGTTAACAAATGTCTCACTTAGCATAGAACCTTTGGGCTAAACTGTAGTCATAACTCAAGAGTTACCTGTATTAAAAATGTGCAGGTTCAGAGGTTCATGAAAAAGATGCTTAAGTAGTCCATTGGTTTGAGGAAGGAGAACACCATCCGCCATCTTTAGCCGTAGGCAGCCCATTTGCAAATTCAAGTTGTCTGTAAGTTACACTGTAAGTTACACATTCTTAATTCCAAGGCCTGCCCGTAATTCAAACTTCCCTACGGAATGTGGAGGTAAAGTCAAACTACGCTTTTGTTGTGCTGCATTTTAACTAGGAAATACATACTAGGGGGAAAAAAATCAGGAAATGTACAAAAGCCAATAACTGGATCTAAGGTACAAAGCTCCTTGTTCCAGGTATCCTGGGGCATAAAAAATAAATATTGGGTTTTATTGGATGTTGATTCCACCTGCATAGAGACACACAGGGCTTTTGTTGTTGTTGTTGCTAGCTATGCTATAGCCCCCAGAGTACCTGGCTGAAATTTGACAGCGTATTTTCAGGGAGGGCCAACAAAGGTGCATTTTTGTTCTGTCTCCTTCCCCACTTCAGAGCAACAAGCTGGCCTTCAGTCAGTGGATTCACGGCTCTTATCAGTCCTGGCAGAGAAATCGTGGCTGCCTGCCAAAGTTCAAACAAATGACTCACAGAGTAAGACTTTCAGCTCTCTTTGAAACGGTTCCGCTAATTTTTGCTTCCCGTGGAATGAGAGCAGTCCCACAGCTCCTTATATATCCTGTGGGGTGGGGCTCCTGCCCCAGCCTTCCTTCTGATGACACCGCCTGTCTAATCTTCTGAAGCACGGGTCGATCCAAGCTTGATTATTATTATTATCAGCTGGGTCTGAAGGCGTAGCCTGGGGAAGGGAGGAATCAGGGGATGACGGCCTCATTACGTCCTCCAACTGGTCTGGTTCTGTCTCCTGGAGCCGGGCCAAAGGAATTGGTGCTCCTGAGGTAAGCCTTACTGGCCCTTTCCCCTCACTCTCGGAGCTACTTTCGGGCATGGGGCCAGGTTCGGGGGCTGGAGTCTCAACAGTTTTCTACCCAGCACAAATAAGAAGTACTCCTTGTTGCAATCTCCCATTTGCTGCAAATCATTTGTGTTCTCTGCCAACAACACAGCATTGTCGACGTGCAAATGTACATGCATGTTAATGTCCCCATATCTCTAATGTCACCACATTCATCTATCCGTAAATATATGAAACAAACTAGGGTGTCTCACCTATTTATGTGATGCTCCTCTTTGGTGTTGAAATCCGTAGTGAGGTTTTGTCTCTCTCTCTCTCTCATGCACGCTCAGTGCATATTTAGAGTGGAACGACATAGAAATGTCAGGGATAAATAAATAATAAATGAAGCAAATGCTTTATTTCCACTATAAATTACCATTCTGGCTAGAGCAACCGTCGCTCAGTTCCATAGTCCTGCAAAACATTCCAAAATTGATGCCTATTTTCCTTATCATAGGTTTTAACAAGCTTACAATAAATTCCTTTCTCATATTTCTATGAGAAATCAGGGACATGAAGAATTTGGTCTGTACAATCCAGTGGCATGAAGGTGCACTGGCCATTCAGCATTTGCACCCTTTCAATCAAAATTCTATCAAGTATTTTCCTATTTAACAAACTAAACCCCCACCCTACTTTTAATTGCCTTTCCTTTTGTTCAGGGAACAATTGTGACATTTTCCCAAGCCAAGGGGACATGAATGCCTCATTCCGAAGCAACGTTAAACAAGGCACACAGCCAGGAACAAACCACAAACTATTTTACCCTTCCTCCAGTTACACCGTCTACACCAGGGGTCCCCAACCTTGGTAACTTTAAGCCTGGTGGACTTCAATTCCCAGAATTCCCCAGCCAGCTTTGCTGGGAGTTGAAGTTCTCCAGGCTTAAAGTTGCCAAGGTTGGAGACAGGGGTGAAATCTAAAAATTTTCCCTACCGGTTCTGTGGGCATGACTTAATTGGTGGGCGTGGCTTGGGGGTCAGGTGACCCGGTGGGCATGGCCAATAATAATAAATAATAAAAATAATAAAGTATACAAAACTTGGGAGCACACCGGTCTACCTTCTTTAAAAATAGAGGCACCGGTCTACTAATTGCCTTTTTTTGGGAGCGCACCAGTCTACCTTCTTTAAACATAGAGGCACCGGTCTACTAATTGCCTTTTTTTGGGAGCGCACTGGTCTACCTTCTTTAATAATAGAGGCACCAGTCTACTAATTGCATTTTTTTGGGAGCACACCAGTCTACCTTCTTTAAAAATAGAATCACCTGTCTACTAGCCACCTACAGCGCTGTAGTGCGGCCCATTGAAACACCGCGGCAGTCATTTAAGGCCATTTGCAGCTATATCACCACCGAGAGCTTCAGGGACAGAGAAGAGGAACAGTAAGGCCAGGGTGGTGGTGGGGGGCAGGGATTTTTGCTACTGGTTCTCCGAACTACCCGCCCCCATCACTACCGGATCACACGATCCGGTCCAAACTGGGAGCATTTCACCCCTGGTTGGAGACCCCTTTTAATTTTTCAACATTTTCACATGGTAAACATTATTTTCTTGTCATCCTTTTTTTTCCCCCAACATTAATATTTGTTTGGACCTGTGATGCATTCAGGTAGTTTTATACTTGCTTGCAAGCCTGACCATTATGTTAGTGGTGCACTGCATATGCTTGGGGTATTTGGTCAGAAGAAGCAGGCCATTGTTATTTAGTTTTCCCAATCTATCTCTCCTAAAAGGCAAGCATCAGCTCTGTGACCTGGTGCACCAAAGGCTGTTGGAAGCGATCAGATGACATAATCAGGGGAGTTAAACTCAAGACCCGCCGGCCGGATCTGGCCAGCGGGGTGCTTAGATCTGGCCTGCGGGGCTGCCCTGGAAACAGCGAAGGACTGGCTGACAATGCTTCTGCCAGCAAAAACAGAGCTCGGTAGAGCTGCACACGGCTCTCTGAGGTCCGTTTTCACTGGCAGAGGGTTGCAAGAGGCTGTCGCAGCTGAAACAGAGCTCAGGAGCCCATTTTAGATGGCAGAGTGCTCAGGCCACCACAGGTGCCCCCAACACGAGTGACCGAGCTGGCCATGCCCACCCCAGCCCCGCAAGCAAGGTCAAGCACAAACCCCGATGCATCCCTCAATGAAATCAAGTTTGACACCCCTGTTCTAAATGCTACAAAGGGCCTAGGAGAGCAAATCACACTTAAAGGAAGCCACCCTTGGACACTCCCTGGTTTTTTGTTTTTTGTTTTTTGGTTTTTTTGGTTTTTTTGTTATTGTTCAGTAGCCACAGAACACCACCAGATAATTTTTGTACACAGAAGGATATTTCCACACAAGCGCTTTGGGTTTTCTATTTCTTCTTCTTCTTTTTTTTTTGTCCTCCCCAAATCCAAAATTTGATCTGGATGTACGGTTGGAAGTTATGTGTATCATATTACTCACCTTTGGCATCCTTCTTGCCACATTTATCTATGCTCTTTTCATGAAACGGAAGCAGTTCCTTCTTCCTTGTCCTACCATCAATTGAGTTCCCACAGATAGCAGAAAATTCAAAAGGTGAGACAACCAAAATGTTGCAATAACCAGAAAAATTCTGAGCTTTTAAACCCCCCAAAATCAATAGTGCCTTCACTTGGAAAGACAGATAACTTCAGGCTGGGTGAGCATTAACAGCCACAGAGGTAATAATCTTGCTTAATTTTATCCAATCATTTATCTTTACTGCATTTTGCTATTGCATAGCAGAAGAAAAACAGGAGGGGTTGCATTGTTTACATAACAACTGAATAAAACGCCAAGCTATACTTGGTGTGGTTGGGTTCTCGAAACAGTACATTTTTCACTCTGTGGGTTTACCAGAGTTTAAGTAGCTTTCTATTCCTGCTGGAATTGTTTCAATAAGCTACTGAGAACTTACGTGATCCTTCATAACAGACTCTGGTGGTTCAGCCTGTAGAGGAGTCTTAGGAAGATAGATGTATAGCAAAGCCCTTTTGTAAGTATGTACATAACAACCTGAGATGATGGAATTCACAGGTCTCTGATGTACCAATAGCTACATAGTTGGATGCCTTAGAAAAGGATGAGAGAACAAATATTCATGAAAACTAATGGTCTTTCTGAGATAACCTATCAACAGGTTTCCTGGTAGAGACTTTCTATTAAGTATAAACTTTCTACTAAGTTTGGCTTTCTAGAACCAAATTAAACATCCACAGAAACCAGGTAGCCTCTTAACATGCAGCGCAGGACTTCAGTCACCTTACTTGCCTGGGGCTCCTACAACTTATTTGTTTGGTTTAATCTTTTATTTGTTACCTCTCCGCTGTCCATTTCATGCCTCATAGCCTCCTGTGGAAATGACATGGCCGTCCTTTTCAATTAGCCATCTTATTTCTCAATCGTCCATGTGAATCACATTTGTGTTCTGGTGCGATATTATTGACTGATTGTGCCATGCCCGTTTTATGTCTGCAGAGCGACACAAGTTATGTTGCGTGATGGGCTAATGTTCCAGAGCAGCATGACAATTGCTGCCGTTCCTGTCGGCTTTTTATTTGGTAACAACGCATCTACCGATAGCAAGCCATTACAGTTAAATACGTTTTGATAAATAGCCAGAGCCATGGGACACTTACTTATTTTTTTCACATCTCTTTTTCTAAAGGAATGAATGTGATCTCATACATTCTCCTGTAAACTGGGGGAGGAAATGACGCTGTTGTTGTTGTGCTATGGTTTGGGGGGGGGGGAATAAAAGGATGAGCTAGATCGATTATGATTTTCATTTCAAGCTGGGGAAAGGTTAGCGAGTTTTTCGGGAGTCGGTTCATTTATTGCATGCATTCCAGAGTAAATCCTTAGCAGCAAACTAGAATAATGCATGTGGATTTTCTGCGAGTAATGGAAGAAGCAGTGTAGTGAAAAATTATGAAAACAGGAATAAAATAACAACAATACATATCAAGCTAGGATCAGATAAAAGCTGCCAATAGCAGTGTACAAACTTGAAAATGAATCAAACCAATCTATTTATTTTCAAGTGGGGATGTTCAAACTGGGGGTTGATATGACTGCAGTCCAATGCATGTCTAAATATCTGCAGGCTGGTTTTTCTGAATAAATTGGATCAGGCTCTATAGCCACACAAAGACACGAGCAAAACATTTTGCTTTCCTGTTTTCAAACAAGAGACACAGGTACACAACTGTGGCTTTCTTATGGGAAGCACCACTGTGCAGTGCAGTGTTTCTCTACTTGAAGATATATAGCCGTGATAGCGCACCTATGGTATATGTGCCACAGGTGGCATGCAGAGCCCTCTCCATGGGCACATGTGCCATCGCCAGCTGTTCTTCCGGTTTCCAGCATGCACATGCGCGCCAGCCAGCTAGTCCTCACGCACACCTGAGCACCGGAAAACCCAAAGACTAGCTGGGCGGTGTACATGCATGCACCGGAAAGCGAAAGAGCAATTGGCCAGCACACACATGCATGCCGCCAACTGGTCTTCGGGTTTCCAATTCTCCAGCATGCACACACATGCACATGCACATTCCAGTTTGGGCATTCGAAGCCGAAAAGGTTTACCATCACGGATATATATAGACTTCAAATCCCAGAATTCTGGGATGGCTGGGGAATTCTGGGAGTTGAAGTCCACACATCTTCAAATTGCTAAGGTTAAGAAACACCGGTGCAGAGATTGCTTTGAAACATGGCCAGAGGATTTTGAGCATGAAGCAGATCTTCAGAAGAAGCATCTTTGCATTGTGACGGGGTTACACCTTCAGAACCAAATGGAGATCCTGTCCCAACCTCCATCTGTGTATCATCCTCCCTTTCTCTCCCATTCCATGTCTACCCATAATATTCGCGCATTTACCCCTTTGTCCTGTTATCTACTCCACTGCATTTTGCTGGCTAGCATTAGTGAGGGAAAAATAAATCAGATCTCATTCCACACACCCAGTGAGTTCCAAATTATGTAGAAGAAAAGAGAAGCAGAGATACAAACAAATAGAATAGAATAGCAGAGTTAGAAGGGACCTTGGAGGTCTTCTAGACCAACCCCCTGCTTAGGCAGGAAACCCTACACCACTTCAGACAAACAAAGTTGTCCTCAGCCCTGCAAGCCCCACAAGGTTCTCCAGACAAAAAGCATAGCCAGGAATACTAGCTCTATCTTTATTGTGTGGTTATACAGGTAGTCCTCGATTTACGACCACAACTGAGCCCACAATTTATGTTGCTAAGTGAGACATTTGTTAAGTGACATTTGCCCCATTTTGCGACCTTTCTTACCTACAGTTGTTAAGTCAATCCAGGGGTGAAATCCCGCAGGTTCTGACAGGTTCTGGAGAACTGGTAGCGAAAATTTTGAGTAGTTCGGAGAACCGGCAAATACCACCTCTGGCTGGCCCCAGAGTTGGGTGGGAATGGAGATTTTGCAATATCCTTCCCCCAGGAGTGGGGTGGGAATGGAGATTTTGCAATATCCTTCCCCCAGGAGTGGGGAGGAACTGGGGATTTTGCAGTATCCTTCACCGAGGAGTGGGGAAGGAATGGAGATTTTGCAATATCCTTCCCCCAGGAGTGGGGTAGGAATGAAGATTTTGCAATATCCTTCCCCCAGGAGTGGGGAGGGACTGGGGATTTTGCAGTATCCTTCCCCCAGGAGTGGGGTAGGAATGAAGATTTTGCAATATCCTTCCCCCAGGAGTGGGGAGGGACTGGGGATTTTGCAGTATCCTTCACCGAGGAGTGGGGAAGGAATGGAGATTTTGCAATATCCTTCCCCCAGGAGTGGGGAGGGAATGGGGATTTTGCAGTATCCTTCCCCCAGGAATGGGGTGGGAATGGACACGCCCACCAAGCCACGCCCACCAAGCCACGCCACGCCCACCAAGCCACGCCCACAGAACTGGTAGTAAAAAAATTTGGATTTCACCACTGAGTCCATCAGTGCACTTGTTAAATTAGTAACACGGTTGTTAATTGAATCTGGCTTCCCCATTGACTTTGCTTGTCAGAAGGTTGGAAAAGGAGAGTCAGTTTCCAAGTGTCTGAATTTTGATCACATAACGGTTGTAAAGGTGAAAAACAGTCATACGTCACTTTTCTCAGCGATGTTGCAACTTTGGATGGCCACCAAACAATCTGCTGTAAGTGGAGGGCTACTTCTAGTAACAGAATCTTGCAAGATTGAAAGTATTTTGGCCTCCTTTCTTTTTACTCTTCAGAAAATTAAGGAGAGTCCCATTTGAAATAGGTCCCGTGCCCTCTTCTCCTTCAGTGGGACAAGACATAGTGACACTTGCAGTTGTCCAATCTGTGGCTCTCCCTCCTGCCTATCAGGCAGGGGTAAAATACTCCCAGTTCAGACCGGATCGGCTGATCCGGTAGCGATGGCGGCGGGTGGTTCGGAGAAGTGGTAACAAAAATCCCTGCTCTCCCATGCTCAGCTGAGCCACGCAATCATTAAAGGGTTTGGGTTTTTTACTTTTAAAAGCATTTTTTCTTCGGCCGAAAAAAATGCTTTTAAAAGTTAAAAAAAAGTCTGTGATGATCGCGCAGCTCAGCTGGGATTGTCAGAGCTTTTTAAAAGCATTTTTTCTTCGGCCGAAAAAAATGCTTTTAAAAGTTAAAAAAAAGTCTGTGATGATCGCGCAGCTCAGCTGGGATTGTCAGAGCTTTTTAAAAGCATTTTTTACAACCTCTTCGACCAAAGAGGTTGTAGAAAAAAATGCTTTTAAAAGTTTAAAAAAAAAGTTGGCCACGCCCACCCAGTCACATTACCCACCACCACCAAGCCACACCCACAGAACCGGTAGTAACAAATTTTACATTTCACCACTGCTGTCAGGCTCATTCTCATGTACATTACAAGCCCTTTATTTTGTTCCACCTAATTCCAAGCATGGGTCATAGCGCAAAACTGAAATAACTGAGTTCCAACTCAGCAGTGGAACTCAGATTCAGCCGAGCACAGGGGTGTCAAACTCAAGGCCCAGGGGCTGGATTCAGCCTACTGGGTCCTTAGATCTGGCCCATGGGGCCGCCCTGGAAACAGGAGAGGATCAGCCCGCAGTGCTTCTGGCAGCAAAAATGGAGCTGGGGAGGGCTGCGTGCGGCTCTCCTGAGTTCCATTTTCATTGGCAGTGGGTTGCAGGAGGCCGTCATGGCTGAAAACAGAGCTCGCGAGGGCCATGGGCACTCCCAAGCTGTGTTTTTACTGGCAGAAGGTTGCAGGAGGCCATTGCAGCCGAAACATCTTGGGAGCCCATTTTCACTGGCAGAGCACTCAGGCCACCACAGGCGCCCCCGACACGAGTGATGTCAAGTTGGTCACACCCACTCTGGCCATGCCCACTCCCACCCCCCCAAGGTCAAACACAACCCTGATGCTTCCCTCAATGAAATTGTGTTTGACACCCCTGGCCTAGCATCTTCCGCTTAATAAACAATCAAACGGAGCAAGCACATGCCTTAACATCCCTTCCACTCTGTTCCTTTTCTAATACATCCAAACATATGATTTTAAAACAAGAAACCCAGGAATCTGTCCTGCTGCAAAGCAAAGCAAGATCATTTGGCATTCTCGTTATTTGCAGCACGTCCTGGAACAGCCATTTCCCCTTCTGATACATTAATGTTTGATGACTGGCCAGGCTCAGCATGGGAACCATTTTGTAAATAAACAACTGTCCTAACTGATCAACATTCCAAATGTGTCCCCAACGCCTTCCAAAGTGCTAATCCCTGCAATATGTGGTGATGGGAAAATATAAAACTCACTAGAGTATACGGAGCAGAAAATATGTGTCTGCTCATGTCCTACCCTTAAATACCATTAAAATATTTGATTTGAATGTGGGATTTCTCAGACATAGAAACTGTAGGAACTGAAACTGTAACTCATTTGAGAGAGAGAGAGAGAATAGATACCAGTAGAAAGGAATATATCAGTGGTGAAATCCAATTTTTTTTTACTACTGGTTCTGTGGGTGTGGCTTGGTGGGTTGCAGGGGAAGGATACTGCAAACTCCGCATTCCCTCCCCACTCCTGGGGGAAGGATATTGCAAAATCTCCATTCCCACCCCACTCTGGGGCCAGCCAGAGGTAGTATTTATCAGTTCTCTGAACTGCTCAAAATTTCTGCTACCGGTTCTTCAGAACCTGTCAGAACCTGCTGGATTTCACCCCTGGAATATATCTGGAATATAGCTCAGGGTTGAACTGTGGGGTCCTTGTTGCTCTCTGAGCTTGGTTGTTTGCTTACAGATGTTTTATTACCCAATTAGATAACATCATCCATGCAAATGAGTGTGTGGGTTGCTTCCTATTTATATATAGTAGTGTGCCTTGCCACTTTTGACGGGGTTGTGGTTTTCTTGGATAGAGTGTTGTTTTTGTGCCTCATTTTTTGTCTGGTGCTGATCTTTATTTATCTGAATTTTGGCTGCTGGTGGGGAAGATGTATTCTAGTTTCGTATTTCCATCCTACGTTTATACATATTGTCTTTTTTGAACGGTGTTTAAATGGGTCTATTGATGAACTGATTTGTCTGAACACATTAGAACACTCCAATTAAGGTAATGCCAAATTAAAAAACCATGCCCTCACTGAAAATGGCAGGCAGCAAATCCCACACTTACTCACATTGATGATGTTACCTAGTTGCAGGGGTGAAATCCAGCAGGTTCTGACAGCTTCTAGAGAACCAGTAGCAGAAATTTTGAGCAGTTCAGAGGACCAGCAAATACCACCTCTGGCTGGTCCCAGCGTGGGGTGGGGTGGCGATTTTGCAATATCCTTCCCCCAGGAGTGGGAAGGAAATGGGGATTTTGCAGTATCCTTCCCCTGGAGTGGGGTGGGAATAAAGATTTTGCAGTATCCTTCCCCGCCACACCCACCAACCCACACCATGGCCACCAAGCCATGCCCACAGAACTGGTAGTAAAAAAAAATTGGATTTCACCACTGCCTAGTTGGGTAATGAAATGTCCACAAGTAAACAATCAAGATCAGAAAGCATCAAGAACTCCATAGATAGAATAGATAGACCATCATTTTAGGTTAACAAAAACCCAGAACACCATGAAATAGGCTAGAAATAAGTTGGTGCCAATGATGTTGATCAACGATCACATTATGGATGACCATCCATGTAAGATCGTATCTCTGAAAATGAGAACAAAAAAAGATGTTTGTGCTAAATTAATGCAGATGGAAAGACTACAAAATACTACACACTATGAAAAATACTATCATAAATATCAGAATACTATACAATATAAAGATAGACCTTGATTCATGGTCATATTGGACCCTGCCTTTTATAATCACAAGTCATGACAGTCATTAAGCGAGGAGACCATATGATTACCTTTCTTAATAGTGGTGGGTTTCAAAAAAATGTTACTACTGGTTCTGTGGGTGTGGCTTGGTGGGCGTAGTGTGGCTTGGTGGGCATGGCAGGGGAAGGATATTATAAAATCTCCATTCCCACCCCACTCCAGGGGAAGGATACTGTAAAATCTCCATTCCCTCCTCAATCCAGGGGAAGATTATTGCAAAATCCCCATTTCCTCCCGATCAGTTGGGACTTGGGAGGCAGAGAATAGATGGGGGTGTGGCCAGTCAGAGGTGGTATTTACCAGTTCTCCGAACATCTCAAAATTTCCGCTACCTGTTCTCGAGAACTAGTTAGAACCTGCTGAAACCCACCTCTGTTCCTTAACACTCTCCACCCCTGGTGCCTCTGATGCAGTTGTTAAAAACCACATGGATCATTAAACAGAGACTGAGATACCTCAGGATTAGGGGAGGCCCTGCGAGTCCTAGCACAGGTCCAAGGGCCTCCCAAAGTTTTCCCTACTCTCTAAGAAGCCCATGCTCCACTTCCCATCCTCGGAGTCCTCACAGGCCCTTGGGCTTGCTTCCTACCCCTTACGACCCCACACCTTCCTCCTTATCCCCCATCAGCATCTCAAAAGATCGTAAGTCAAGGACAACCTGTAAAACATGATAGAACTCAAATGTAGAGTTTTAGAAATTGGTAGAACTATAATTGATCTTACTTTTCACCGGAAAAATTAGAGTTAACCTATATACCTAAATCAGTCTATTGTCCTATCTGGGTCAGTTAAGTGTCCAGAGCAGGGGTCTCCAACCTTGGCCACTTTAAGACTTGTGGACTTCAACTCCCAGAATTCCTCAGCCAGCAAAGTTGGCTGAGGAATTCTGGGAATTGAAGTCCACAAGTCATAAAGTGGCCAAGGTTGGAAACCCCTGGTCCAGAGTAACTTGAAATCCAAGCCCTAAGTACTCTGAATTGCTGAGGAAACTCAGAGCTCTAAATTTCCACCAGGAAATAAAGCAGGGAAGAACACATCTTTGACTATTCTCTCTTCAGTCACATCACACCTTTTTCTGGGGATTCCTGTTGTGACCCCGACTCGAGCAGGCAGCAACAAACGCAGTCCTTAGTAAAAATACACTTTATTCAAACAGCTGGGAATTAATTCATTCCCAGCGCCGGGTAACTCCAAATGAAACAAAGGCTTCACAAACAAACAGTCTTTGGTTATCTCAAACCTGGTTCAATCTGAATAACTGCCAAGGTCTTTTCTGATAAACATCCAGAGCAGAGAACAGAGCAAAGAACGCAATGTTGCTTTCTGGCAAACTGAGACACCGGTGCTGGTCTCCTTTTATGGGAGGGGCCAATCATCTCTTGGCCCTACTCCCGAGGTGACCTCTCTGCTTGAACTGCTCCTGCCTTCTGGCAGCTCACCTCATGTGGGCATTAGGAACAGGCTCATCACAGTCCGATTCCGCCGACAGTTCCCCAGGCTGCTGACGGATCACAACAATTCCAAAGAATTCCTCTGGTGTGAATGATGTCATTGTCGTTGAAGATTCATTTCGTCTTTTGCAAAAGACCTTCCCACAAATGGAAAACCAGAGGCAAGAGAGACGGGGGGGGGAAGGGGAGCTTTGACAATCATTCCACCAATGAAAGCCTTTTGTGAGTTTCGGATGCCGGTGATTTTTTCTTTCCCCTACCAGGTCCAAGCAAAATGTTTAGAAAACATCGAATGCGATAAACTTAAAGCTGTGATCTCCCCTGAGGCAGGCCCTGGAAACGGAGCAAAACAGTCCTTTTAGAGGGTTTATTGATTAAAGTGTGAACTCCACATAAGAATGTATTGTTTTCAACCTCAGAAATATTTACCAAAAAATCAGGGATCATGATCTACTGGACAAAAGGAAAACAGTCACCGCTCTCAAAGCAGGAGAGGACCGGGCCATACTCCTCGGACTGGCCATGATGGTGTGCTCCATTATGATGTACTTCCTTCTGGGCATCACCCTACTGAGATCATACATGCAAAGGTAAATTCTTTGTGTTTCTTCTAATTAATATTCTAAGATCCAAAAACATAGGACATAAAATGCAGACTAAGAAGAGTTGGAAGGAACCTTGGAGGCAGGGGTGAAATGTAAAATTTGTTACTACCAGTTCTGTGGGTGTGGCTTGGGGGGGGTGTAATGTAATGTAATGTAATGTGACTGGGTGGGCATGGCCAACTTTTTTTTTTATTTTTAAAAACCTCAGCTGAAGAGGTTGTAAAAAATGCTTTTAAAAGGCTCTGAAGATCCAGCTGAGTTGCCTGATTGTCAGAGGCTTTTGTTTTCTTTTAAAAGCATTTTTTTTCCTTTAAAAGAAAAAAAAAACGCTCTGATCGTGCGGCTCAGCTGGGATCGTCACAGCCTTTTAAAAGCAAAGAGACTGTAGAAAAAATGCTTTTAAAAGGTTCTGATGATCCCAGCTGAGCCGCACGATCAGAGGATTTTTTTTTTTACTTTTAAAGCATTTTTTCAGCTGAAGAAAAATACTTTTAAAAGTAAAAAAAGTACCTCTGATGATTGCGCAGCTCAGCTGGGCATGGGAGAGAAGCAGGGATTTTTGCTACTAGTTCTCCGAACCACCCGCCGCCATCGCTACCAAATCGGGCGATCCGGTCTGAACCGGGAGCATTTCACCCCTGCTTGGAGGTCTTCTAGTCCAACCCCCTGCTCATGCAGGAGATTGTTCAGACAAATTGTTGTCCAATCTCTTTTGAAAGCCTCCAGTGATGCAGCACCCACAACTTCTGAAGGCAAGCTGCTCCGTGGGTTGATTGCTCTCACCATTAGGAAATTTCTTCTTAATTCTAGTTTACTTCTTCCCTTGATTAGTTTCCAACCATTATTTCTTGTCTTGCCTTTCGGTACTTTGGAAAATAGTTTTGCACACACGCCCCTCGTATTTGTAGGAGCCCCTCAAATATTGGAACAGGGATATCGTTTCACCTCTTGTCCTTCTTTTCATTAGACTAAATATACCCAATTCCTGTAACTGTTCTTCGTAAGTTTTAGCCTCCAGTCCCTTAATCATTTTTGTTGCTCTTCTCTGCACTCTTTCCAGAGTCTTTCCAGACATACAAGAGCCAAATATGGAGTTTGGTCTTAGACTAAATCAGATTTCCAAAGCCTGATGCTTGTACAATGTATTAGGATATGAACCTTATTACTCTCCACTAATGTGGCCAGGCTGATATAGCTTTCGAGGAACTGTGTTGCCAATATTTCTGAAGAGCTTCAGAAATTGGGGAAGGGTGGACTAACAAGTAGGAAAGAAAGTTGCAAGAAACATTTGTTCATTTCATTATTCAATTTGCTTTCATTATTCAAATCCTAATACCTTCCAGTATTAATATCTGTGTATTTCCACGATTGGACATATTTATTTCTTTATTTGCTTATTTGTTTGTTCATTTCTTCTCTAGGGCTGCCCACTCCTTCACAAGTTGTTTTCATATCTATTTTTTTCAATGTGTACGAAAGGGAAGGAATTGGAATTGATTTTTACAGACATCTTCAGGCAATCATCATTTTATTTCCGGAAAATGATGTAGATGCTACATTGTCCTCCGTTTTTTACCTGTCTGTTTTCAGAATAACCTTAAAAGAATGTCCTTATAACCCAGAGAAAAGTATATAGCACTAGGGGGAAATTATTATTTTTTAAAAAGTTTCCCCTAAGCTTCAAACAGGCAGACTTCTACATATTTACAAAGCAAGTGTTATATCCATTATGCTGTTGTAGCATGGGTAATGAAATAACAGAATAACAGAGTGGTTTTTTTTTATTTTATTTTGTCACAACAGTATACACAAACAATTGTCATAGATAAAACAACATGTATTGAAGAAAATATATAAGTAAAAATATGCATCAATAATATTAATTTGATATAATGAAGGAAACAATAGGACAGGAACGGTAGGCACTATTGTGCTCTTATGCACGCCCCTTATAGTCCTCTTAGGAATGGGGTGAGGTCAATAGTAGACAGTTTTTGGTTGAAGATTTTGGGATTTTGAGTAGAGACTATGGAGTCAGGTAGTGAGTTCCAAGCATTAACAACTCTGTTACAGAAGTCATATTTTCTGCAATCAAGTTTGAAGCGGTTGACATTTAGCTTGAATCTATTTTTTGCTCTTGTAATATTGCGATTGAAGCTGAAGTAGTCTTTTATAGGAAGGATATTGCTATAGATCTAGTCCAGCCCCTGGCTCAAGCAGGAAATCCTACCATTTCAGACAAGTGGTCATCCGTTCTCTTCTTAAAAACCTCCAGTGTTGGAGCACCCACAACTTCTAGAGGCAAGTCATTCCACTGATTAATTGTTCTAACTGTCAGGAGATATCTCCTTAGTTCTAGGTTGCTTCTTTCCTTGATTAGTCTCATCCATTGCTTCTTGTCCAGGGTAACTATTGACACAGTTGAGGGAGTATGCTTTCTTTTGTGAAGTAGCCACAACTGTAGAGCTAGACTTTCACAAAGTACAGCACTTCGATCAGAAAGGAAAGAGCACATAAAAGCATAGCAGAAAAATTGTCCCCAGGGATCTCAATTGCAATGAGAGGAGGCGAATACAGAGTGATGTTCTCCGACCATCTCTTCCAAAAATGGTTTCCGAGGATGGGACAATTAGGCAATGCAGATAAGCTCTCAGACTCTCAAGTACTTTTGTGTCATTCTAACAAAGCAAAAATTAATGAGAACTAACTGGGCTTTATCAAAAACTTGTTCCACTAATTCCAACCTTTATATTGGCATAGTCACATAAATGTCAAAAGCATCTATAAGCTCAAATCATGGTTCAGGACAAACTTTATATCTAAACTTGGCTTTCTAAGTTTCTTAGGTCACATTCAACTTCTGATAACTCTAAAGACCTGTCCCAAAGGTGCCTTCTTGAAGTGGCAACTGGACTTTCTTTCTTGTTTTTCTTAGAAGTCATTTCACTTCTCGTCCAAGAAGCTTCTTCAGCTCTTGGAAGAGAAGCGAAACGTCTTCAGAAAAAGCACCTTTGGGATAACTGTGACCTGGATGACTGAGAATCTCTATAGACTTCTAAAGGCATGAGTTCACCACATTTCCAAGGTCCATTTCAATAATTGACCTGTCTCCTTTTCCATCATCTTTGTCGTGTCCCACTCCCCCTCCGACGACCGGGTCTAGGAAGTCCGTATCAAGCGTGGCCATGAAGCCTCTGCAGCTTTGCCAAATTCCTTTCAGATTTCTCAGGGCAGGCAGGAATCCAAGTTGTGACTTCAGCAAACTAGATGAGACTTTGCTTGACTCAAGGAATGCCAAAAGCAGGTCCTTTATATAGGCTGTGGGGTGTGGCTCCATGACTCAGCATTTATCCAGGCCTGCCCCTCCCTTCCTTCTGCTGACGTCGCCTCTCAGATCTCCGGAAGCGAGGATCCTCCCACTTTGAATTGTTTTCTGCTGTTTGAGAAAGGGAGGGGTCAGAAGGAGTAGGCCCAAGTAATTCCATTCCGTGGCTGACTTCCTCTGATGGCTGAGCCAAAGGAACATACGCCGTATGAGTGAGGTTTGTTTGTTCATTCCTGACATCCTGTCCGGGCATGGGGCCAGAGCCGGGGGCTGGAGGCATGACAGGCCGTTCATCTTCATTATCAGACTCCGAGTCTGATAGCAGACCCGGGACGAGACGGGAGGGGCCCGGCTGAGGAGAGGAGGGAGGATGAGGCACAACAATCTTCCCCTTCCTTGTGTTCCCTCAACCTTTACCAAATCAAAGTCTCAGAGCAAATTATAGCTGTGTTTTTCATAACATACTAATCAAATAGCACAACAGGGTCACAATAAGAGAGCTAATCTGTGCTGTGTATTTGTCCTATTGACTCAAGACCTTTTTAAAACACTTGAGAGGTATCGGAAGCAATATATGTGTCCCCACCCTCCTACTTTTTTCTCATTGCCTCTTCGAATGGTGTATTCTTTTTTCTATTTGAAAAAAAATGCTAAGGATATACAGTATATGCTCATCAGTCATCAAATCCAATTTTTTTATTACCAGTTCTGTGGGCGTGGCATGATGAACGTGGTGTGGCTTGGTGGCTGTGGCAGGGGAAGGATACTGCAAAATCTCCATTCCCACCCCACTCCAGGGGAAGGATACTGCAAAATCCCCATTCCCTCCCCACACCTGGGGGAAGGATATTTCAAAATCTCCATTCCCACCCCACTCTGGGGCCAGCCAGAAGTGGTATTTGCCGGTTCTCCAAACTACTCAAATTTCCACTACCGGTTCTCCAGAACCTGTCAGAACTTGCTGGATTCCCCCCCTGATGCTCATCTTAAAAACCATCCATATTTTCATCAGAATGAACTAAGCACAATATTGAAATTGCTAACCATAAAACTGAAAAGTAATAGGAGTTCTAAAAATAATCACCTTTTTTTATGTTTCATAAATTGATTTAAAGAAAGCTTAGACATAATGACAGTGCATTCTTTGCTGGCTGATCAACATATTATATAAAAATAGAAGTTCTCCGTGGGCCTAAATTCTGGCATTTTCTACCTCTCTTTTTTTTTGAATTAAGAGTTACCAATGGTCCTCGACTTGCAACAGTTCACTTAGTGACCGCTCAAAGTTACAACCGCAGTGAAAAAAGCAACTTATGACCGTGTTTCATACTTACAGCCATAGTTGCAGCATCCCCATGGTCAGGTGATCAAAATTCAGATGCTTGGCAACCGGTTCATATTTATGACGGTTGCAATGTCCCGGGGTCATGTGATTTCCTTCTGACAAGCAAAGTCAATGGGGGAGCCAGATTCACTTAACAACCATGTTACTATCTTACTGCAACAACTGCAGTGATTCCCTTAACAACTACGGCAAGAAAGATCGTAAAATGGGACAAACCCAGGGGTGAAATGCTCCCGGTTCGCACCGGTTCTCCCGATTAGGTAGCGATGGCAGCTGCTGGTTCGGAGGACCGGTAGCAAAAATCCCTGGTCCTGCCTCCCCCCCGCCCCCCGGCCTCTGCTGAGCCACACCATCAGCAGAGGGTTTTTTTTTTTACTTTTAAAAGTTTTTCTTCAGTCGAAACATGCCTTTAAAAGTAAAAAAAAACACCTCTGATGATCAGAGATCATCAAAACCCTTTAAAAGTTTTTTTTAAAAAAACCTCTTCAGCAGAAGGGTTAAAAAAACAAGAAAAAAAACCGAGGTTTTAAAAGCCTCCTCTGAGGATCCCAGAGGAGTTTCTTGATCCTCACAGGCTTTTAGACCCACTTTTTAACAGCCCCCACTTACAAGAGCCCCCACCCATGCCCAGCCAATGCCCCCTCCTCACTTACCTATAATTACTGCTCTTTCGGGCTGGCTACGGCATGCTTTCTTCAGCTACTGAAGGAAAAGAAAAAGCTTGCTTTGACTTCCTGCTTTGCTGGCTGAGGAACTCTGGGATTTGAAGTCCACAATAAAATAAAATAAAATAAAATAATAAAATATTTGTGCAGCTTTCTGAGATTTGGTGTGTTTCTGTAGTGTTTCACTCTAACTACACAAACACACAAAATCTCATGAAACTGTATGTGGCATTGTGTGTATGTGTGTGTGTGTGTGAGTTGTATGTGTGTAAAGTGTGATAGTTGGTTTTTGAGCTTTTTGTGGCTGTGTGAAGTGCAGCTGCTTTTACATTGTGTGTGAGTCAGTTGTGTTGTGTTGTGTGTGTGTAAAGTGTGAAAGCTGGTTTTTGATACCTCTTATTGTTTTTTATACTTTGTTTATTATTTTTATTATTTATTGTTATTGGCCACGCCCACCCAGTCATCTGACCACCAAGCCACACCCACCAATTAAGCCATGCCCACAGAACCGGTAGGGGAAATTTTTAGATTTCACCCCTCGACAAACCTCACTTAATAAATGTTTCACTTAGCAACATAAAGTTTGGGCTCCATTGTAGTCATAACTCAAGGACTACCTATACAGAACTGGGAAATTTGCCTATTGTCCTGTGATTTTTTGTTTAATGTAGGTCCCAGTATTGTCCGAATTTTTGCTTCATTCTGGTTATTTCAAAGGCTTTGTCTCCTTTTATCTACTTACCTTAGCAACAAATTCAGTGTGAGACTGTCAAAGCAGGGGTGAAATCCAGCAGGTTCTGACAGGTTCTGGAGAACCGGTAGCGGAAATTTTGAGCAGTTCGGAGAACCGGCAAATACCTCCTCTGGCTGGCCCCAGAGTGGGGTGGGAATGGAGATTTTGCAATATCCTTCCCCCAGGAGTGGGGAGGGAATGGGGATTTTGCAGTATCCTTCCCCTGCCACGCCCACCAAGCCACGCCCACAGAACCGGTAATAAAAGAATTTGGATTTCACCACTGTGTCAAAGGATAAAAGAATTTGGATTTCACCACTGTGTCAAAGGATAATTTTCTTGGAAGAAATCCCTCACTGATCTATGAAGAGTAGCTATTACTGATGGTCAGTGCAGGATGGTGGACTTATTTGTAATCAAAAATAGCTGAAGATCACTCTTTGTCCTTCAACAGTTCGAAATGGGCAGAGTTACACAGTTAGAAAAATAGAGCAACTTCTGTGGGGAAAAAAAATCCAGTCAATTCTTTATTGTCTTCAAAAGGTTGTAAATTGCCCTCAAAATGCTGTGTATTATCTTAAAGCCATCTCATTCGCCTGGGTTATCTATAAAGAGCCTGAAATATTTACATTCTAAGGAAAAAGCCATTTCACAAAAAGACATCCTTCCTAAAGTTCCCTGACTCAAAAGCCCCAGTCAAGTCTTGACAGGAAACCAAATAAATTTACAATTTTATATAAGCAGAGGAACACTTCTCCAATTCAATTTGGAATCATCTTGATATAACATCATATGCTTCCACCCTGAACTTGTCTCTTTCATTTTAGCCTGCGCTCATTTTTATTTCCATCTGAGAAAATTGATTTATGCCTTGGTGGTGTTGATCTCTCGGGCGACTATGTGATTTTTCATGCGAGGGCTCATTTTCTTGGCTTCTGCCTCAATCATTTTTTAAAGCAGTTATGCATCTCACAAGCAAAAGTGATAATGGAGGAAGGCGATTCCTTGCCTCACAAAACAAGGCTTGGTTGTTATAGAATTTTATTAACAGCATCTAATTTGGACCCGAATACTGCCAACCCAGAATAGAATAGAATAGAATAGAATAGAATAGAATAGAATAGAATAGAATAGAATAGAATAGAATAGAATAGAATAGAATAACAGAATTGGAAGGGTCCTTGTAGGTCATCTTTTCCAACCCCCGACCAAGCAAGAGGCCCTACAACATTTCTGACAGATGGCAGAGCCATTTCAAATGTCTTCAGCTTTTTTACTAGAGCTTTCCTGTGACTTCACCTCACCTTTTCTTTGAAATGACTCATAATCCACATTAAAATATTATTATTTATTGAATTTATTGAAAATATAAATATAATAGGATCATATTGGTTTTGACAGGGTTTTTCTTAAGGGAAAAATTGACATCGTTAGTCCTTGGCTTACAACCACAATTGAGCCCAAACTTTCCGTTGCTAAGCGAGACATTTGTTAAGTGAGTTTTACCCTGTTTTTACGACCTTTCTTGCCACCGTTGTTAAGTGAACCACTAAAGTTGTTAAGTTAGTAACTCAGCTGTTAAGTGACTCTGGCTTCCCCAGTGAATTTGCTTGACAGAAGGTCACAAAAAGTGATCACATGACCTTGGGACACTGCAACCATTGTAAATTCGAGCCAGTCGCCAAGCATCCAAATTTTGATCACACGAGGAATGCTGCAATGGTCATAAGTGTGAAAAATGGTCATAAGTCACTTTGGTCAGTGCTGTTATAACTTTGAACAGTCACTAAATGAATGCTTGTAAGTCGAGGGCTACCTGGAGTGGGTTTTTTAATGGCTGTCTTGAACCACTCTTCAATATCCTTTTTAAGTTCTGTTCATGGATACACTAGATGTAGGACAAGGGTATCAAACTCAAGGCCTGCAGGCCGAATCCAGCCCATGGGGTGCTTACATCTGGTCCACAGGGCCGCCCTGGAAACATCAAAGAACCAGCCCGCAGTGCCTCTGCCAGCAAAAATGGAGCTCGCGCAGGCCGCACACGGCTCTCCGAAGCTCCGTTTCTCCCGACAGAGGGTTGCAAGAGGCCATCGTGGCCGAAAACAGAGCTTGGGAGCCTGTTTTCGCTGGCAGAACGCTCTGGCCACCGCAGGCAGTGACATGAGTGACGTCAAGCTGGCCACGCTTATCCCAGCCACACCTTCCCAGCCCCCCAAAGTCAAACACAACCCTGATGTGGCCCTCAATGAAATCGAGTTTGACACCCCTGATGTAGGAGAAGAGCAGGCACAGCTGAAGGGCTGAGTTAAGTGCATCATCCGTTTAGAATCATTGCCTTCCCGCAAGCAATCCAAATCCAACCCCTCCAGAATTCTATTGAACCTTAAAGGTAAAGGTTCCCCTCACACATACGTGCTAGTCGTTGCCGACTCTAGGGGGTGGTGCTCATCTCCGTTTCAAAGCCAAAGAGCCAGCGCTGTCCGAAGACGTCTCCGTGGTCATGTGGCCGGCATGACTCAACGCCAAAGGCGCATGGAACGCTGTTACCTTCCCACCAAAGGTGGTCCCTATTTTTTCTACTTGCATTTTTACGTGCTTTCGAAACTGCTAGGTTGGCAGAAGCTGAGACAAGTAACAGGAGCTCAACCCGCTACACGATTCGAACCGATGAGCTGCCGACCTTTCGATCAACAAGCTCAATGTCGATCGAAAGGTCTTATTTTACCTTATCTTATCTTACCTTATCTTATTACCTTATCTTATCTGGAGCTAATTTATTTTTGAACTTCAGTTGACTAGATTGCTGTGTTTAGCCTTGAATAAATCTTCTGTGCTGCAATCTAACAGATGGTCCCAATTCTTGGAGCCTGACATTAATCTAGTCAACTAAAATTCAACTCTAAATTGGCACCAGATAAGGGTCCGCAGAATTCACAGGAGGTTGGACTTGGACCGCTTGTGGGAACATAACGACTCTAAACTGATGATATGCTTAACTCCATCCCCAACTCTCCCTGCTCTTTTTTTTTTTAATTTGAATTTATATCCCGTCCTTCTCCGAAGACTCAGGGCGGCTTACATTGTGTTAAGCAATAGTCTTCATCCATTTGTATATTATATACAAAGTCAACTTTTATTGCCCCCAACAATCTGGGTCCTCATTTTACCTACCTTATAAAGGATGGAAGGCTGAGTCAACCTTGGGCCTGGTGGGACTTGAACTTGCAGTAATTGCAAGCAGCTGTGTTAATAACAGACTGCTTAGTCTGTTGAGCCACCAGAGGCCCTTATAACAAGTGCTGAATGGGCTCACCTCAAAACAACTTTATTTCAAAAAGGCAATCATTCTGTTAAAAAAAAGAACAAACTGTCCCTAATACTAGCCAGCGATATTCCTTGCCATTTTTCTTTGGAAGAATGCCGATTACAATTTCACACCAGTTTTCCTCACTAAGAAAGCCCCAGAAATTAATTAAATTTCATTAATCACACTCAAATGGTCACATTATTCAAATTTGCATTATTCAAAGTGATATTTCTATGAAAAATATGTATTTGGTCCCAGCTTAATGGAAACAGGCAATGAAAAATGTGAAACATAATTTTTGTATTGGTACATTAATGAAGTATTAACAATAAATAATAAAAAGAATATACTCATAATTAAAATTTATGGTTAACGAAGACACAGCGCTCTTAGAGAAAGCAAAATTAAAAACAAAAATATGCTATCATATATTAACGAACACGGGGTGGATGAATGGCACGGTTCACAGCGAAAGCAGGAAATATTTCATCTGTATATAAAATGTACCAGACACTTTGTACATGAAATCCTCGACTTATGACCACAATTGAGCCCAAAATTTCTGTTGCTAAGTGAGACATTTGTTACATGAGTTTTGCCCCATTTTACAACCTTGCTTTCCACCATTGTTAAATGAATCACTGCAGATATTTCTATGGAAAATATGTATATGGTCCCAGCTCAATGGAAATAGGCAATGAAAAATGTGAAACGTAATTTTTTTATAGGTACATTAATGAAGTATTAACAATAAATAATAAAAAGAATATATTTATAATTAAAATTTATGGTTAACGAAGACACAGCGCTCTTAGAGAAAGCAAAATTAAAAACAAAAATATGCTATCATATATTAACGAACACGGGGTGGATGAATGGCACAGTTCACAGCGAAAGCAGGAAATATTTCATCTGTATATAAAATGTACCAGACACTTTGTACATGAAATCCTCGACTTATGACCACAATTGAGCCCAAAATTTCTGTTGCTAAGTGAGACATTTGTTACATGAGTTTTGCCCCATTTTACAACCTTGCTTTCCACCATTGTTAAATGAATCACTGCAGATATTTCTATGGAAAATATGTATATGGTCCCAGCTCAGTGGAAATAGGCAATGAAAAATGTGAAACGTAATTTTTTTATAGGTACATTAATGAAGTATTAACAATAAATAATAAAAAGAATATATTTATAATTAAAATTTATGGTTAACGAAGACACAGAGCTCTTAGAGAAAGCCGCGGATCTTATAGGCGTTACGGAAACCTGGTTGGGCACAGAAGGGGGCGTGCCCCTTGTTGAAATGTGCCCACCGGGTTTCCGTGCATTCCATCAGCCGAGGGCCCAGGGTAGGGGTGGAGGGGTGGCGGTTGTAATTAGAGAGAGTCTGGAACCGAGAGAGACCACTGTACCTCAGATTGCCGGTTGTGAATCCCTCTTTGTGAGATGGGGCCATAGGTGTCAGATGGGCTTGCTGGTCGCGTACCTGGCTCCTTGCTGTGTGACAGCTGCCCTGCCCGAGCTCCTGGAGGTGCTTGCTGGGGTGGCAGTTGAGACCCCCAGACTTTTAGTCATGGGGGACTTTAACTTGCCATCTTCCGGCTCGTCATCGACAGCAGCTCGGGAGTTCACGGCTTCCATGACCTTGGACCTGACTCAAGTAGTTGATGGCCCTACTCACACAGGGGTGGTACACTGGACTTGATTTTATCTCTGGTCAGTGGTTGAGAGATCTGGACTTGAAGGAAATAGTCATTGAACCTTTGTCATGGTCAGATCACTCTCTCCTTCGCCTGGACTTTCTGACCGCCATTCACCACCGCAGGGAGACGGAGCCGATACGTTGGTTCCGTCCCAGGCGCCTGATGGACCCGGAGGGTTCGGACGGAGCTTGGGCCATTTCCTGAGGTCTGGCTCACGGCTCGGCTGAGGAACTTGTTGCGGCCTGGGAGCGGGCGCGGCGGGGCCTTAGACCGTGTCGTGCCTTTGCGGCCTCTGACCCGGCGCAGGTCCCAACCGGCTCCTTGGTTCTCCGAGGAGCTGAGAGGATGAGCGCGGAGAAGGCGCCTAGAGAGTGCCTGGAGGTCTAGCCGTTCGGAAGCTGATCGGACACTAGTGAAGTCCTATAATAGGGCTTACCTAATGGCATTGAGGGAAGCGAAGCATAGCTACGCCTCCTCCCTCATTGAATCGGCAGATAACCACCCAGCCGCCCTGTTTGGTGACTCGCTCCCTCCTACACCAGGGGCGGGATGACCCGTTGCAGGGGCGTGCTGAGGAGTTTAACGTTATCTATACGATAAAATCGTTCAACCGGGATGGTCTGGACCAAAATTGCGGTGACGCGGGTGAGGCGGCTGAGGTGGTCTTGGTGACATTTATGGGATGAGTTTGACCCTGTGGCTCCGAGGACATGGACAGGTTGTTGGGTAGGTTGAATGCCACCACGTGTTTACTGGACCCGTGCCCCTCCTGGTTGGTGCTGGCCACTCAGGAGGTGACACGAGGCTGGCTCAGGCAATTCTGGCGCTTCCTTGGTGGAGGGGTCTTCCGGCCGCCTTGAAAGAGGCGGTGGTGAGACCCTCCTCAAGAAGCCTTCCCTGGACCCGGCTGTTTTAGGTAATTATCGTCCGGTCTCCAACCTTCGCTGCGGCGAAGGTTGTAGAAATATGGTGGCATATCAGTTTCCCTTACACCTGGATGAAACTGTCTATCTAGACCCGTTCCAGTCCGGCTTCCGGCCCGGTTACAGCACTGAGCGGCTTTGGTCGCGTTGGTGGATGATCTCTGGAGGGCCAGGGATGAGGTTGTTCCTCTGCCCTGGTCCTATTAGACCTCTCAGCGGCTTTCGATACCATCGACCATGGTATCCTGCTGCGCGGTTGGAGGATTGGGAGTGGGAGGCACCGTTTATCGGTGGTTCTCCTCCTATCTCTCCGATCGGTCGCAGACGGTGTTGACAGGGGCAGAGGTCGGCTCCGGGCGCCTCACTTGTGGGGTGCCGCGGGGTCGATCCTCTCGCCTTCTGTTCAACATCTATATGAAACCGCTGGGTGAGATCATCAGTGGCTTCGTGTGAGGTACCAGCTGTCGCTGATGACACCCAGCTGTACTTTTCACACGGGCCACCCCAGTTTGAACTTCAGTTGACTAGATTGATGTGTTTAGCCTTGAATAAATCTTCAGTGCTGCAATCTAACAGATGGTCCCGATTCTTGGAGCCTGACATTAATCTAGTCAACTAAAATTCAACTCTAAATTGGCACCAGATAAAATCATAAATTCACAGGAGGTTGGACTTGGACCGCTTGTGGGAACATAACGACTCTAAACTGATGATATGCTTAACTCCATCCCCAACTCTCCTGCTCTTTTTTTTTAATTTTGAATTTATATCCGCCTTCTCCGAAGACTCAGGGCGGCTTACATTGTGTTAAGCAATAGTCTTCATCCATTTGTATATTATATACAAAGTCAACTTTTATTGCCCCCAACAATCTGGGTCCTCATTTTACCTACCTTATAAAGGATGGAAGGCTGAGTCAACCTTGGGCCTGGTGGGACTTGAACTTGCAGTAATTGCAAGCAGCTGTGTTAATAACAGACTGCTTAGTCTGTTGAGCCACCAGAGGCCCTTATAGGCTCTTCTCCTATAACAAGTGCTGAATGGGCTCACCTCAAACAACTTTATTTCAAAAAGGCAATCATTCTGTTAAAAAAAAGAACAAACTGTCCCTAATACTAGCCAGCGATATTCCTTGCCATTTTTCTTTGGAAGAATGCCGATTACAATTTCACACCAGTTTTCCTCACTAAGAAAGCCCCAGAAATTAATTAAATTTCATTAATCACACTCAAATGGTCACATTATTCAAATTTGCACTATTCAAAGTGATATTTCTATGAAAAATATGTATTTGGTCCCAGCTTAATGGAAACAGGCAATGAAAAATGTGAAACATAATTTTTGTATTGGTACATTAATGAAGTATTAACAATAAATAATAAAAAGAATATACTCATAATTAAAATTTATGGTTAACGAAGACACAGCGCTCTTAGAGAAAGCAAAATAAAAACAAAAATATGCTATCGTATATTAACGAACACGGGGTGGATGAATGGCACGGTTCACAGCGAAAGCAGGAAATATTTCATCTGTATATAAAATGTACCAGACACTTTGTATATGAAATCCTCGACTTATGACCACAATTGAGCCCAAAATTTTGCCCCATTTTACAACCTTGCTTCCCACCATTGTTAAATGAATCACTGCAGATATTTCTATGGAAAATATGTATTTGGTCCCAGCTCAGTGGAAATAGGCAATGAAAAATGTGAAACGTCATTTTTTTATAGGTACATTAATGAAGTATTAACAATAAATAATAAAAGAATATACTTATAATTAAAATTTATGGTTAACGAAAACACAGAGCTCTTAGAGAAAGCAAAATAAAAATGAAAATATCCTATCGTAGAGTCAAACCTTCCACCTCCCATCCTGTTTTAGCATGGCCCTGACCACATTCATGTTGTTCAGTTACATCAAAGTTGTGTTAAAGCTTTTATTGTTAAAACTTGTATTGTGGGAAGATTGGCAGCATCAAAAAAACACAATCGCCATTGTGTATGCTCTAGCCTCAATTTTTTTATGTATTTATTAAACTTACAGGATGCCCATCTCTACAGGCGGCTAACAATCAACAAACGCAACAATATGAAACATTCAAACATTACAGGTAGTCCCCGATTTACAACAGCTCATTTAGTGACCATTCAAAGTTACAACGGAACTTTAAAAATTGACATGTGACCATTTTTCACACGTGTGACAATTGCCACATCCCCACGGTCACATGATCAAAATTCAGATGCTTGGCAACTGGTTCTTATTTATGACCTTTACAGTGTCCCAACGTCATGTCAATCCCCTGTTGAAGCCTTTTGACAAGCAAAGTCAATGGGGAAGCCAGATTCACTTAACAACCGTGTTGCCAAGTTATCAGCTGCAGTGATTCACTTAGCAACTGTGGCAAGAAAGGTCGTAAAATGGGACAAGTCTCTCTTCAAAAATGTCCAACTTAACAACAGAAATTTTGGGCTCAGTTGAGATCGTTAAGTTGAAGACTACCTGTAGAATAGAATAGAATAGAATAGAATAGAATAGAATAGAATAGAATAGAATAGAATAGAATAGAATAGAATAGAATAGAATTTTTATTGGCCAAGTGTGATTGGACACACAAGGAATTTGTCTTGGTGCAGATGCTCTCAGTCTATTCTATTCTATTCTATTCTGTATAGCGTACCGCTAACATAGATTAAAAATGAACAAAGATGGGAGCAAGATTGAACAGAAGGAAGAGGTAGAGTCTTATCTCAGTCCATTAGCCAACTTTGGAATCACAAGGTCCCCATTCGGGACCCAGGTCAGTTGGCAGAACCAGGTCTTCAGGCCCTTAAGGCAGGCCAGAAGACTGGGTGTGGATGTCACCTTGGGAGGTACAACATTCCAGAGGGCAGAAGCCACAGCAGAAAAGGCTCTTCTCCTATAACAAGTGCTGAATGGGCTCACCTCAAACAACTTTATTTCAAAAAGGCAATCATTCTGTTAAAAAAAAGAACAAACTGTCCCTAATACTAGCCAGCGATATTCCTTGCCATTTTTCTTTGGAAGAATGCCGATTACAATTTCACACCAGTTTTCCTCACTAAGAAAGCCCCAGAAATTAATTAAATTTCATTAATCACACTCAAATGGTCACATTATTCAAATTTGCACTATTCAAAGTGATATTTCTATGAAAAATATGTATTTGGTCCCAGCTTAATGGAAACAGGCAATGAAAAATGTGAAACATAATTTTTGTATTGGTACATTAATGAAGTATTAACAATAAATAATAAAAAGAATATACTCATAATTAAAATTTATGGTTAACGAAGACACAGCGCTCTTAGAGAAAGCAAAATAAAAACAAAAATATGCTATCGTATATTAACGAACACGGGGTGGATGAATGGCACGGTTCACAGCGAAAGCAGGAAATATTTCATCTGTATATAAAATGTACCAGACACTTTGTATATGAAATCCTCGACTTATGACCACAATTGAGCCCAAAATTTTGCCCCATTTTACAACCTTGCTTCCCACCATTGTTAAATGAATCACTGCAGATATTTCTATGGAAAATATGTATTTGGTCCCAGCTCAGTGGAAATAGGCAATGAAAAATGTGAAACGTCATTTTTTTATAGGTACATTAATGAAGTATTAACAATAAATAATAAAAAGAATATACTTATAATTAAAATTTATGGTTAACGAAAACACAGAGCTCTTAGAGAAAGCAAAATAAAAATGAAAATATCCTATCGTAGAGTCAAACCTTCCACCTCCCATCCTGTTTTAGCATGGCCCTGACCACATTCATGTTGTTCAGTTACATCAAAGTTGTGTTGTAACACAACAATAGCAAAGCTTTTATTGTTAAAACTTGTATTGTGGGAAGATTGGCAGCATCAAAAAAACACAATCGCCATTGTGTATGCTCTAGGCTCAATTTTTTTATGTATTTATTAAACTTACAGGATGCCCATCTCTACAGGCGGCTAACAATCAATAAACGCAACAATATGAAACATTCAAACATTACAGGTAGTCCCCGACTTACAACAGCTCATTTAGTGACCATTCAAAGTTACAACGGAACTTTAAAAATTGACATGTGACCATTTTTCACACGTGTGACAATTGCCACATCCCCACGGTCACATGATCAACATTCAGATGCTTGGCAACTGGTTCTTATTTATGACCTTTACGGTGTCCCAACGTCATGTCAATCCCCTGTTGAAGCCTTTTGACAAGCAAAGTCAATGGGGAAGCCAGATTCACTTAGCATGGCTTAGGGCCAGGGTACTTACGGGACCGCCTGCTGTTACCGAATGCCTCCCACCGACCTGTACGCTCACACAGAGAGGGACTCCTTAGGGTGCCGTCAGCTAGGCAGTGTCGTCTGGCGGCGCCCAGGAAGGGCCTTCTCTGTGGGGCTCCACCTTTGGAATGAACTTCCCCCTGGACTTTGGCAACTGCCGGACCTTCGGACTTTCCGCCGAGAGCTGAAGACCTATTTGTTTGTTCGCGCAGGACTGGCATAGGATTTTAATAGGATTTTAATTAGTTGTAATGTTTTAACATTTTAAAATTTGGGGTTTTATTCTAAATGTTTTAATTCGGCCATTTGTATAATAAGTTTTTTTAAATTATGGTTTTATGTGTATTTTATTGTTTTTTATTATGGCTGTAAACCGCCCTGAGTCCTTCGGGAGAAGGGCGGTATAAAAATTTAATAAATAATAATAATAATAATAACAACCGTGTTGCCAAGTTATCAGCTGCAGTGAGTCACTTAGCAACTGTGGCAAGAAAGGTCGTAAAATGGGACAAGTCTCTCTTAATAAATGTCCAACTTAACAACAGAAATTTTGGGCTCAGTTGAGATCGTTAAGTTGAAGACTACCTGTAGAATAGAATAGAATAGAATAGAATAGAATAGAATAGAATAGAATAGAATAGAATAGAATAGAATAGAATAGAATTTTTATTGGCCAAGTGTGATTGGACACACAAGGAATTTGTCTTGGTGCAGATGCTCTCAGTCTATTCTATTCTATTCTATTCTGTATAGCGTACCGCTAACATAGATTAAAAATGAACAAAGATGGGAGCAAGATTGAACAGAAGGAAGAGGTAGAGTCTTATCTCAGTCCATTAGCCAACTTTGGAATCACAAGGTCCCCATTCGGGACCCAGGTCAGTTGGCAGAACCAGGTCTTCAGGCCCTTAAGGCAGGCCAGAAGACTGGGTGTGGATGTCACCTCGGGAGGTACAACATTCCAGAGGGCAGAAGCCACAGCAGAAAAGGCTCTTCTCCTGGACCACGCCAGCCAGAATTCCTTGACCGATGCATTGTCTTTTTCCATTGCAGGTGGGTCAAGCCAATCCCATTGAAGGGTCAGATGGGTCCTCAGTTATGGCACATGAAATAACCTCACATTAATGGGATTTAATGCAACCGGGTATCCATTTACAATTTGCAAGTCACACGCAACCAAATATCGCTATCCAAACTTATTTATTTATTTATTTATTTTTCGTATTTTTATACCGCCCTATCTCCCTAGAGACTCAGGGCGGTTCACAGCCAGATAAAATATACATATAAATACAAAATAAAACATCCATTAAAAAAAAACTTATTACATATGGCCGAATAATTAAAAATAGCAATACACATAATAAAATCCCCATTAAAACCAATTCAAATTTAAAAATCTAGTCCAGTCCTGCACAGATAAATAGATGTGTCTTAAGCTCGCGGCGAAAGGTTAATTGCGCTAATTATAACTTATTTTTCATCCACTGGCTCAGTGGCCCCCAAATTTTGGGCACCAGGGACCGCTTCCATGGAGAGATGTTTTTCTATCAGGAGCTGTGGTGGAATACTGCTATCATGAGCTGCAGTGGCGCAGTGGGTAGAGTGCAGTACTGCAGGCTACTTCTGCTGACTGCCGGCTGCCTCTAATCTAGCAGCTCAAATCTCACCAGGCTCAAGGTTGACTCAGCCTTCCATCCTTCCGAGGTGGGTAAAACGAGGATCCAAAATTGTTGGGGGTAATATGCTGACTCTGCAAACTGCTTAGAGAGGGATGCAAAGCACCGTGGAGCGGTATATAAGTCTAAGTGCTATTGCTATCATATCCCCCCCAGTCCTTCTTTTCTCTAGACAAGACAAACCCAAATCCTCCAGCCGTTCTTCATATGTTTTAGTCTCCAGGCCTTTAATCATCTCAGTTGCTCTTCTTTGTCCTTTTTCCAAAGTCCAAACATCTTTTCTGTAATGTGGTAACCAAACCGGGATGCAGTATTCCAGGTGTGGCTTTGTAAAGTGGTATTCATACTGCGCGTGATTTTGATTCTATGCCAGTTCACTCAGCTGCTCTTTTGTTTTGTTACTGAGGCACTATTAAAAGGGATGCACCATAAATCTTGTGCCAGAAACATCAGATGTAAAAAAACAACAGTAATGGGAAAATACTGAGCTTCCTTAATCTCCGAAATGATTTTCATACACGCTTCATTCGCTATTAACTCAATCATCTTCTTGCAAATCTCGGAAGAAATGTCGGCCCATTCTTTTGCGTCTTTGATTTTCCCGATAGCTTGAGAACTGCTCCTAAAATGAATTACATTCGGTAGTAAAATCTATCGATCCAAGGGAAATGCTGGTGAAAGCGATCCCAAAGTCCGATTCTCTTTAGAAATATTCTCTGGGGTTTTTTTGTTTTTAAGCTTGAGCTGTGGTGGTGCAGTGGTTAGAGTGCTGTACTGCAGGCTACTTCTGCTGACTGCTGATTGCCAGTAGTTTGGCAGTTCAAGTCCCACCGGCTCAAGGTTGACTCAGCTTTCCATCCTTCCGAGGTCTGTAAAATGAGGAGCCAGATTGTTGGGGGGCAATATGCTGAGTCTGTAAAACCACTTAGAGAGTGTTGTGACCCAGGCCCAAGTAGGTACTAGGAAACTCAGTCCGTGAAAAAACAAACAAACTTTATTCGAACAGCTGAGAATTACTTCATTCCCAGCGTAGTTCAACTAAATTAAAACAAATTCCTCCCAACACAAATTCCTCAGTCCTATTGCAAACCTTGGTCCAATTAGGCAAACTGCCAAAGGCCTTTCTTGGCAAACGTTCAGAAGTCACAAAAATAAATGCAAGACGTAGACGAAGCAGAAGACGAAGCTACCAACGTTGTTTTCTGGCAAAGCCCAAACGCCGTTGCTGGTCTGTTTTAAGCCTTATGGGAGGGGCCAATCATCTCTTGGCCCTACTCTCGAGTTGTCCTTTTTGCTTGAACTGCTCTTGCCTTCTGGCAGCTCTTCTGATGCGTGCATTAGGAACAGGCTCCTCCTGTTCCTCTGCCTCACTACTATCAGTCTCTGGAGGCTCTGGAGTCCACACCTCACTCCCCGATGGCCCTGGCCTCACCTCAGCCTCATTGCTGTCCGACTCCATTGTCAGCTCTGCAGGCTGCTAAAGGACCACAACAGAGATGTCTGTAAAAGCACGGTTTTTTTTTTATTTACATTTATATCCCGCCGTTCTCCGAAGACTCAGGGCGGCTTACAGTATATAAGGCAATAGTCTCATTCTATTTGTATATTTACAAAGTCAACTTATTGCTCCCCCAACAATCTGGGTCCTCATTTTACCTACCTTATAAAGGATGGAAGGCTGAGTCAACCTTGGGCCGGGCTTGAACCTGCAGTAATTGCAGGCTGCTGTGTTCTAATAACAGGCTTCTTACCAGCTTGAGCTATCACGGCTATCACGGTGAAGCGGTATATAAGTCCTATTGCTATTGCTATTAAAAAACAGGCCATTGTTACTATTTTCTTGCTCTTTGTTTTATTTTCCTTTTTATACCACTCCGCGTCTGAAAATCCTCCTTTCACCAACAAACATGGTGTGGATGAAGGGCAGATTTCACAGCCAAAGGAGGAAATATTTCATCTGTATATAAAATGCACCAGACACTTGGTACACATTGTCCTCGACCTATGACCACAATTTAGCCCCATATTTCTGTTGCTAAGTGAGACATTCCTTAAGTGAGTTTTTCCCCATTTTACAACCGTGCTTGCCCCCGTTGTAAAGTGAATCTCTGCAGATGTCAAGTTAGTAACACAGTGGTTAAGTGAATTTGGCTTCCCCATTGACCTTGCTTGTCAGAAGATTGCAAAAGTGACAATGTGACTTTGGGACACTGCAGCCGTCATAAATATGAGCCAGTTGCCAAACAACTGAATACTGATCATGTGACCTTGGGGATGCCCCAGTGGTTGTAAGTGTGAAAAACAGTCACTTTTTTCAGTGCTGTTGTAACTTTGAACGGTCGCTAAAGGAACTGCTGTAAGTCAAGGATTACCTGTGTTACATGTCCATTCTTTTTATTACATTCATGTGCACGCTGAATTTGGATAGCCACAAATTTTCCAACAGTATTCTTGAAATATTCAAAACCCTTTCAAAGTCCATACGTTGAATTCCTTTAGTAATTTCTGAAAGCATTTGGCAGAAACTGGCATGTAGATTTCAGATTTAGTGATTCTTGGACCAGAAGGACATATTTTGTTTTGTTGGATAATCAATTGTTGTTGAGACCTGATGGCTTAGTGGTTAGAATGCAGTCTTGCAGGCTGATTCTGTTCACTGCCCACAGTTCGATCTTGCTTCAGAGCTGACTCAGCCTTCCATCCTTCCAAGATTGGTAAAATGGGGACCCAGATGATTGGGGGCAATATGCTGACTCTGTAGACTGCTTAGAATAGAATTTTTATTGGCCAAGTGTGATTGGACACACAAGGAATTTGTCTTGGTGCATATGCTCTCAGTGTACATAAAAGAAAAGATACATTCATCAAGGTACAACATTTACAACACAATTGATGGTCAGTATATCAATATAAATCATAAGGATTGCCAGCAACAAGTTATAGTCATACAGAGTGGGCTGTAAAGCACTGTGAAGCAGTATATAAGTCTAAGTGCTATTGCTATTGTGGAGTTTCGTTGTCTTCCTCTGGGTCTGGTGATAGGTCTTCTGAAACTGGCAAGCAAAAGGATAATATAAGTTTTAGGTTCTTTTTGATGGCTTCTTCCTCGCGTCTCTTTTAGTTTCAGTTGGCTGCTTCGCCTATCATAAAGACAGTGTGGATTATCTGCGGCATCTATTTGCTACTTTTGGACTCTGTTGGGATTCTTGATGTGTTATGCCCAAATAAGTGGCAACCTTGACCAAACTAGGAAGATCAACAGGATTGGCCCTGGTTAGGATTTAGAAGCCATCTTGGAAGTCCAAGGTTGTTAACCAGATTTGGAAGCAAAAAGAGAAGAGAAGCCATAGAATCATTTGTTGAGATGGACAATTATAGAAATAGAATGAATGAATCAATCAATCAGAGGTGGGTTTCTGCAGATTTTGACCAGTTCTGGAGAACCGGTAGCGGAAATTTTGAGTGGTTTGGAGAACCCTTAGTAAAAATTCTGACTGGCCCTGCCCCCCCATCTATTCTCTGCCTCCCAAGTCCCAGCTGATCGGGAGGAAATGGGGATTTTGCAGTATCCTCCCCCTGCCACGCCCACCAAACCATGCCACACCCACTAAGCCACGCTCACAGAACTGGTAGTAAAAAGTTTTGTAAACCACCACTGGAATGAATGAATCAATCAATCAGAGCTGGGTCTCAGCAGATTTTGACCAGTTCTGGAGAACTGGTAGCAAAAAGTTTTGAAACCCACCACTGGAATGAATGAATCAATCAATCAGAGGTGGGTTTCAGCAGATTTTGACCAGTTCTGGAGAACTGGTAGCAGAAATTTTGAGTAGTTCAGAGAATCGATAGTAAAATTCTGACTGGCCCTGCCCCATCTATTCTCTGCCTCCCAAGTCCCAGCTGATTGGGAGAAAATGGGGATTTTGCAGTATCCTTCCGCTGCCGTGCCCACCAAGCCACACCCACAGAACTGGTAGCAAAAAGTTTTGAAACCCACCACTGGAATGAATGAATCAATCAATCAATCAATCAATCAATCAATCAATCAATCAATCAATCAATCAATCAATCAATCAATCAGAGGTGGGTTTCAGCAGATTTTGACCAGTTCTGGAGAACTGGTAGCAAAAAGTTTTGAAACCCACCACTGTAATGAATGAATCAATCAATCAATCAATCAATCAATCAATCAGAGGTGGGTTTCAGCAGATTTTGACCAGTTCTGGAGAACTGGTAGCAAAAAGTTTTGAAACCCACCACTGGAATGAATGAATCAATCAATCAGAGGTGGGTTTCAGAAGGTTCTGACCAGTTCTAGAGAACTGGTAAGGGAAATTTTGAGTAGTTCAGAGAACCAGTAGTAAAAATTCTGACTGGCCCTGCCCCCATCTATTCTCTGCCTCCCAAGTCCCAGGTGATTGGGAGAAAATGGGGATTTTGCAGTAAACTTCCCCTGAGTGGGGTGGGAATGGAGATTTTATAGTATCCTTCCCCTGCCATGCCCACCCACCAAGCCACACCCACCCAGAACTGGTAGCAAAAAGTTTTGAAACCCACCACTGGAATGAATGAATCAATCAATCAGAGGTGGGTTTCAGCAGATTTTGACCAGTTCTGGAGAACTGGTAGCAAAAAGTTTTGAAACCCACCACTGGAATGAATGAATCAATCAATCAGAGGTGGGTTTCAGCAGATTTTGACCAGTTCTGGAGAACTGGTAGCAAAAAGTTTTGAAACCCACCACTGGAATGAATGAATCAATCAATCAATCAGAGGTGGGTTTCAGCAGATTTAGTGATTCTTGGACCAGAAGGACATATTTTGTTTTGTTGGATAATCAATTGTTGTTGAGACCTGATGGCTTAGTGGTTAGAATGCAGTCTTGCAGGCTGATTCTGTTCACTGCCCACAGTTCGATCTTGCTTCAGAGCTGACTCAGCCTTCCATCCTTCCAAGATTGGTAAAATGGGGACCCAGATGGTTGGGGGCAATATGCTGACTCTGTAAACTGCTTAGAATAGAATAGAATAGAATAGAATAGAATAGAATAGAATAGAATAGAATAGAATAGAATAGAATAGAATAGAATAGAATTTTTTATTGGCCAAGTGTGATTGGACACACAAGGAATTTGTCTTGGTGCATATGCTCTCAGTGTACATAAAAGAAAAGATACATTCATCAAGGTACAACATTTACAACACAATTGATGGTCAGTATATCAATATAAATCATAAGGATTGCCAGCAACAAGTTATAGTCATACAGAGTGGGCTGTAAAGCACTGTGAAGCAGTATATAAGTCTAAGTGCTATTGCTATTGTGGAGCTTCATTGTCTTCTTCTGGGTCTGGTGATAGGTCTTCTGAAACTGGCAAGCAAAAGGATAATATAAGTTTTAGGTTCTTTTTGATGGCTTCTTCCTCGCGTCTCTTTTAGTTTCAGTTGGCTGCTTCGCCTATCATAAAGACAGTGTGGATTATCTGCGGCATCTATTTGCTACTTTCGGACTCTGTTGGGATTCTTGATGTGTTATGCCCAAATAAGTGGCAACCTTGACCAAACTAGGAAGATCAACAGGATTGGCCCTGGTTAGGATTTAGAAGCCATCTTGGAAGTCCAAGGTTGTTAACCAGATTTGGAAGCAAAAAGAGAAGAGAAGCCATAGAATCACTTGTTGAGATGGACAATTATAGAAATAGAATGAATGAATCAATCAATCAATCAATCAGAGGTGGGTTTCAGCAGATTTTGACCAGTTCTGGAGAACTGGTAGCAGAAATTTTGAGTAGTTCAGAGAATCGGTAGTAAAAATTCTGACTGGCCCTGCCCCCATCTATTCTCTGCCTCCCAAGTCCCAGCTGATTGGGAGAAAATGGGGATTTTGCAGTAACCTTCCCCTGGAGTGGGGTGGAAATGGAGATTTTACAGTATCCTTCCGCTGCCATGCCTACCAAGCCACGCCCACCAAGCCATACCATGCCCACCAAGCCACACCCACAGAACTGGTAGCAAAACATTTTTGAAACCCACCACTGTAATGAATGAATATCGCTTTCAAAAAAAACCAGATGGCTGAATCCCTATAAATTCAGAAATCAAGCTCAATCTGAAAAGCTGCAGGTTTTTAATTGTCTTATTATAGTGGCCGATGATAAAGTTTGCTACTGCATAAGATTTTTTAAAAAATAAAATACAATTCATCTGCCACTACAGCAAGACAAGTAGTAAAGCTATGAGGTCCAAAAAGACTAACCGGAACCAATATTAATATTTGCTGTTTTTCTTGAAAAGCTTTCTTGCCATTCTCCTATTCCCCAATGCAAGAAAAGCAGAGTGTGTTGGCCAATCAGATGCTAAATATGGTCTTCCAAAGGGCAAGTAAACAGCAGAAAATTCTGGCCACCTTAACAATGAAAAATCCAGCAAGAGCTTTCCTGAACTAAAAATCGTTTCCTTTAAAAGTGAGCGTGTCAGAAGAAATTGGAAGCAGAGATAATTACAGGGTTGTCATCACTCCGATTCTGTAGCCTAGTTTTTATACGGATGACAACAAATGTGTGAGATGGTGTGAGATGAAACAAGTTATTATTTTGGTTACTAATTTACTGGAATAATTAATTTCATTTCATTTGTCATGGAGGGGGAATTACCAGCTGTGGGAGTAGTCTATATACCCTTCAAAGCACAATGTTTATCCAAAATGAGCCTGCCAGGACCCATAAACTGTGTTTCTATGGTGTGGTTCATGGAAGGTCCTCAGTTTATGAGCACAATTGAGCCCAAAATTTCTGTTGCTAAGCAAGACAATTGTTAAATGAGTTTTGCCCCATCTTATGACTTGTCTTGTCACAGTTGTTCAGTGACTCACTGCAGTTAGTAGTGATTTGTACTGGTGCAGTGGTTAGAATGCAGTACTGCAGGCTACTTCTGCTGCCTGCCAGCTGCCAGCAGTTCGGTAGTTCGATTGTCACTGACTCATGGTTGACTCAGCCTTCCATCCTTCTAAGGTTCGTAAAATGAGGACCCAGCTTGTTGAGAGCAAATATGCTGACTCTGTAAACAACTTAGAAAGGGTTGTAAAGCACTGTGAAGCGGTATATAAGTCTAAGTGCTATTGCTATTAAGTTAGTACAGTGGTAGTCAACCTGGTCCCTACCACCCACTAGTGGGTGTTCCAGCTTTCATGGTGGGCGGTAGCGGTTTTGTCCGATCCTGAAGCACTTTCCTTTTTTTTACCTAATTGACTTTTTAAAAAATTTTCATAGCATTATTTAAAAACATTTTCATTAGGTTTTCATAAAATTCCCCATGACAATTGAAATTTCTGAAAATATACTATTTGTATCGCCCGCACATAAGTTTAGTTCACGTTACGTAAGTGAAACTAAATGGTGCTATAGTGCTACTACAAACAAAAAAGCCTCGTCCCAGAATAGCTCGCGCATCTCCCCCCACACCACCCAGCTGTAACAGACAAGCAGAGCTGCTAGCCGGCGCCCCCCCCCCAAACCCAATCCACAATGCGCGAGAGGCATGCGCAGATGACAATACATGGCGCATTACTGTGGAACCGGTGGGCAGTTAGAAAATTTTACTACTAACAGAGATACAAAAGTGGGTGGTAGGTATAAAAAGGTTGACTACCCCTGAGTTAGTAATTCAGTTGTTAAGTGAATTTGGCTTTCCCAGTGACTTTGCTTGTCAGAAGCTTGAAAAAGGTGATCCCATGATAGCAATAGCACTTAGACTTATATCCCGCTTTACAGTGCTTTCCAGCCCTCTCTAAGCGGTTTACAGAGTCAGCACATTGCCCCCAACAATCTGGATCCTCATTTTACCCACTTCGGAAGGATGGAAGGTTGAGTCAACCTTGAGCCTGGTGAGATTTGAACTGCCAAATTACAGGCAGCCGACAGTCAGTAGAAGTAGCCTGCAATACTGCATTCTAACCACTGCGCCACCATGGCCCAGGACATTGCAACCATCATATGAACCAGTTGCCAAACCTATGAATTTTGAACATGTGTGACCATAGGGATGCTGTCAATGGTTGTAAGTGCAAGAACTGATCATAAGTCACTTTTTTTCAGTGCTGAAATGGTCACTAAGCTACCTGTCCCCTAATGCAAGGGTGGGTTCCCTTTGGTCAGTGGTTTTCAAATTGTGCATTAATGTTATTTGGAAAGGAGAGAAGTAGTTTACACTGCCGATCCAGAGTTTTAGCTGAGTCCATATGAAAACATTCTTGGGGAAGACAAGGGACATTGATTCAACTGTCGCATTCTCCAACTAGGCAAACTGAAACAAGGCAGGGACTTAATGGGCCATGTGTTGATTACATTTGCAAATCAAACAACAGGACTAATGGCTCAGTAAATGAAGTGCATGGGAAAACCCATAGTAAAGTTTCTGCCAATTGAGTTTGAGCGCTGGTTATTTCACGGAGACATCCATATAGCAAGAATACGAAAGTAGATTGTGTCGCCTTTTCCCAAGATATTTCTCTAATTTCTCCCTCTTATTCCACAGCGCTGGGATTTTCTGGCGATCTCCAGTCAGTTAGGTATTCATGGGATCCTTGATCCTATGGTTTCAACCGGATAACTTCACTTCCACGAATAAACAGAATTAATCCTATCATATCAAATCCTGCATCGTACTTTGAATGGGAGGGGATCTCAAATATAGGGATCAGGAAGATGCCCCCAAAAATTCCTGTATTGTTGTTGTTCTTATTGTCACAAAGTCACGTCCAACTCTCTGCAACCCCATGGACCACAGCATGCCAGGCAGTGGTGGGCTCCAAATTTTTTAACAACCAGTTATCTGCCCTAAAAGGGACACAGTGGCTCAGTGGCTAAGATGCTGAGCTTGTCGATCGGCAGTTCAGCAGTTCGAATCCCTACTGCCATGTAATAGGGTGAGCTCCCATTACTTGTCCCAGCTTCTGCCAACCTAGCAGTTCGAAAGCACATAAAAAAGGCAAGTAGAAAAATAGGGACCATCTTTGGTGGGAAGGTAACAGCGTTCTGTGCGCCTTTGGTGTTGAATCATGCCAGCCACATGACAATGGAGACGTCTTCAGACAGCGCTGGCTCTTCGGCTTAGAAATGGAGATAAGCACCACCCCCTAGAGTCGGGAACGACTAGCACTTATGTGCGAGTGGAACCTTTATCTTTTATCTGCCCTAATGACTGGCTGGGTGGCCTGGGTGGGTGGGTGTGGCTCAGGGGTCATGTGACTGAGTCAGCATGGCCAACTCTATGTCACTTGTGTGTGTGGTACCTGTATGGGACAGGCAGGGTTGGGGAGGGAATCCAGGGGTCTCTAGTGGGGGGGGGAGGAAAGAAAGATCTAACCTGTTTGTGTGTGGGGGGGGCCAGCAGCAGCCGCTAGCATTGAGGGGAAAGTGCCACACAGAAACGTAAGCACACAAAAATACTGCCCCCTTGTCGTGTCCCACTCCTCCTCTGATGGCCGGGTCGGGGAAGTCCGTATCAAGCGTGCCTCTGCAGCTCTGCCAAAGTCCTATCAGAGTCTTCAGGGCAGGCAGGAATCCAAGGTGTGACTTCAGCAATCCAGATTAGACTTTGCCTGACTCAGAGAATGCCAGAAAGCAGATCCTTTATATAGGCCATGGGGTGTGGCTCCATGACTCAGCACTTATCCAGGCCTGCCCCTCCCTTCCTTTTGCTGACGTCGCCTCTCCATTCTCCGGAAGCGTGGATCTATCCATTGCATCGTTTCGTCTCCAGCTGTTGGTAATCCCAGCTCGTGGCTGGCTTCAGGCGCACATGCTATCGGAGGGAGGTTTGTTTGCTCGGTTTGTCCGGGCATGGTGCCAGGGCTGGGGGCTGGAGGCATGCCAGGACATTCTTCTGTACTATCAGCATCTGGCAGGAGATAAGAGGGGCCCGGCTGCGGCGGGGGGAGTGAGCGAGGCACAACACCCCTTCTCCCTCTCCGTTTCCACTGCTGGGCGATCCCATGTGAAGAAGGGTGCTAGGAGAGAGGGGAAGAGTGTGAGGTTGCTGCTTCTGAGAGGAGGGGACCCAGGATATGTCTGGGCCTGGCTCAATCGCCTTCTCTTCCTCTCACAGCCAATTTTTTGGGGTGTTTTCAGACCGTTTTTAGACTGTGTTCAGGCCATTCTTCCAGCCAAAATCGGTCTAAAAAGCAGCCTGAAAATGCCCTGAAAATGCCCCCCAAAACAGGCCATTTGTCAGGCTGTTTTCAAGCCATTTTTTGGGCCATTTTTTGCCCAAAAATGGCCAATAATGACCTCTTCGGGGGCATTTGTCAGGCTGTGTTTCAAGCTGTTTTCCAGGTTGTTTTTTAGGCTGATTTTGGCTGGAAAAACCGCCTGAAAATGGCCCAAAAAATATCCTGAAAACAGCCCCAAAAGGCCTAAAATAACTCAAAAAACGTGCGGGGGCAGGGCCAGCCAATGGTCCGATTTGCTAGTTCTCCAAGCCACGTAGAATTGGAACAACCAGTTCAGGCGAACCAGTCCGAACTGGCAGCAGCCCACCTCTGATGCCAGGCCTCCTGTCCTCCACTGTCTCCCAGAGTTTCCCCAAATTCACGTTCATTGCATCTATGATATTATCTAACCATCTCATCCCCTGTTGTCCCCTTCTCCTTTTGCCTTCAACCTTTCCCAACATCAGGGTATTTTCCAATTTTCTTATTAGGTGGCCAAAATCTTTTAGTTTCAGTGTCTGTCCTTCCAAAGAACAGTCGGAGTTGATTTCTGAATTGATTGACTGATCTGAACTCCTTGCAGCCCAAGGACCTCTCAACAGTCTTGTCCAACACCGCAATTTGAAAGCATCAATTCTTTGGCGCTCAGCCTTCCTTATGGTCCAGCTCTCTATGGTTAATGAATTCTAAGGAGTGTAACTCAGATGCAAATCCCATTCGGTTCGAAGGCTTTGATTCCTGATGACTTGCTTGTGCCCTGTTACCTGGGAAAAGCTCCTATTAAAATGAGTGAGATTTATGTCTACATACATTGAAGCACAAAATAGCCTACCTTTCAAACAAATTTGGCACAATAAGTTAATCCAATCCATCTAAGCTTGAGGAATAAAGTTATTTATTTATTTATTTTATTTTTATTTTATTTGCATTTATATCCCGCCCTTCTCCGAAGACTCAGGGCGGCTTACACTATGTCAGGCAATAGTCTTCATCCATTTGTATATTATATACAAAGTCAACTTATTGCCCCCCAACAATCTGGGTCCTCATTTTACCTACCTTATAAAGGATGGAAGGCTGAGTCAACCTTGGGCCTGGTGGGACTTGAACCTGCAATTATATTTGACATTTATTGAGTCACCAAATGTCTGGTGTGAAGAATTAGGACTACACATTAAATTTTAATTAGGCTGATTTATTGCTCAGGCCTCTATAGCAGTGATGGCTAACTTTTTTGCCATCGCGTGCCAAAAGTGGGGGGAGCGCGGAGGGGTCGCACACGTGCGTGCTCACACCTATAATTCTATGCCACACACACACACACTAGGATACTGTCAGAACTGAAGAAGCTTCTTGGATGAGAAACGAAACGTCTTCGAAAGAAAAAAACAAGGAAATCCAGTTGCCTCCTGAAAAAGCACCTTTGGGATAATCAAGCAATAGATCTGGGAGCACCTAGAAGCAAGCAAATCTATTACTAGAAGCAAACATAGGTTTGTCGATAAGACATCAGGCCAAACAAATCTTATTGCATTCTTTGACAAAGTGGCTAAATTAGTGAATCAGTGAAATGCTGTGGACATACTTGCACTTCAGTAAACCAACCGACAATGTAAATCACAACCTACTTCTTGGTAAGAGAGAAAAAGGTGGGATAGATAGCCTCACCACTAGATGGATTCATAACTGACTGACCAACCGCACTCGACGTGTAATCCTCAATGGAACTACATCCATTAAGTGAGATTTTACACAAGCAAGAAATACTAAATGCACAGGCATAGAATAGCAATAGCACCTAGACTTATATACTACCTCACAGTGCTTTACAGCCCTCTCTACCAGTGGTGGGTTTCAAAATTTTTTACTACCGGTTCTGTGAGCGTGGCATGGTGGGCGTGGCATGGCTTGTGGGCATGGCTTGGTGGGCATGGCAGGAGAAGGTTACTATAAAATCTCCATTTCGTCCTGATCAGCTGGGACTCGGGAGGCAGAGAATAGATGGGGTGGGGCTGGTCAGAATTTTTACTACTGGTTCTCCGAAATTACTCAAAATTTCTGCTATCGGTTCTCCAGAACTGATCAGAACTCTCTACCCAGTTTCTCTACCCAGAGATCTGCTCTCTACCCAGTTTACAGAGTCAGTTTATTGCCCCCAACAATCTGGGTCCCCATTTTACCGACCTCGGAAGGATGGAAGGCTGAGTCAATCTTGAGCTGCTTAGACTTGAACCCCTGGAGTGAGCAGTGAGTTAGTCCTGCAGTACTGCATTTTAACCACTGCGCCACCACGGCTGTAGAATAGTGGCTCAATATTTATTTATTTATTTATTTATTTATTTATTTATTTATTTATTTATTTATTTATTTATTTATTTATTGCATTTGTATACCGCCCTTCTCTCGAAGGACTCAGGGCGGTTAACAGCCAATTTAAAAGATACAATAAATATACAATAAAAACAAAACTAAAATTTATATAAATAGTGGCCAAAATTAAAAACTAAGTAATATAAAAACTAAAACCCTATTTAAAATTACTTAATCAGGCTAGCCCAGCTCGACGGAATAAAAGAGTCTTCAGTTCACGGCGGAAAGTCCGAAGATCGGGGAGTTGGCGAAGCCCCGGAGGCAGCTCATTCCAGAAGGCAGGAGCCCCCACAGAGAAGGCCCTACTCCTGGGGGTCGCCAGACATTGTTTCACCGACGGTACCCCAAGGAGGCCCTACCTATGGGAGCGCACAGGTCGATGGGAGGCTGTTTGTGGCAGTAGGCGGTCCCGTAAGGACCATCCGTAGGAGTCCTAGGGAACAACCACTTTAATATGAGCCAGCAATCGCGAAAAAAGCCAGCGCAGTTCTAGGCTGAATTAAGAGAGGAACAGTATCATGTGATACTGTGATCATGTGAACTGTTAGTATCTCTATATACTGCACTGGTGAAACCATTTCTCAAATATTGCATACAGTTCCAGTCACCATAATACAAAAAGGGTGTTGATACTCTAGAAAGGGTGCCAAGAAGAGCAATAAAGATGATTAGGCGGCTGGGGGCTATGAGGAATGAATGCAGGAACTGGATATGCCTAGTCTAACAAAGAGAAGGATAAGGGTGGCAGGATAGCAGTCTTCCAATATTTGAGGGGCTGCCACAAAGAAGAGGAGGTCAACCTATTCTCCAAAGCATCTGAGGGCAAGACAAGAAGTACTAGATGGAAATTTATCAAAGGGAGATTCAATCTAGAACCAAGGAGAAATTTCCTGACAGTGAGAACAATTAATCAATGGAACGCCTTGCCTTCAGAAGTTGTGGGTGCTCCATCACTGGATAGATTTGACAGCAATTTGTCTAGAATGATATATGGTCTTCTGCTTGGGTGGAGTTTGGACTAGAAGACTTCCAAGGTCCCTTCCAATTCTGTTACTCTGTTAATAATAATTGTTATTCCGAAAGTACTTTTTCAACTGGACTTCGTTTTTCTTTGAGGACATTGCACTTCTCATCCAAGAAGCTTCTTCAGCTCTGATGGGTGAGAAGCAAAACATCCTCAAGGAAAAGAAAAAAGTCTAGTTGCCTTTTGAAAAAGCAATTTTGGGACAAGCGCAACCTGTATGACTGAGAATCTCCATAGACATTTAATAACGCTTACTTTTTCCTGACTAGGTTAGAGGCCTGCTCATAGAAACAAGCTTTATTATAGCTTCATTACATGACTGTGGGCTGCAGCTACCCAACAAAACCTTTGCAGCTTCCCTTCCATAATTCCACTGTTTCTTCTGCCAGGGTCACATCATTTGGTGCCCTGCTCTGAATTTTAAACACCCACAGCACCCAGAAAAAATCCTGAGAGAACATATAAATCTAAATATAAATAAACATATATATCTGCTAAACAAATAATTCAACACTGTCAGACTATTTACTGAATCTGCACTACTATTAATCGTTTCATAGTTCCCATCACCAATCTCTTTCCACTTATGACTGTATGACTATAACTTGTTGCTGGCAATCCTTATGATTTATATTGATATATTGATCATCAATTGTGTTGTAAATATTGTACCTTGATGAACATATCTTTCTTTTATGTACACTGAGAGCATATGCACCAAGACAAATTCCTTGTGTGTCCAATCACACTTGGCCAATAAAATTCTATTCTATTCTATTCTATAAGCTGGAAACCCAGCAGGGATGGCTTTCAGCAGGTTCTGACCAGTTCTGGAGAACCGGTAGTAAAAATTCTGACTGGCCCCACCCCCATCTATTCTCTGCCTCCCAAGTCCCAGCTGATTGGGAGGAAATGGGGATTTTGCAGTAACTTTCCCCTGGAGTGGAGTGGGAATGGAGATTTTACAGTATCCTTCCCCTGCCATGCCCACCAAGCCACACCCATCAAGCGATGCCATGCCCACCAAGCCACGCCTACAGAACCGGTAGTAAAAAAAATTGAAACCCACCACTGAAACACAGGGAATAACAGCCCTGAGTTGCAAATCACTATTCCGCATCGAAAAATGGAGCATGAAATTCTGACCTTCACCCTATAGTCCCCTGATTGGAGAAACACAGTCGCTTCTGCAGTCACCGCTATGAGCCTTTACCTCATATTGCTCATCATTTGCAGGTAAAATCCAATTAAAAAGCCAGCTAACCCCCTGCATTTACATTTCAAAATCACCCCATTCTCAGGCATCTTTAATTATTCATCCCTGCCAATTAAAGTTATGTTCAGTTGACTCTTCCTGAGTATCCACTCGCGTTGCAACCAAATAATAATCTACATTCTATGTTTTCCATCAAAACTCTGTAGTAATCTAATATTGTACTAAGCCAGGGGTGTTAAACTCAGAGGTGGGTTTCAGCAGGTTCTGACCAGTTCTGGAGAACCGGGAGCTGAAATTTTGAGTAGTTCAGAGAACTGGTAATAAAAATTCTGACTGGCTTCGCCCCCATATATTCTCTGCCTCCCAAATCCCAGCTGATTGGGAGGAAATGGAGATTTTGCAGTAACCTTCCCCTGGGGTGGGGTGGGAATGAAGATTTTACAGTATCCTTCGCCTGCCATGGCCAAGCCACGCCCACCAAGCCACACCCACATAACCGGTAGTAAAAAAAATTTGAAACTCACCACTGGTTAAACTCAATTTCATTGAGGGACGCATCAGGGTAGTGTTTGACCTTGAGGGGCTGGGGTGAGCGTGGCTAGGGTGGGCATGGCCAGCTCAACGTCACTTTGAGGGGGTGCCTGTAGTGGGCCAAACACTCAGCCAGCGAAAACAGGCTCCCGAGCTCCGTTTTTGGCTGCAATGGCCTCCTCCAAGCCTCTGCCAGCAAAAACGGAGCTCGGTTTTCACTGGCAGAGGCACCGCATGTCATTCCTTTGTTGTTTCCAGGGTGGCCCCGCGGGCCAGATCTTAGCACCCCACAGGCCAGATTTGGCCCCCGGGCCTTGAGTTTGACACCCCTGTACTAGACAATACTCCACTGTGGTAAAATGCTGGACATTATCTCATTCTGATGAATAAAGAAGCAAGAATAGAATAGAATAGAATAGAATAGAATAGAATAGAATAGAATAGAATAGAATAGAATAGAATAGAATAGAATAGAATTTTTATTGGCCAAGTGTGATTGGACACACAAGGAATTTGTCTTGGTGCATATGCTCTCAGTGTACATAAAAGAAAAGATACCTTCATCAAGGTACAACACTTACAATCCTTAATGATAGTCATAGGGTACAATTCTATTCTAAAGAAGCAATAACCAAGTTAATACAAATCAAATGAAGGAAATATACATGTCTCAGGATGATGTTGGAGGATCCAATCTGTGTCGGTCACCAGGAGCAGAGGTTTTGTCTTCCAAGCTTTCGGACTCATGCTGGAGCCCATCTCCAGGGATTATCTCCCACACCAGACTGTATAATATAAATATACAAATCTTAATACAAATCTTTTTTTTATTTTTCGTGTCAGAAGCATTACAAACTATAGACAAATAACAGTCAGCACTGAGCAAGTAAAATAGGTATAAAATGGGTCATAAAAATATGTAAAATAAGTAGGATTGAAAGTAAATGACATTCGCCCAGTATTGGACCACGTCAACAGCATTTTCTCTCGCCAACATGTGGTCTCCATACATGTTGAAGGACATTGTATGCACCAGAGCATATGTGAGACAGGTGGTTTTTCTCCACATTCACACACAAAATTGATGCTCAATGCAGTGATATTTACAGTTAATACAAATATCACTGTACTTAACTGTCATTTTTGCGAAGTGTTTTTTCAAAGTCTGCTCCACATCTGTGATAAATGACATTAATTGGAGTGGTCCAACTTACTATAAATTTATCAGGTGGGCTTCTTGCTGAGAACAGAGCCGAGGTGGCGCAGTGGTTAGAGTGCAGTACCGCAGGTTACTTCATCTGACTGCTAGCTGCAGTTCAGCAGTTCAAGGTTGACTCAGCCTTCCATCCTTCCGAGGTGGGTAAAATGAGGACCCAGATTGTTGGGGGCAATATGCTGAATTTGTAAATCGCTTAGAGAGAGCTGTAAAAGCACTATGAAGAAGTATATAAGTGCTATTGCTATTCTAAAGAGGTTTATTCCAGTGGTGAAATCCAATTTTTTTTACTACCGGTTCTGTGGGCGTGGCTTAATGGGTGTAGTGTGGCATGACGGGCGTGGCAAGGGAAGGATACTGCAAAATCTCCATTCCCACTCCACTCCAGGGGTAGGATACTACAAAAACTCCATTCCCACCCCACTCTATGGCCAGCCAGAGGTTGTATTTGCCGGTTCTCCAAACTACTCAAAATTTCCGGTACCGGTTTTCCAGAACCTGTCAGAACCTGCTGGATTTCACCCCTGGTTTATTCTAAATTTATCCTGAAATTGCCATTTTAGCCATTTAAATGGTTTTAGCTGAACTCTAGGATTATTTCATCACTGGGTGATCATGTCTGAATACTCCACGATGTAAACATTTAACCAAGTACCTGGTTCTTGTCATAAATATTACAATGCCCTTACCTAAATTTATGCTTGTTGCCATTACAAACTTTCTATTTTGCTGTTAAAAGATACCCGTATTTTTTTCTAGTCAAATATAGTCAGCCAAGAAATGTGTAGTTTTTCTCATCTTATTAAAGACTGGGTAACTTATTAATTATTGTCAAGGCCTGGTCTGTTTTCCAACGATGAAATAAAGTTTATTCCCAATTAAATGTGTTTTGCATCAGGTCAGCTGCAGAAAATTCCATGCTATTCTTGTCATGGTCTGAGTGATAAGATTCAGATGGTGGAAAACTGCACCCCCAGGCATATTTGTCCTTTTATCTGATTTGGCGCCAGGCATTTGTTTTCTCTTCGTAACTTGTCAAGTTTCCGTATTTGTGAAAATGATGGCAGAAGAACATTTTGAGGTTCAAGGAATATGCCTGGGCATCTGAAAAAAAAAAAAAGGCAAGATTGTCGAACTATCACTGTGCATCCAGGGTCAAAAATGACCCACTGTATCACTGTTGTCCATCCCTCTTTCTTTGCCAGTGTTTGGACAGAAGAGACCCAGTGCACACTCCTGAACATCTCCATCACCGAAACCTTCAACTGCTCGTTCAGCTGTGGCCCAGAGTGCTCGAAAAACTCTCAGTACCCCTGCTTACAGGTCTATGTCAATGTTTCCTCTTCAGGGCAAAAGTACCTACTTTACCACACAGAAGAGACCATCAAGATTAATTCTGAGGTAAGAACGTCATCTGTTGTCAAAAGAAATGTACTCTTTGGGGATTATGGGAGGGATGAGATTTGGGGTGTTCCCTTTTTTTTGAGTCATTGCTGTCCAGATTCATGGAATCTGATTGTCCTACATGTCCTACATGCAGTTTAATCCCTAGCTGTGTTTGTTTCCGATTGAAATTTCTAGTCCTCCTGGCTTTATACACTATGAAAAATAGATAAAGCAGGCAATATCTGTGTCGTGTCCCATCCCCCACTCCGATGAACGAATCAAGGAAGTCCGTAACAAACTTGGCAATGAAGCCTCTGCAGCTTCCAAGTTCCTTCGAGGTTTATCAGGGCAGGCAGGAGTCCAAGTTGTGACTTCAGCGATAGGGTCCGGTATCAGCAAACTCGATAAGACTTTGCTTGACTCAAGGTTGGAATGCCAAAAGCAGGTCCTTTATATAGGCTGTGGGGTGTGGCTCCATGACTCAGCATTTATCCAGGCCTGCCCCTCCCTTCCTTCTGCTGGCATCGCCTCTCAGAGCTCCAGAAGCGAGGATCCTCCCACTTTGAATTGTCTTCAGCTGGATCTGCTGTCTGGGAAAGGGAGGGCTCAGAAGGAGTAGGCCCGAGCAATTCCAATACCTGGCTGGCTTCCTGCTTTGACGGCTGAGCCAAAGGAACACACGCTGTATGAGTGAGATTTATTGGCCTACTCCTTTCACTCCTGGAATCGTCTCCGGGCATGGGGCCAGGGCCGGGGGCTGGAAGCATGACAGGCCGTTCATCTACATTATCAGACTCGGAGTCTGATAACAGGCCCGGATGGAGACGGGAGGGGCCCAGCTGAGGAGAGGAGGGAGGACAAGTCACAACAATCTGGGCTGCAAAACTCCAATCAACCATTGAGTGACAGGAATGTTTATTGTATTTCTTTGTTGTAAGTTGGGGGGTTTCCCAAAGAGTAGCATTAAATATCTATATTTGTGGAATCCTTGATGTTCTCTGAACTTGGTTGTTTTCTTGTGGATATTTCATTGTGATGATGATACCTAGTCAGGTAATAACATGTCTGCAACAATATATATAGGATATACCTATAGAACAGGGGTGTCAAAATGGATTTCTCTGACAGCCGGATCAGCATTGTAGTTCTCCTCCACAGGCTGGCCCGGGGAGGGGGAGATGGGACAGCCACCTGCACGGCCTCCGGCAGCGCTTTGCCGACCAAACCGGGCCGTATGGGGCCATGTGCAGCCCCTCCCCATGCCCCTTTTTGTCTGGCAAAGTGCTGCTGGAGGCCATCCATTCTGAAAATGGGCCCCATTTTGACTGCCAGAGGCACTGCGGACTGGTTTTTTGCTATTTCCAGGCCCACCCCATGGGCCAGATTTAAGTACCCCACAGGCCGGCTCCAGCCCGCAGGCATTGAGTTTGACACCCCTGATATAGAATATAGAAGCATAGACAGGCTCATCCTAGAGATTTAGACTAGGTGGTATTCCAGAAATATACAAGAAAAGAAAAGGAAAAGGTGTTCCATAGAGAGCATGGTTACATATATTGCACATCTGAACCAGTGGTGAAATGTAAAATTTGTTACTACCGGTTCTGTGGGTGTGGCTTGGTGGGAGACGGTAAGGTGACTGGGTAGGCGTGGGCAACTTTTTTTTTTTACTTTTAAAAGCATTTTTTCTACAACCTCTTCGGCTTTTAAAAGTAAAAAAAAAAACCTCTGATGATCGTGCGGCTCAGCTGGGCATGGGGGGAGGGGCACAGGGATTTTTGCTATTGGTTCTCCAAACCACCCGCCACCATCGCTACCGGATCAGGCAATCCGGTCCGAACTGGGAGCATTTCACCCCCGATCTGAACTCATTAACTCATCTTTTCCTGGGTTCACACAACTTTTGATTCAAGGAAGTACCTAGACAAATCATTTTCCTCTTTAAACCCAGATCACACACCCGTCCTAATATAACACACTAATAATATAGTCTTGTCTGTTTTGCTTTTTTAAAAAAATCCAAACATTTTTTTAAAAAACTGTCTTCTATAATCACTTATCTAACCTTGCGGCAAAGTTCCCCCCTTTGCTAACCCGGAAGGGGGCTCATGCATCACACTAAATTATACATACTTCATTAGATTTCAGCTTCATGTATTTTGTGAAGCAAGTCATTATAGTTTATAAACCATAAGTAGCCTAGATTGATGTATGGGCAGACCCACTGTGGTTTATTCCACAAAGCATGATTAAGCAAACCATTAGTGTGATGCATGAAAGGAAGGCTAAGTTGATTCAAATAAATTTGGTAAGTGCTTTACACAAAGTCAGATCAATGCTTTGTCCAGCTCATAAGTACTTTTAGGTGGACTGGCAACACTTCTGGAGAGCTGATGTCCTTTTAAAGATGCTAGATCAGGAGTCGGCAACCCACAGCTCCTTCCGCTGCAGCTCCTTATTTGGGTGATCACACTACTGGCTGGCCCCACCCCTCACCCTCCCCTCCCAGTCACTCCTCACCTGGCCTGAGAAGGTAAGGGCAATGGCAGGGGATGGAGACTTGCCCAATTTTCCAGAATGGGAGTGAAGGCACAGATTTCCTCCACCTTCTGCATTCCCACCACACGCTGAAGCAAACCAAATGGACTGGGGTCTCCCTCCCTGCTAAGCAGCCCAGCCGAGCCCGCTTGCCAATTCTGCCAAGCGCGGCTCCAAACATTCAGCTCGTGTGTCCCTCCTGGCTCGGTCCCACCTGCCCTGGCGCCCACCTCCAACTGGATGGCTCATCCCTCCCTCCCGGAGCTGGGGGGGGCACCTGCCTGCTGGCCTCTGCCCGCTTCTAGCCACTACCATCCAGCCCCCCTCCATCTGGGAAGTGCTGTGCCGCCGCCTTGCCAGCTGGCGGGAAACACAGTAGTGCCAGCAGCTGGAACCTTTCCAGGGCTGAGTGAGGAGACCCTGCCAGGGCTCCCCGCAAGCCGCAGCAGCCACAGGAGACAGAGAGAGAGGAAGAGAGAGAGAGAGAAAGAGAGCAGAGAGACAGACAGACAGAAAGACAGACAGAAACAGAAACAGAGAGACAGAGAGAGACAGAGACAGAGACAGAGACAGAGAGAAAGAGAGACAGAGAGAAAGATAAAGAAAGCAGAGAGACAGACAGACAGACAGACAGAGACAGAGAGAAAGAGAAAGAGAAAGAGAAAGAAAGAAAGAAAGAAAGATAAAGAGAGCAGAGAGACAGACAGACAAAGACAGAGACAGAGACAGGGAGGGAGAGAGAGACAAAGACAGGGACAGAGAGACAGAGACAGAGAGAGCAGAGAGAGCAGAGAGACAGACAGACAGACAGACAGACAGACAGACAGACAGAGACAGAGACAGAGAGAAAGAGAGACAGAGAGAAAGAGAGAAAGATAAAGAGAGCAGAGAGAGAGAGGCAGAGACAGAGACAGAGACAGAGACAAGAGACAGATACTCGTTTCCCACAGAAAAGAAAACACCAGGAGCCATAAAACCTAGGTAGACATGGCTATCGCAGTCATTGTGACTGGGGGGCAGTGAATGACTTCGAGCTGGCCATGCCCACCCAGGTTTTGTGGCTCCCAGTGTTTCCTTTCCTGTGGGAAATGGGTCCAAATGGCACTTCGAGTGTTTAAAGTTGCAGACCCCTGTGCTAGATGCTTTTTGTTACTCAGAAAGTAGCCTTGGGAATATGAGCTACAGCCCCACTTCCTTTTATGCTGAAAGTGGAAGTTACAAATACAGAAATTCACCCTTTCTATGGACTGTGTGGACAGCTATGTCATATTATTCTGCACGTCACAGTTCCAGTCTGTTGTTTGCAGTTTTTCCTCCAGATGGCCATTTGTCTTTTTGTGCATGTGTAAAGGGGCACCAGAGGTCCTTTGATTTTGCATGGGTGGCATTCAGGGAAACTATCTGTTCATTATCTGCTTTCAGTCACACAATGATACAAAAGTCTTTGCTTCATAGACAGCTAATTGCCTGAGATAGGGCAAAATCAGAAACCCGGTCCGTGTGATTGTCAGCAGATGTATAATTGCTGCTGCCAAGCATAACAGATTTGCGCATCGGTCTGATACTGTTTTGTTTCTTTGTGAGACATTGTTGGCATACACAAAAAAGAGACCGGGTCTATTTCAGCAATCACTCTGTGACCTGAGAAAATGCTGACAGCTTTCGTATGCAATGAGCTTGGTCCAGCTTTTCCAGTGCCACTGACCATATGGTGTTATGGTCATAGCGCTTTTCTCCAAATAGTGCTCTTCAGATGAGTTGTATCACAACCTCTACTATTCTTGTTGTGCCTCACTCGCTCCCCCCGACACAGCCCCTCTTATATCCTGCCAGACGCTGATAGTGCTGAAGAATGTCCTGGCATGCTTCCAGCCCCCAGCCCTGGCACCATGCCCGGACAGGCCGAACAAACAAACCTCCCCCCCGATAGCATGTGCGCCTGAAGCCAGCCACAAGCTGGGATTACCAACAGCTGGAGACGAAACGATGCAATGGATAGATCCACGCTTCCGGAGAATGGAGAAGCGACGTCACCAAAAGGAAGGGAGGGGCAGGCCTGGATAAGTGCTGAGTCATGGAGCCACACCCCATGGTCTATATAAAGGATCTGCTTTCTGGCATTCTCTGAGTCAGGCAAAGTCTAACTTGGATTGCTGAAGTCACATCCTGGTCTCCTGCCTGCCCTGAGAACTCTGACAGAACTTTGGCAAAGCTGCAGAGGCTTTGCAGCCACACTTGATACGGACTTCCCCGACCCGGCCATCAGAGGAGGAGTGGGACACGACAATTCTTGACCAGCTAGGCTAGTAAATCACAGAGGTTGTAGGCCTAGCATGGTGTTTCTCAACCTCAGCAACTTTAAGATATGTGGACTTCAAATCCTAGAATTCCCCTAGCCAGCATGCTGGTCCCACACACTTAGCAGGCAATAAGAGAATTTGAGAAGATTTCTGCTGTCCGCTTCATAGCCCCTGCTTCTGCTGTTGACCCTCCACAAAGCCCAATGCTTCTGCCCGGTTGTAAGACAGATCCAAATTTTTCATGAGAACTAAAAGAAAGAATGAGGTTAAATTCTAGAAATGGCAGGTAATGTGGAAAAAGTTAGATTAACCTTTAATGGCACAGTGGGCGACTGCTCTGACCCAGCTCCCCAAACATGACAAACCCTTTGAAGTGAACTCAAAAATTTCTTTAATTAGGAGTGCCAGCAGGTCCCGACAAAAAGTTTCCCAGGTGTCTCCCACACCTGTTCAGCTCTGACCCCTGCCTTTTATCCCCAGAGCTAGGGTGGGGCTTTGCTAGCAGCAGTGGCTCTTCTATTCCAAGGATCGGCCCATAGATTTCCACTGCTCTCCTCTCCTCTGCCTTCTGTGCATCTGCATGTCAGGCACTGGACCCAGATGTTCCTCTTCTTCCTCATCGGCCACCTCCAGACCTGGGGGCTGTTGACTCTCCATCTGAGGGTTGATGGATGGCTCTCTCTCTCTCTCTCTCTCCCTCTCTTGCTCGCTCTCTCTCTCTCTCTCTCTCTCTCTCTCTCCGCCAGCTCCATTCTCTCTTCCCCCTCAGAGCTCTCAGGTTGCCTCGATGCTGACCTTGACTCCCATGCCTCCTCCTCCTCTGACTCGGCTGCTGGAGGGGCCAGCAGCCAATGGGCCACAACAGTGACAGCCTCTTTCTAAAAATATAACATGCCAGGAAGACATAGTCAGAAGAGGATAGGTCCTTGATGGTGAACCTATGGCATACGTGCCAGAGATGTGTCGTGTCCCACCCCCCACTCCAACGAACGAGTCAAGGAAGTCCGTAACAAATTTGGCAACGAAGCCTCTGCAGCTTGCCAAGTTCCTTCAAGGTTTATCAGGGCAGGCAGGAGTCCAAGTTGTGACTTCAGCGATAGGGTCCGGTATCAGTAAACTAGATAAGACTTTCTTGACTCAAGGTTGGAATGCCAAAAGCAGGTCCTTTATATAGGCTGTGGGGTGTGGCTCCATGACTCAGCATTTATCCAGGCCTGCCCCACCCTTCCTTCTGCTGGTGTCGCCTCTCAGATCTCCGGAAGCAAGGGTCCACCGACGCTGAATTGTCTTCAGCTGGATCTGCTGTCAGCATCTGGGAAAGGGAGGGGTCAGAGGGAGCAGGCCCTGGTAATTCTACCACCTGGCTGGCTTCCTGCTCTGAAGGCTGAGCCAAAGGAACACACGCTGTATGAGTGAGGTTTATTGGGCTTCTCCTTTCACTCCTTGAATCCTCTCCGGGCATGGGGCCAGGGCCGGGGGCTGGAGTCATGACAGGCCGTTCATCTTCATTATCAGACTCGGAGTCTGATAAAAGGCCCGGTTGGAGATGGGAGGGGCCCGGCTGAGGAGAGGAGGGAGGACGAGTCACAACAAGATGGCACACAGAGCCCTCTCTGTGGGCATGCGTGCCATCGTCCCAGCTCAGCCAGCTGGTCATTGGGTTTCTGGTGCTCTGGCATTCACACATGCGCTCCTTCCAGTTTGGACACTCTGTGCCTAAAAAGTTTGCCATCACTGGGATATGTTATGGGCAAATTGTTGGCCATTGTTGAGAAGCATCATTTCTCTGCTGCAGACAAGCATGAAATTTCTGGTTCAAGAAAAGCAAATGTTGTTGATGGACGAATGGTCTGCTCCAAAGGAGGAAAACTTATGGCATCCAAATGCTTTTCTTTTTAAAGCATATTTATATCATGGTCGGTCAAAAGTGGAAAACTATTCACTGTGTTGGCAATTTCAACTGAAAAAAAAGAAAAAAAGATGGCTGGGAAACTCCATCACGCTGCCAGTTTTACAGACAGCTTCCTAATTAGGGCTATTTAAGAGAAAAACTACACCTGGTTGCCCATACTATCTACCCAGGCCCTTAGCTATTCAGCGACATTAGCCGTGCAAATCTCAAATCAGTTTTGGCTATTTGTATTCACAATTTAATCCTCCCAGTAGTCACTTCTTTTGAATCTAACAGTGGTATAGTTATTTTGCCTTCAGCATAAGGTGGTTTTATAGATTATGCTTGCCTTGCTAAGATGTTTTTTTTTCCTTTTTCCCCTTTTCCCTTTCTTGTTTGGACATATTGTCGTACAAACTGAATTGCAAATCGGTCTTACTAATTCAGTGTCCCTTAATGGTAATACTTGCCTTTCAGTCTTCGAACGGAATTAAAATATTTGTTGCTTTCATATTACTGAGACAAATCAGCTTTCAGATGGAATTGCTCCATGTAGCAGGAGACAGGAGGAGGAGGAGGAGGAGGAGGAGGAGGAGGAGGAGGAGGAGGAGGAGGAGGAGGAGAGGAGGAGGAAGAGGAAGTGGTTAGCAGCAATCTGAGTAGATTAATGATGTTCCTAAACTCCTTCAGGCACTGATAACCAATTTTCAAAGTTGAAAGATGCATGGGACTGGCTCTCTATTAGCTGGAGTCTAATGCACAACTACCTTCTCTTACAAAGTGGAGGTACAGATGTTATATTATGTCATGCCTCCCCTTATTGATTTTACACGATTTCCATCACCACCCCCACCCCCTGAGGGAACCTCATTCAAGGAGGCATGAAGTAATGTAATTTCCATCTCTCTCTCTCTCTCTCTCAGAGCTTAAGGGAAGGTGAACTGAATATATCGTACAGATAGATTCTATGCATTGGTTCTGCCAAGCTCAGGAAATCAGGAGTCAAGGCAGTTCAAATGAGTACAGGTTTATTGCATGCTAACACTCTCTACAAGAATCTGAACTAGTAACGGTCAAAGCAAACTGGCAATAGAGAAGCATCAATGGAATTCCAGATAGGTGGGACTTAAGACTCTTGTGGGCACAAAGAGACTCATGACCAATGAGGTGTTTGACACCCTCTTTTGGACTCATCCTGGTCATCTCCTACATGTTCCTGCAACACTGCTGAACAGCAGAATCTGGATTGCTCTTATAGTTAATGTATTGTATCTAAGGTGCAAGGAACTGTGTGTTAATTCCTGCTAGAGAGTGTGAACCCCATAGAATAACATCAGTCTTTCTTCCGCCAGTTAGACTAGCAAAGATGTTCCCTATTAACTCCCCAAAGTATTGGAAATGTAAGAGTAACTATGGAACATATTATCACCTCTGGTGGATCTGTCCAGTGGCAAAACAATTCTGGGCCAAAATCAAAAAGCGGTTAGAAGAGATAATACAGGAATCAATAAAGGGAGAGCCAGAACAATTCTTATTAGGGATTCCAGCAGAAAACTATACAAATGATATACAATATTTAATACTACACATATTAACAGCAGCACATATAGCTTACGTGCAAAATTGGAAGAAGGAGAACCACCAACAGAAGAAGATTTTAATTAAGAAGATCCTAGAATGTGCAGAGATGGATAAACTCACAAAAGAAATCAAAGAAAAAGAGGATGCAGAATACTATAAGGTCTGGTGTAGATGGTGTGAATGGTTAGAAAATAGGAAAGATAATGAAAATTGAACAACAGGCTAAAATCTGTATGTAGACGAAATAAAGAAAATGTAGATGAACGTAGATAAAATAAAGGAAGCTAGATAATATAAAAGTAGAATAAGATAGAATTAAAATATGTGTAAATAGTAAGAAAGGACCGCTTTGAATAGCTGATAAGAAACAGTGATACGTATATAAATGTTGTATGTTTGTCTTGTGTTTTAATGTGTTCAAAATAAAATGCTTTTTATATATATAAAAAGAATAACATCAGTCTGAAGAGTTCTAGTAAGAAGGGAGCCAATCAGGTAGGGCCTCCATGGTCAATGTTACTGTTAGGAAGAGTGAAATTGATGCTCAGGTAGCTGATTTAAGAACGCATGAAAAGGTATTTCTTCATGTGTTTTGGTGTTTGAGGGTTCCTCAAGGAACAGGAACATCAGAGTCTTGTAATTTGGCTTGGCCATGCGAACCACGCCCATTAAATCAGGGACACCCTCTGCAGTCCTGTCTTGAGAGAAAGAACATTTGAGCCCATCGGGATCGGGGGGGTGGGGGGTTCCACACAATGCTCTATTGTGATTGCAAGTATATCCCTCTGTATTCATAAATCTATGCTCATATTCTTGTAGTTCTCTATTAACCCTGCTGCATGTTGGGAAATTCATTTACAATGGCCACTCAGAGAAGAGTTATGAAAAATGGAATTACAATTCTGTGCAGCATCGGTCAGGGCTGACCCAGTTCACTCAGATCCATAATGTCAAAGAGTCCTGATGGCGAACGTATGGCACATGTGCCATAGGTGGCACCCGGAGCCATATCTGTGGGCACACAAGAGTTGCCCTAGCTGAGCTCCAGCAAGCATGCACGCACCAGTCAACTGATTTTCAGCCTTCCGGGCCCACCGGAAGTTGGGAAACGGGCTGTTTCCTATCTCTGGGAGGGTGGGGAAGGCCATTTTTGCCCTCCCCAGGCTCCTAGAAAGCCTCTGGAGCCTGAGGAGAGTGAAAAACGGGCCTTCCGGGCCCACTGGAAGTTGAGAAACGAGCTGTTTCCTGCCTCCGGGGAACGTGGGAAAGGTTGTTTTCTCCCTCCCCAGGCTCCAAGAAAGCCTCTGGAGCCTGGAGAGAATGAAAAACTGGCCTAACGGGCCCACTGTGCCATCACATACCAAAAGTAGAGGGAAAAATGGGGGTTCACACGCACACGCGTAGTGTGGCAGGACACATTGAATTATGAGAAGGAACATCTATTCCATTAACCAAATGCCATCCTTTCCATATTCAACGTAGGAAGAAAGACAACTCCTATCCCCCCTGATTGTCACTTTATTCCCAATTTTAAAGAAGCCATCTCGGAGCCAGTGATTCACTGACATTGTTGGAGAAATAGTGAGACATCCCCAAATATTAGTAGCAGCAATCCACAAAAGTCAACATGAAGTCTTTTCTGCTCATTGATCACACCATCTTCAGGTGCCTAAGTTCTGAGCACTACAGCTCATTTTTGCCTCTTGCAGTCACACTGGCAAAAGAATACATTTTGACCTTCGTGAATGAAAGCGTGAGCATTTAAGACCTGCTAATCTAATGGGACTCTCCTTCCTTTAGCTGCAGTGTCAGTTTTTGCAAGAAATCCATTCATTCATACCAAAATATTTCTCTTACAGACTTCGGTTGGTTTATGCTTGGCGTCAGAGAGGAATAGCTTTGCTATTGCTCTGGAAGGAAGACTGTTGTGACTGGTTCTTCCCGTTGTTTTTTATTCTTCTCCAGATTCTTTTTCTCTGGATTTGTTTTTTAACTGTCCAAAATTGTCTCATTAGCTGGAGACTGCGCTTGATGGATTAAGATTCGAGGAGACCAAAATTGCATTTGGTTTACCTACAGTCTCTAAAGCCAGTTTGTTCCTCAAACAGGAAGTATTAGAGTGAATATGAATGAATAACGCTTCCTGTTTTCATATGCTTTCTGTAAAAAAGGCATTAATATAGTCAATGCTCTAGATTGGGGTAGGATCAAGGGTGAAATCTACTTACCTTCCTTACCGGCTCAGTAGTGCACACGCCCTGCACGGGCGCTCGCTTCACATGCCCACACAGACCTTCTGTACATGCATGTGCAGAAGGTAAAAAAACACTTTACTTCCTGGTTAAAAAAAGGAAGTAATGACACCGGGCAGGTGGGCGGAGCTTCGCACCGCCATCGCTACCGGATTGCCGGATTGTAGTTAAAGTGCTCATTTAATACTTTTAAATGAGAATTTAAAAGTTTTGGTAAATAATCTTATGAACTAAGCATAGGTCAGAACGTAGACGACGTAGTTCGAGGCTATCTAGACCTAAGATTTCAAGCCTGGTGGTCTAGGGAATTTTATTTCGAGCAGAAGATTTGAGTATTCTTCTAGTAAAATATCTCTCTAATGTAAATGATGTCTGAAATGCAGTGAGGGTTCCAGGCAGGTGAGCAGTATTCAAGGATAGATCTGGCAAAAGTTTTATATGCCCTAGTTTGGAGTACAGAGTTACCAGAGAGAAAACTTGGTAAAATAAGATTTACAACTCTTAATGCCTTTTTTGCAATGATGTTACAGTATTTTTTTTAATAATTTTTTTATTTCTAACACAACACAAAACACATAATGGGCATTCCCTTTTACAACTGTTTTGTAGCGGTGATCTCCTAATATTTATATTTTCTCCCAATTCCCTTTATAATATTTATATCTTTCTTGTCCCATTTACCCCTTATTACTCTATAATTCTTATCAATTATAATATTAAATTTGTACATTTTATACACTATATTACATACATCTTGCACATTGTTTCTCCCCTTTCATCACTATTCATTTTTTCTAGTCTTCAGCCACTTGTACCATTTATCCCATATTACATAATATTTTGTACATATTATTCTGTACATAATATTACCAAGTTTTCTTTAATTTCTTTTGTTAATTTGTCCACCTCGGCACAATCTAAGATTTTCTTTATTAGTTCTTCCTCTGTTGGTATATTTCCTTTTTTCCCAATTTGGTGCGTATGAAATTCTTGCAGCCATTATGATATGTAAGATTAAGTATTTTATGTCTTTGGTATAGCGTCTGGTAAATATTCCTAGCAAGAATGTCTCTGGTTTCCAATCAGTCGGTTGGTCCATTATTTTTTCTAGCCATGCTTTATTTTTTTGATTGTTGGTCGATCTAAGTAAATTAAGAATTATGTTATGTAAGTAATGTGCTTTCAGTTTCTATGTATAATGTATCATTAGACTTGCCAACATTTTGCAATATTGCCTTGACGACTCCAAAAGCAGAGATAAAAGGTATGTCTAACCATTGAAATCACTCCCTGAAATGAAATGTGTACATGGGACATGTTGGGTGCGCAGTTCCCACTGAACTGATGACTAATGACTATAGAAAGTATAGACCAGGGATCTGCAAACTTGGCTCTTTTAAGACTTGTGGACTTCAGATCCCAGAGTTCCTCAGCCAGCTTTGCTTTGCTGGCTGAGGAACTCTGGGAGTTGAAGTCCACAAGTCTTAAAAGAGCCAAGTTTGCAGACCCCTGGTATAGTCCAACACATTGTGAGGATAATGGTTAGGAAAGGAGGTTTCAGCAATTCTTCATAACAGTATCATTTTCAGAAATATTAAAAAATTATATGTAGTTTTAACTATAATTAAAATGACAGATGCGAGCAATGGGGTATCCTTGTGGTGAAGACACTCGCCTCCCATTTGGAAGGTTGAGTTTTCAATCCTAGTTAGTGGCAAATATTTCACTCCCAGGGGGCAAAGAAAAAGATATATGCTGTGAACTCCATATGGTGTCAGGAAGGGGATCCAGCCAGTAAATGCTCAGCTCCACCCACTTGCCACAACTCTATCCTGAGTTAAGGTATTACAGGGTCATAAAAATTAGAGTTAACTCTGTGCTTGAAATGAAATGTTCGATGCTTTTGTTCATCTCAGAATGCATTATCTTTCCCTTTTTTTCATTTGTCTTTTTCCATCCCTACAGTGTTCTTATATACCTAAGTGTGGAAAGAACTTTGAAGAGTCTTTGTCCCTTGTGAATGTCGTCATGGAAAACTTCAAGAAGTATCAACACTTTACCTGTTTCTGTGACCCAGAAGGCATTCAAAAGAATGTGTTGCTAACCAAACTTTACAGTTCCAATGTGCTGTTCCACTCACTCTTTTGGCCAACATGTATGATGATAGGTGGACTTGTCATTGTTGCCATGGTCAAGTTGACCCAATACTTGTCTCTTCTTTGTGAAAGGATCCAACGGATCAACAGATAGGAGCAACCACTAGCTTCTAGGATTTGACTTACCGCTGAAATACTGTTGTTTTTTTTCCATTCTTCACCAAAGAACCTTAAGTTTGTAATGTTTCTGTTCCAAGTTCCTTATATTTTTATGAAGTAGAGCAATAACGAAAAAGGCTGTTCTATATGCCACTGTGATGATATACTCTTATGCAGACAATGAGAGAGGGAATTATGGTTTGCGTTGGCCATCTATAAGATCTTGATTTATGCTGCAACTTAGTTATTTTTCTTCTTCTCTTCTTCTTCTTCTTCCTCCTCCTCTTCTTTTTCCTTTTTCTACAGCCAAAACAGGGCTCAGTGTGATCCTTTGCCAAGCCTTGTTAATGATTGTATCATCATCTCAGCACAAATCTGTTTTGGAAGGTTCTCCAGGCTGGTCATATGTCTTCATGTGGACCATTTAAGTTTCACTTAGGCATTGGGAAGGGGAAGGGAAAATTAGAATGGGGGGGCGGTGAAAGGTAAGGACTCAATTTGTTTACCGGAACTGAAACTAAGATGGACAATTTGACTCCGAAATCTTTTGCAGGTACAGAATCTTACAAACACAGGGGAAAGCCAAAGACACACATTGCTGAACACCCAGGCCCAAATCTAATGGAGCATAAATAATCTCATTTAAATTCTACTGAAATCGATAAAGGTATTTTTGTAATGAATTGTTTTATTGGGATATGAGCACAACTTTGAATTGTGGGAGCATTCAAGTGTTTGGATTAAGGCAATAGCATTTATGTTGACTTCATACTCAGGGTTAAGCTTTCCTTTCTGGCATTTTACATATCCACTGAAAGGTTTATTAATTTGCAGTATCTTTTACTCACGGATTATTATCTACCAAAGCTATCGCCAAAAAGAAGGGGGGGTGGAATCCCAGATCTATAAAACTTGTCAACTATCTTTCATTTTCTATTCCAGCCTGAGCCCTGTTGGCAAAGATGGGACCAGATAACCTCTTGCGTTCAAGTTTATTATGCATATTTTTCTTGCATTTGCTACCATATCACTGTAAAGAAAAATTTAAAAGAAAGAAAATCACACAGGTTTTTTTTTTTCATTTTTTACTTCCAACAGTTTTCGTTTGTTTGTTTTTTATGGGACATTTCAAAAAAAAATACTAGACAACAAGATAAAAATATATTCTATCTAGTGGTGTATTGTGGTATGGCTATGTTATATTTTATTATTTCCTTTATTAACTGGAAAGTGAGCAGTACTCTTCTTGTATTTCACAGTGTCCAAATCTGGATATAACCATCACAAAGAATAGATTTGAAGAGATGGCTTAGATGCAATTAGAGCGGGCACTGCAGTTTGAAATAAGCTTAGGTGGTGTTGCATTTAGCTTGGGGGAATCCCCTAGTCTTGAGAAGCTATGAAAAAGGTATGTACAGTAGGGTAATGCTACTCCTGGTAAAGATTATTTCTTTTTAGTCATTTCAGAATAATTTTTCCCCCAATAGCATTATGAAAAAAAAATATACACTTTAAACAAACCTCTATACACACTGAACGGGAACCAAATTAGAAGCCTTATATTATGGAGAAACTAAGTTATTCTCCATAAGATAACAGCTTTAAAGGGAGTCTACTTAGGATGAGAGATTGCAAGTGGTCATATTTAATTTTATTTTCAAGGTCCGTATTTGGTTAGTTTGATTGATACATGTCCCACTTTTCTGCTCTGGCAAGACCTCCAGATGTATTGAGCTCCATAGTTGATTGCTTTTTAAGAATAGAAAGGAGGTCTTTCCTATTTAAGAACAGCAAGGAGAAACTTTGGACAGTTTGCAGAAGCACAGAAAATATTAAAACAAGGAGAGAGGATAAACCTGACCTGAGTAAAATGTGGGTAATATATGAGTAACAAGCATCACATTAATACTTGGTTGAGCAAAAGCGTACAGTGGAATGAAGAGAGGTTATTAGCGGAGCAGAAGTTATTCTGTGTATAGTGGTACCTTGGTACTCAACTGCATCAAAACTCATCAAATTTGATACTTGACGCATTTTGACACAAAAATATCCTTATACTCAGTGTTTGCTTGGTACTCAATGTGATGCAAAAGGAAGTAGGGGACAGTCGAAGAATGCGGACAGGAAGTAGGCCATGCTGGGAAGGTCGTTGACATAGGAAAAAGGACCAATTGGAAGTCCTTCCCAGCTAAAACAAAGGGTCATGTGGTAAGTCACATGGTTTGTTTGGTACTCATCCTTTCTAGTATTCATCGCGCCTTCTGGAATCAATTAAGGATGAATACTGAGGTACCACTGTAATTTGAAAACGATAAGATGAGAAAAGGTTTCTTTTGGATCCAGTAGATTATCATGAAAAGGTTGAGGCTATAAAGAGCACAAATATATTTTTCTATCCATTTCTCCTCTGCCTAATTACCAAGAATCACAGTTTACTTAAGTTATATCTATAAGGATGGTCTTCGCAGTTTCTGATATTGAATCCAGCCCCAAGGGTGAAATATAAGGTATTCGTTGATCGCTCTCTAGCATTCTACAGGTTTTTAACAAACAAAACAATGATCTAAAAATGTTTTGAAAGCATAATTGTTTCCTCTTTTTTTTTTCTTCAAAAGGAGAAAGCACATTGGATTTGCCAAGCTCATCCATTAGCTGAGTAATTCTTTATTCCCCGTTATGTAATGTCAACAACTTTTATGGTGTTACAAGATTCCATGAAATGTGCACGTGTTGTCTGAGCTATAGAAGTCTGCAGCAGTGAAACTAATCTTTGATCTTGTAACCCATAATGCAACCTTTTTTTCCCCTCAGGCAAATAAATTCCTGGGTGTGTAATCAGGACTTCAAAACAGTGTGATTTGGTACTCAATTAAACCTTTGCGATTTCAATCCGCTTGGCTCTCAGTAATGGCTTCTTCTCCTCCAAAATACCCTATTTGATCAGATTTGTTTTCAATTTCTTTAAAAAAGAACACACACACACACACACACACACAACACACACCCCACAAATTGATCTTCCATCGCGGCATATTAACCTGGTTACTGCATTTGTTCATTATTCTAGTTTCATATAAATCAATGAACATAAGCCAAATGGAATCTGTCCACACGATATAGTGAACCCCAAAAATAGCTAAGACTGCTGGTGTGAATGCATCTGCTAATTCTTCAATTCATTTAGAAAGTCTGGTGTGAAAGATTTTTAAACAAGGGACAAATGATTTCAGATCCTCAATAGATAGCCATTTCCCGTTTTTTCCCCATTAAGAATGCTCTTACTAAAGAGAGGTGAAATGGCTCAGCGGTTATAGACACTGAGCTTGTCAGCTGGAAAGCTGATAGCCTGGGTTCAAGACCCAAGCACCGCATGACAGGGTGAGCTCCTGTTACTTGCTCCAGCTCACCAGTTGGTAGCCATCATGCATCTGACCGTCGGACCCAAGCAGTGGTGAAATCTAATTTTTTTTACTACCGGTTCTATGGGCATGGTTTGGTGGGTGTGATGTGGCTTGGTGGGCGTGGCAGGGTAAGGATACTGCAAAATCTCCATTCCCACCCCACTCCTGGGGGAAGGACACTACAAAATCCCCATTCCCTCCCCACTCCTGGGGAAAGGATACTGCAAAATTTCCATTCCCTCCCTACTCCTGGGGAAGGATACTGCAAAATCCCTATTCCCTCCCCACTCCTGGGGAAAGGATACTGCAAAATCTCCATTCCTTCCCCACTCCTGGCAGAAGGATATTGCAAAATATCCATTCCCACCCCACTCTGGGGCCATCCAGAGGTGGTATTTGCCGGTTCTCTGAACTGCTCAAAATTTCCGCCATCGGAACCTGCTGGATTTGACCCCTGGGCCCAAGCCCAGAAAAAAGACAATGAGCTCCAGTTGAGTTCAATCCTTTATTTGCTTACACCTAATGGACAGAATCTTGCCCAACTGAAGTTATAACTTTTTAAACTGTTAGATGTATCCTGAGAGGTTCTAAGGTGTTGCTACCCTAAATCCCTTCTCCTTGTCTCGACCAGCTTGGGACTGCATTCTCATAATCCGGCCCTCTTTCTGGGAAGGTTCTAGATTGTCAAAAATCTCTTTTTCCCCACCTCCCTTCACTTTTGCAGGGGTACATTCCATCACACTGACTCAGACCATCAAGGACCTGACATGAAGAGGGGGTCACGTGTTAAATCTTTTGTCTTGGGGGTGGTGGTAGTGATGTGATCTGGAGTTTAAGAAGGTTAAGATCAGTCTCTTGTCATGATGTATCACTCTTTGATTACTACATGGAGGAAGGACCTGTTTCATTAGAACACCCAGCATCTGATGAACCAGTTGGGTTTCAGAAGGAGCTTATGGTTGTTCCTTTGGTTATGATGCACAGTTTGATTGAGGTTTTGCTTGCTACTTGGAATACAAGAGTACCAGCAAAGGAGACTGCACTTGAATAGGACTTCTCCATCTAAGGAGCCCGGGAATTCCCTTGATTTTCAGGGGAACTAAGTGGTTTAACAGCAGACGAAACACCTGGAGTACAATTGCAGGAAAAGGATTGCATTTGGGATAACAACAGCAACAAAGCATAATTACTTTTCTACTGTTTTCATGACCATGTGACAGGCTGGCAGCCCTGTTCTAGACGGCATGATTCCTCTTGGGGAGAAGTGAGACAGTCTCTGCAGGGCATATAATATCAGCACTGTAATATCCTCATGCAAGTTATGTAAATATATGATTAAATTTCACAGTTCACATCATTTACATGATGGCAGTGTGACATGTGTGACATAGCAATAGCAATTAGCATTTAGACTTCTATACTGCTTCACCGTGCTTTATAGCCCTCTTTAAGTGGTTTACGGAGTAATACGCTGGTATTGCAGAGTAATAGGCTGGTATTGCCCCCAACAATCTGGCTCTTCATTTTAATGACCTCGGAAGGAAGGATGGCTGAGTCAACCTTGAGCTTTTCAGGATTGAACTCCTGCCAGTCAGCAGAATTAGCCTGCAATGTTGCACTCTAACCACTGTGCTATCACGGCTCCTAGGGACATCATCTCCCTCCTCCTATTCCCTCCAAGTATCAGACTGAAAATCAATGTTTTCGATAAGCATTTTGTCTCCAAAAGCCACCTCAAAGACCAGAACTTGCCTGGGCATGAAATGGTCTTTCGCTATCAACCCTAACAGTGTGATCTTTTAAAGAGAAATATGATGGCTCGGGGCACAGTGTTCTCATGCTTGTTATTAATATATAATAAAGGTGAGAGATGCACCCTTGAAAAGCAAAAATTGAGTCCTTTAAACTATTGATTATTGAACATAGCATGGCAATGAATTCTACAGAAATTTGGAGTAGAATAGAACAGAACAGAACAGAATCGAATAGAATTTTTTATTGGCCAAGTGCCTGTACACCGCCCTGAGTCCTTCGGGAGAAGGGCGGTATAAAAATCAAAAAAAAAAAAGTGTGATTGGATACAAAAGGTACAACACTTAATGATAGTCATAGGGTACAAATAAGCAATCAGGAAACAATCAATATCAATATAAATTGTAAGGATACAAGCAACAAAGTTACAGTCATGCAGTCATAAGTGGAAGGAGATGGGTGATGAGAACGATTAGAAGATTAATAGTAGTGCAAATTTATTTATTTATTTATATATTTATTTATATATTTATTTATTTATTTTGTCACAACAATATATGTAGGTATCATACAAAAAGATTATATAGTATATAAACACATATATGAGTAAACATAAGGAGGCATAGGCATATATATAGGAAGAAGAAAAGAAAAAACAATAGGACAGGAACGGTAGGCACGTTTGTGCGCTTATGCACGCCCCTTATGGTCCTCTTAGGAATGGGGTGAGGTCAATAGTAGAAAGTTTTTGGATAAAACTTTTAGGATTATGGGAAAAGGCCACAGAGTCAGGTAAAGTATTCCAAGCACTTTCACTCATAACCCAAGTTGGTCCCAAGGCCATATCTTCGTCATTCTCACACCTGGATGCAGCAATTAGAGAGAGATGCAAAGTCGTGTGAAAGCCATACACATAAAGACATTGCTTCTCCAGGCAGTCATATTCAATAAATGGATGCTTGTAACAAAAGATGGCTTCAGGAGATGACCAGAAGATTCAGCAAACTCACTTATTAAATATTTTGGCTAACAAATGCATGAACAGGACTCAAATGAAGAAACTCTTGTGGATACATATACAGAGAAGAAGACAAACTAAGGAAATTGCTTTTTCCAGTCCTTATACAATGCTTCCATATAACTATGGAATTTGTTGTCCTTGGAGATAGTCCTGGGCAGCAATTTCATGGAGGACTATGGGCTATCAAAGCTCTTACTCTTTATGATGATTGCTAAAACTTGAATCGGAGCTATTAGAAATGTGGATTATTATAGCTGGGCTGCAAATATCCATACAATGACTAGATCAGGGGTGTCAAACTCGCGGCATTACAGTGGTATGTCACGTGACGTATTGTGATTTTTTTTTTCCACTTCGCTGAACCGGGCGGGGTCAGGGCCAGCACGTGACGCATCCAGCCCACGAGCCGTGCGTTTGACAGCCCTGCACTAGATGGAAGGAATTATCTAAAGTTGTATCTCTTTGGTGCTATCTAGTACGGTGTTGGGTTGCCCCCGGTTCGGACCGGTTTGCAAAAACCGGTAGTAAAACCAGCGGGAGGCTCTGCCCACTGACCCAGATGTCATCAGGAAGCTTCTGCGCATGCGCACTGCCCTGTTGCGAACCAGTAGGAAAGGTAAGTAGAACCCACCCCGATCTAGTAGTAACCAAAATACTATACAAGACAGAGTAGAAGAGGGCTATCATTCTCCTCCCCCTAACTTTGAACGTTCAGCACTTCATTTGGCCAGGATATAGGGAAATAAGATTGCATTCATGCTCTGGAAGAAAAGCAGAAGGACATAGTCTCACATTAGGAGTCTCTTTTAAAAAAGAGATGATAAGAGTGATAAAAAAGAAGAGAAACCGAGTGAATCCATAATTCTTTTCCCTAAAGCCCAATGCTCCTTGTGGTTTGTAGGTAAGGACAGGGGTCTCCAACCTTGGCAACTTTAAGCCTGGTGGACTTCAACTCAATTCTGGGAGTTGAAGTCCACCAGGCTTAAAGTTGCCAAGGTTGAAGACCCCTGGGTTAGGAGGTTACTAAAAAGTCAATGCCATTGAATTCACACTGAATTCATGAATACATGAATAATGTCACCCAAACCTTTTTAGCAAGACCGAAGACTTACTCTAAAAATTCTTATTGTGTCCTCTCTTTCATTAAGGCCAAAATAGGGGTCCATATATCATCATTTTTCCTCTTTTCTTTTCCAGAGTGAATTCTTAATTTCCTCCTGCAAACATCTGAACATCTTAATTTCCTCCTGCAAACATCTTCAGGGTCTGCAGTTTCAAGGAAAAAACAAAAGTGACAGAGAAAGGGAGCAGAATGGAAATAATAATAAACACCTACTGCTCAGCCTTGGTTCCAAGTAGAGAACTGAGCAAATAGCTAAAGAGGGAAGGAAAGGGTGGGGAGGGGAGAGAAGAGATTTGGCACAATTGTTTTAATGAGTTGGAACAACAATGGATAGAGAAAGCATAAAAGCCTAATCTAGTAACTCTGTTGTTGAAGCTATTCCTTTGGGTTGAGGGGGGAGGGGGAGAAAGCGAATAATGTTTGCTAAATGTATGTGAGCATGAGTGTATATAACAGTATTGATTTTAGTGTACAATAACAATAGCTATTGATTTACTGTAACAATAATTATACCACTAACACTTTGGTAGAGATTCTACTGTTCTTCAATGCAGAGGAACAATAACTATATGGCTGCCCAGAATTGTTCATTAGGGACCAAAGGCTTGTTGAAAGAGAAGGCATTTAAACTTAATTTAATTAATTCAAACCTCAGGGTTGTTTGTTTGTCTGTTTGCTTGCTTGCTTATTTGCTTGCTTGCTTGCTTGCTTGCTTTAAGCAACAACAACACACACATTCTCTGCAATTTGGAAAACCTCAGCAGACTAAGTCTGTCTGTTATTAACACAGCTGCTTGCAATTACTGCAAGTTCAAGTCCCACCAAACCCAAGGTTGACTCAGCCTTCCATCCTTTATAAGGTAGGTAAAATGAGGACCCAGATTGTTGGGGCTTTGTATATAATGTACAAATGGATGAAGACTATTGCTTAACACAGTGTAAGCTGCCCTGAGTCTTCGGAGAAGGGCGGGATATAAATTCAAATAAAAAAAAAATTCTGGTAAGGTGTTACGGTTCTCTTGAGTGTTGAGGTTTCATCTTCCGGATCTTCAAGAGACAGGACAAGAACTGCAAGAGAGAAGTTTATCTTATCGATTGCATTCTTAGACAGTGGTGAAATTCAATTTTTTTTACTACCGGTTCTGTGGGCGTGGCTTGGTGGGCGTGGTGAACATGGCAGGGAAAGGATACTGCAAAATCTCCATTCTCACCCCACTCCAGGGGAAGGTTACTGCAAAATCTCCATTCCTACCCTACTCTGGGGCCAGCCAGAAGTGATATTTGCTGGTTCTCCAAAATGCTCAAAATTTCCGCTACCGGTTCTCCAGAACCTGTCAGAACTTGCTGGATTTCACCCCTGTTCTTAGACCTCCTCACGTGGAGAAGCACAAAACATTCTAGGAAATAAGTCTTGCATATATTTGGCTGCCATTTATCAAGCCTTTATCATTTGTATGAGCTCTTTGTTGCTCTCCCTGCTTAAATCTCTGTTAGAAATGAACAGAAAAGTGAAGACAATGGTTCAATCTCATTTCAACTTTACTGGAAATAAAACAAGAACACCTACAGCCTATAGTTGTTTCTCTTGGATTCTTGGAGTTTTGCCCAAGTTCTTGTTTGCCTAGAAGTGTAAAAAAGTGATATATTTGGAGGAAGGAAAGGGTGGGGAGGGGAGAGAAGAGATTTGGCACAATTGTTTTAATGAGTTGGAATAACAATGGATAGAGAAAGCATAAAAGCCTAATCTAGTAACTCTGTTGTTGAAGCTATTCCTTTGGGTTGAGGGGGGAGGGGGAGAAAGCGAATAATGTTTGCTAAAATGTATGTGAGCATGAGTGTATATAACAGTATTGATTTTAGTGTACAATAACAATAGCTATTGATTTACTGTAACAATAATTATACCACTAACACTTTGGTAGAGATTCTACTGTTCTTCAATGCAGAGGAACAATAACTATATGGCTGCCCAGAATTGTTCATTAGGGACCAAAGGCTTGTTGAAAGAGAAGGCATTTAAACTTAATTTAATTAATTCAAACCTCAGTGTTGTTTGTTTGTCTGGTTGCTTGCTTGCTTAATTGCTTGCTTGCTTGCTTGCTTTAAGCAACAACACACACATTCTCTGCAATTTGGAAAACCTCAGCAGACTAAGTCTGTCTGTTATTAACACAGCTGCTTGCAATTACTGCAAGTTAAAGTCCCACCAAACCCAAGGTTGACTCAGCCTTCCATCCTTTATAAGGTAGGTAAAATGAGGACCCAGATTGTTGGGGCTTTGTATATAATGTACAAATGGATGAAGCCTATTGCTTATCACAGTGTAAGCTGCCGTGAGTCTTCGGAGAAGGCGGATATAAATTCAAATAAAAAATTCTGGTAAGGTGTTACGGTTCTCTTGAGTGTTGAGGTTTCATCTTCCGGATCTTCAAGAGACAGGACAAGAACTGCAAGAGAGAAGTTTATCTTATCGATTGCATTCTTAGACAGTGGTGAAATTCAATTTTTTTTACTACCGGTTCTGTGGGCGTGGCTTGGTGGGCGTGGTGAACATGGCAGGGAAAGGATACTGCAAAATCTCCATTCTCACCCCACTCCAGGGGAAGGTTACTGCAAAATCTCCATTCCTACCCTACTCTGGGGCCAGCCAGAAGTGATATTTGCTGGTTCTCCAAAATGCTCAAAATTTCCACTACCGGTTCTCCAGAACCTGTCAGAACTTGCTGGATTTCACCCCTGTTCTTAGACCTCCTCACGTGGGGAAGCACAAAACATTCTAGGAAATAAGTCTTGCATATATTTGGCTGCCATTTATCAAGCCTTTATCATTTGTATGAGCTCTTTGTTGCTCTCCCTGCTTAAATCTCTGTTAGAAATGAACAGAAAAGTGAAGACAATGGTTCAATCTCATTTCAACTTTACTGGAAATAAAACAAGAACACCTACAGCCTATAGTTGTTTCTCTTGGATTCTTGGAGTTTTGCCCAAGTTCTTGTTTGCCTAGAAGTGTAAAAAAGTGATATATTTGGAGGGAAGGGGAAAACAGGGTTTATAATGAAAAATAACTCACCTCTTCTTCTTACCAGTAATGGGTTTTCCACAAGGTCACAACACTTCCTTCAATCTCAACAGAAAGCTGAAATTCTAGTCAGGATTGCTGGAGTGAGTGAAATGGAAGAGTTAACATTTCCCATCAGCCTGGAAAATCAGTTTAAATTGTTCCAAGCTTAAATTAATCCATTTACTCCAAGTTATTTGGATGTCCCTCCATTCTTTCCACTAATGGGGAAAAAAATGATCCCGTTTTGTAACTGCATCTAGAATGCTTCATCCGCAAAAGCACACGGCTCAAAATGTTTACGGGCCAACATATTGAAAACAACATTTGATGTGTAAATGTCAAGCATAATCAGCTCTCCTGTCACTAGCCAGCAAAGAAGGGAAAAAATATGCAGCTGCTAAAATGTCATTTACGGGACTTTAAAAGCTACGTTTTTGTCAGCCCCATAAATCCTTGAGCAATTGGGCAGCGATTTTGTCAATCAGCTCCTGGAGGGTTGAATCTGATTAAGTACTGTTCCCTGCTTGCTTTTTCTTTCTTAATGGATTGTAGAAATCTGATAAGAATTCCAGATGAATGTTAAAGAATTCCATTAGGAAGTCCGCAGAAGTGAATTTGATGCTCTAATGCGCTGCTATATTACGTACAAACGCGTTGCTAAACTGTCCAAATCCAGCTAGCTACCCTGTGGAGAGAGAGAAGGATTCATTCTAGGATTTACCAATGCAGCAGTTGAGGGGGGGGGGAAGCTTGTAACTTTGTTTATTATGTGTAGTGGCTGAAAATCTTCATTGGCACCCCTACTTTGTGGAACATGGGTGTAATCTGCAATGGTGCATTACCTTTGTGAAACTATGAAACGTTGTTGAAGAGGTTTATGTCAGAGTTTGTTGCAATCCAGAAGCACACACAGATAAACTGATGCAGCAGGATTCATTAACTTCTTTATATACATAATAATACACGAAGTAATTTTACAATACCAAAGACAGATTCACAGTTTCATTTCAGCTCAGATCAGCAAACAAGTTCACACAGACTGAAGTTTCAGTTTCAATTCTCTGCACAGAATCAGAAGCTGCAGACTAGGACACACCCTGGCTCCAGTCTGTCTCAGCTCCCAATTGGCTGACTTAGTTGCTATGCCTATTCATTGGCTGACCTTGTTACCATGTCTTCCCAATCATGAATATTCTGACAGTCTACAACTTTTCCATGAAAAATATTTGTCAGGTCCTTGTAAAATGCAAGCCCTGAATGATGGTTGAATCAATTTAATAGATTAACAGAGTTGGAAGGAACCTTGTAGGTCATCTAGTCCAACCGGCCCCTACCGAAGCAGGAAACCCTACACCATTTCTGACAGATGGCAGTCCAGTCTCTTCTTGAAAGCTTCCAATGATGAAGCTCCCATAACATCTGAAAGCAAGCTGTTCCATTGGTTGATTGCTCTTGCTGTCAGGAAATTTCTCCTTATTTCCAGGTTGAATCTCTCCTTGTTCACTTTCCATCCATTATTCCTTGTCTGGCCTTCAGGTGCCTTGGAAAATAGCTTGACCCCTTCTTCTCTGTGGCAGCCCCTCAAATATTGGAACACTGCTATCATGTCTCCCCTGATCCTTCTTTTCACCGGACTAGCCATGCCCAGTTCCTGCAACCATTCATCGTATGTTTTAGCCATCCAATGAGGCACCTGTCTCTGCATTGCCCTATTGCAGTATTTCTCAACCTTGGCAACTTTAAGATGTGTGGACTTCAACTCCCAGAATTCCCCCAGACAGCCATGTGGAACATGTTAGAATTGCAAAGGTTGGGAAACAATGAACTAGAAGGCATTGCATCATCTTCAATATTCCCTATTGCTGATTGAATCTCAAGTTGTCAAGAAGAGGAACCAGGTTGATGTTGGCTGGGTGGGACTGGCTGGAAATTTGGGAATACTGTGAGTTTTAAGTCCATGCGTCTTAAAGTTGCCAAGATCAAGAAATACTGCCCTAAAGGTTCAGCAGTGGGCAAGGTATAATAGAAAATAACAACTGTCATTCTTCACAAAGTATACATTCAACAGGCACATAGAGGTAAACAACATCTACCTACCACTTGACAATCAAAAAGGCCAAAAGGAAACAAAAAGTCCAAAACACCTCCTCTCCAGCAAGCAACACCCATATGAGCAGAGATTAACATCAAGATTAGTATTAGTCCTACAATCAACAAGTAAACAATAACCCAGTCAAGAAACTACCAACAGAGACAAACAAGCTAACAGTAAACAACATCCAGATCAAGGAAACACCAAGAACATTGCCACCAAAACTGACACTGGTATATAAAAATAAGAGCAAAGACCACTCCCTTCTAACACTGATGGCACTACCTAGTTTGGTAAGGAAACGTCTGCAAGAAAACCGCCAGGCTCAGAGAGCACCAAGGATCCTACAGTACACATTCAGCCAGCCTACGTTGCACCTACATGGCTGCTGTGTGATCTAGCCGCTGTTAGCTAATGATATGAAATCACAGATTATCAAGTTCTTCAGGAAAAAAAAAGAGAAGAGCATGTTAATTTGCCAAATTAGACATTGCTAATTTGCTTTCTATGACTAGGTTTCATCTCCGCATGATGTTTTCTGATCGTAAACTTTACTTAGGCACATTATAAAAGTGTCAAGAGTTGGCACTGCAATGCCAGGTTCACCATCTGGCTCACTTTCTGATACCTCCACACGCCCCCGTGGATGCTGCCATATATGTCAATGAGAAGAATATAGTGGATGGTTCATAAAATAGCCTTCTTGAAGAGATCATAAAATAACCTTATGCACGTCTAATTAAGCAGTGTTTAAATTAATAAATAAAGCATATGTTCTACCATAAACACCTTGACTGTTGTTAGAAGATTGAGTGAATCTGGTCAAACATGGGTAAGAGCCCATATTAAGGATGGCATTGTGACAATAAAGGGACAGAAACATTACTTTTTCTCTTCCCTTGCTGCATCCATTGGTTTTATTTTTATTTCTTTAGTTGTTTGCTTGTCTGTTTAGGGTGTACAGCCTCACGTCTCACATATATGATTCTGGGAGGGTCACAACAATTAAAAACAATTATAATGCAATGAACAAAATAGCAATAGCACTTAGATTTATATACCACTTCACAGTGATTTACAGCAGGGGTCTCCAACCTTGGCAACTTTAAGACTTGTGGACTTCAACTCCCAGAATTCCTCAGCCAGCAAAGCTGGCTGAGGAATTCTGGGAGTTGAAGTCCACAAGTCTTAAAGTTGCCAAGGTTGGAGACCCCTGCTTTACAGCCCTCTCTAAGCAGTTTAAGAGTCAGCATATTTCACCCAAGCAATCTGGGTCCTCATTTTACCGACCTCAGAAGGATAGAAGGCTGAGTCAACCTTGAGCCTGGTGAGATTCGAACTGCCAAATTGCAGGCAGCAGAAGTAGCCTGCAGTCCTGCACTCTAACCACTGGGCCACCGTGGCTCAATATACAAATAAAAACAAAAAAAATCTTACTAAAGCCTATTATTATTTTTTAAAAAGCTATATTAAAAATACATAGCTGTTGAACAGGCCTGCTTCAGGTGACACTCTTCCCGCTAAATACCGTATATACTCGAATATAAGCCGATCCGAGTATAAGCCGAGGTCCCCAATTTTACCCCAAAAACTGGGGTAAACTGGGGACTCGAGTATAAGCCGAGGGTGGGAAATGAGGCACCTACCGGTTGGGGAAACCCTCCCTCCCTCAGCTGAGAAGGCTGGCCCCCGCCCGCCTCTCACTGCACCGGCAGGGCTTCCCCGTCCGTAAAATGTGAAAAAAAAAAAAAACTCGAGTATAAGCCGTATATACTCGAGTATGTCGAGGGCTTTAAAAAAAAAAACTCGAGTATAAGCCGTATAGACCCGAGTATAAGCCGAGGGGACGTTTTTCAGCACAAAAAACGTGCTGAAAAACTCGGCTTATACTCGAGTATATACGGTAAATAACAAGGGTCCCCAGGAGCATCTGTGGGAGTCCTACACAGAATATTCTGGTAGATTAGAAGATAAAAGTCACTCAGATCCACTCTAAATTAGAGTCGACAGATCCAGACAAGCTACCTGGGCCTGGGCTTGCGGTGTGCCTAGAACGAGTTTGAACCAGTGACTCTGAAGAAGTAGACAGCCTTCATGGCATAGATTCTACTCACTTGAGGGACTGTTGTCTAGAACAGTGATGGCTAACCTTTTTGCTGTCACGTGCCAAAAGCAGGAGGAGCATGGGGGGAGCGTGTGCGTGCGTGCCCACACCCATAATTCAATGTCCCCTGCGCCCTGCCCCTTGCATATGTGCGTGACCTCCCCCCATGCTCCCCCTGCTTTTGGCACGCGATGGCATAAAGGTTACCGATGGGCCCGGTAGGCCCATTTTTTGTCCTCCCCAGGCTCCAGGAGCTTTCTTGGAGCCTGAGGAGGGTGAAAACGGCCTTCTCCACATACACACACACACACACACACACACATATCCCGGAGTGCCTCCGGAGGCCAGAAATGGCCTATTTCCCGACTTCCGGTGGGTCAGGAAGGCCTGAAAATCAGCTGGCCAGTGCACGCATGAGCGTTGGAGCTGAGCTAGGGCAATGCTCGCATGCCCACAGATATGGCTCCACGTGCCACCTGTGGCCCGCGTGCCTTAGGTTCGCCATCACGGGTCTAGAAGATGAGTCATGAAAATTGGACACCTTTTCTTTTTTATTTGAAACATTTCACTGTTTATCCAAGTAACCTCTTCTGTCTGAGCAGGTTGGTAATGATTTGGGAGAGGAGTGAAGGAATCCATTTATGCTAAAGTGGGGAAATTCTTCCCTCAATAGACACAACCTGTCCCTCATTTTTTATGCTGCTCTTGCATCAGTCCCCCAGGAAGATCAAGACCACTTCACAGGTTCATTAACTTAACGATCAATCTAAGAGAAGGATTTAAGAGCAACAACCCTTAACAAGTCTCATCTAATGAGCCTATTGAGTTTAGTTGAGAAATGAACGCATCCTCCAGGACATCCGTGGGCTCCCCCTATCCAACTTGTTCAGACTATGAAGAATCGACTTGGATGTCTGTGGAGATTCTCAGTCATCCAGGTCGTAGCTATTGCAAAGGTGATTTTTCAAAAGGCAACTGGATTTTGTTTTCGTAGAATAGAATAGAATAGAATAGAATAGAATAGAATAGAATAGAATAGAATAGAATAGAATAGAATAGAATAGAATTTTTTTATTGGCCAAGTGTGATTGGACACACAAGGAATTTGTCTTGGTGCAGATGCTCTCAGTGTACATAAAAGAAAAGATACGATCATCAAGAATTCTAAGGTACGACACTTAATGATAGCCATAGGGTACAAATAAGCAATCAGAAACCAATCAATATCAATATAAATCGTAAGGATACAAGCAAGAAAGTTACAGTCATAAGTGGAAGGAGATGGGTGATAGGAACGATGAGAAGATTAATAGTAATGCAGACTTAGTAACTAGTTTGACAGTGTTGAGAGAATTATTTGTTTAGCAGAGTGATGGCATTCAGGAAGAAACTGTTCTTGTGTCTAGTTTTTCTGGTGTGCAGTGCTCTGTAGCGCCTTTTTGAAGGTAGGAGTTGAAACAGTGTATGTTCAGGATGTGAGGGGTCTGTAAATATTTTCACAGCCCTCTTTTTGATTCATGCAGTATACAGGTCCTCAATGGAAGGCAGGTTGGTAGCCATTGTTTTTTCTGCAGTTCCAATTATCCTCTGAAGTCTGTGTCCATCTTGTTGGGTCGCAGAACCAAACCAGACAGTTATACAGCTGCAGATGACAGTCTCAGTCCTCCGTAGAAGATGTTTTGTTTCTCGTCCAAGAACTGAAGAAGCTTCTTGGATGAGAAGTGAAATGTCTTCAAGGAAAAACAAAAGTCCAGATGCCTTTTGAAAAAGCATCTTTCGGGCAAGCTTCTTGAATAAGCAGCGAAACATTTTAAACATTCAAAAAGAAGCCCAGATGCCATGACTCAACTTTCAGTCAACTCTACCTGAATGACTGAGAAACCTCATCAAAGTATTGAGGGACTCTTGGCATCTACCTGGATGATTCGAACCAACAAAGTTAGCGTGCTCCAGGTGCCTTCAGAGATGCCATCTATCTACCTGAAAGTGCACCTTCTCTGTTGTGGCACCTGCCCTATAGAATGAGAGTCCCCCTGAAGTTCAGATGGCTCCCACCCTGATGGTATTCAGAGGTCCTTAAATACATAGTTTTTCTCCCAAGCTCTAGACTAGGATGGCTGCAAGTGTGGAATGTTTTTTGTGTTCTTGGCTAGGTTCCCTAGCTTGTTTAATGATCTCTATTTAGATTGTACATTTTTATCTTGTACTTGTATTGTGAGCTGCCCAGAGGTGGTCGAAAGTTGGGTGCCACACAAAATGAATATGTAAATAAATAGAAATGCACTTCCCAAAGTTCCAGGACCTTATGCACCCCCGATACAAAAATACCTACATTTTAATGTACCAAAAGGAGGGAAAATTAAATATGTAACTGGAAAATAAACCTATTAGCTATATTGAATTATAATTCAATATTAAAGAACTGAAATCAAGTTCAGGTTTTGTTCATTTTTTTCCCTTTCTGTTTCCACCATTACTTTCTGGAGTGCATCTCCTGGCCAGACAGTCAACATCCGAAAACTATTTTCTTTTCTTTTTTTAAATTTTTTTTATTGTTTTAATGTGATACACAATCTGACAAACACACAACATAAAAACTATTTTCAATTCAGAAAATCTGCATGCTATATTAATGCCCGGTTGTACCTACCACCAACTCATCTATTTCTGTGTCCATCCATCCATTATATTTTCATAACTTTCCCCTTCTCAGGACTCCAGGCAGTTTTGGTAATAAAAAAAATGAAACATCCTAACACATTTTTTTCCAATTTAAGAGCCCATTGGAACAAAATGGTTTTCATGGCTTTATAAATGCAAGCAAGGTGAGAACTCCTGTTAGCTGAGGGGACAAAGATAGATAATTTAGTGATTGATTCGTTTTTTGACTAGATCAAAAAAAAGAAAAGAAAAGAAAAGAAAAGAAAAGTAAAATACAGGATCTAATTCCAGGGTAGAAGTAATATTACGCATGTTCACCATCTAGAGTTATTTATAAAATAATAAAGATGGGATAAAAAATCTTAATAAATAAATAAATGAAGAGTGAGGCCTTTAAACTTGCTGATTTACACAGTCCTGCAATAAAGCATTAGGCATTCCTACTACTTACTCAATCAGTTCATGCCTCCCAGATGTTATAAATGACAAAAAACATACATGTCATAAAAAGGAGTCCCTGCAGATTTTACTCCACTGTTACTCCTTTTTTTATTTTACAGTTCTCATCTCCATTTCAACGTCATTGAGCCAGCACTGTCCAAAGATGTTTCCATGGTCATGTGACCAGCAGGTCATCATGGAGCACCGTTACCTTCCCACTGAAGTGGTACCTATTTATCTACTCACATTTACATGCTTTCAAACTGCTAGGTTGGCAGGAGCTGGGGCGGGGACAGGAGCTCACCCCATCGCATGACTCTCAGGTCTCAAACTTGGGCTGCCTGCTTTCCAGCTGACAAACGCAGCATTTTAACTGCTGAGCCACCACATCGCCTTGTCATATACCATACCTATCCAGAAATCCTGGTCATATGATTAATTTGTTAAAAGATTTTGAAGTAATAGACCTGAATAGTACATAACATTGACAATATTTGCCAAATGTTATATAAGGTAAAGGTTCCCCTCGCACATACGTGCTAGTCGTTGCCGACTCTAGGGGGTGATGCTCATCTCCGTTTCAAAGCCAAAGAGCCAGCACTGTCTGAAGACATCTCTGTGGTTATATGGCCGGCATGACTCAACGCCAAAGGCGCACGGAACGCTGTTACCTTCCCACCAAAGGTGGTCCCTATTTTTTCTACTTGCATTTTTACGTGCTTTCGAAACGGCTAGGTTGGCAGGAGCTGGGACAAGTAACCGGAGCTCACCCCGTTACATGGCAGCACTAGGGATTCGAACCGCTGAGCTGCCAACCTTTCGATCGACAAACTTAACGTACTATCCCCTGAGCCACTGCATCCCTTCCTGTTATATACGATAGTATATTTCACATCAATTTGCTTTTAATTGTATGGGTTCCACATTCAGAATACTACAACTTTTAGGAAGTTTTTCTAATGTTCCATTTAGATTTAACTTCCTCTCACTTAAAACCATGGTTCTGTCTGTCTTCTGAGGTCTTCTCACCTTTTTCTGTGCAACCTCCTGTAGGCAGTGTCACCTGAGAATGCTAATCAGAATGATAATAACAAATCATGCAAGAGCAGCATATCATCTTATTTTGCACTGATGTTAAAATGCGATTAGCGATACCTTTGTTCTGGCAATATTCTCAGTGGCTCAGCTGGGAATGCTGAATAAAAGAAAGTGCTGGCTGCCTCTAGGGAATGGGCCTGGCGCTCTGTGTGTGTGTAAGAAATATCTTTTCTCTCTTCCTGTAGCCTCATTTTTTTGCTGCAGTATGCAACCGGCGACAGATTAGCTGCGTCACTGCACACCAGCACAAAGTCCTTCATGGAGAAAATGAAATCAGTGCTCCTCGGGCAAGTTCTCCAAATATGCTTAAATGTTTCATTCATTACGCAGCAATGGGGGTTAATACGACAGGTTCTCGCGGAGTTCATGGCAATATGGGCTATTGTGTGTTTTCAACTCCCCCGTTTTAAAAACTTTGGAAGAATTGTTGAAGGCAAAATCCCCCCTTGACTCGAGAACTCCTGATTAGAGTGTGGAAGTATTCACCCTACAGTCATGAGATAGCTAGAACAAAGAGGCAAGATAATAGAATAACCAAGTTGGAAGGGACCCTGGAGATCTTCTAGTCCCATGATGGCAAACCTATGGCATGCGTGCCAGAGGTGGCACACAGCGCCCTCTCTGTGGGCACATGAGCCATTGCCCCAGTTCAGTTCTACCACACATATGTGCACTCCTCTCACCAGCCGGCTGGTTTTGGGGTCTCTGCCGCACATGTGTGGGGGGTGGGGCGGTGTGCGTGGGGGTCACACGCACATGTGCAGGGGCAGGATGCCTGCGGGGGTGGATCACATGCAGAGGGGCCACGCATGCATGTTTTCATCCATTGCTGCCTTCAGATGCTTTCGAGAATAGGAAGAAAGGAGGAGGAGGAGGAAGAGGAAGAGGAGGAGGAGGAGGAGGAGGAGGAGGAGGAGAAGGAGAAGGAGAAGGAGAAGGAGAAGGAGAAGGAGAAGGAGAAGGAGAAGAAGAAGAAGAAGAAGAAGAAGAAGAAGAAGAAGAAGAAGAAGAAGAAGAAGAAGAAGAAGAAGAAGAAGAAGAAGAAGAAGAAGAAGAAGAAGAAGAAGAAGAAGAAGAAGAAGAAGAAGGAGAAGGAGAAGGAGAAGGAGAAGGAGAAGGAGAAGGAGAAGGAGAAGGAGAAGGAGAAGAAGAAGAAGAAGAAGAAGAAGAAGAAGAAGAAGAAGAAGAAGAAGAAGAAGAAGAAGAAGAAGAAGAAGAAGAAGAAGAAGAAGAAGAAGAAGAAGAAGAAGAAGAAGAAGAAGAAGAAGAAGAAGGATTGTTTCCCAACCTGCGCAACTTTGAGATGCATGGACTTCAATTCCTAGAATTCCTAGCAATGTTTGGGAATCCTGGGAGATGGTCAACATACTTTAAAGTTGCTGAGATTGGGAAGCACTGCTCTAATAGATTCTCTTTCCCCCAGAGCAGAGGTGGGCTACTGAGAGTTCCTACCAGTTCAAGGAAACCGGTATTTAAGATTCTGCGCAGTTCAGCGAACTGGCAAATCCCTCCACTGGCTGGCCCTGCCCCCACTCATTTTTCAGCTTGTTTTCTGAGCCATTTTCTGGGCCATTTTCAGCCATTTTTGGGCCAAAGACGGCCCGAAAAACATCCTGAAAATTGCCTGAAAACAGCCCCCCAAAGAAGCCTGAAAACAGCCTAAAAATGGCCCCCAAACAGCCTGAAAACAGCCTTAAAAATGGCCTGAAAATGGGCCAAAATCAGCCAAAAAACAGGCCGAAAAATGGGCGAGGGTGGGGCCAGCCAGTGGTGGGATTAGCCCAAACCGGCTGAATTCTACCTCTGCCTTTGAGGCAAGTAGCCAGGAGGCAGGGCTGGATGTGATATGTGACATCACCCACCCAGCCCACATGACCAACCAGCCACGCCTACCCAGCCAGAGAACTGGTTGTTAAGTTATTCAAGTCCCACCACTGCCCCAGAGGGGGCCTGTGAGGTATAGTCTAAAAAGTCATAGTAGCAGCCATGATGGTGTAATGAAAGTTCTGGTTGGTTGTGTATATATCACATGTGTTTTGATCACCGCCATCTTAGACCATGTTCTCGGATATCTCTTCCTCTCACCCTCCATCCTTCTGGCTGCTTGAAAACTAAAACACACAAAAATGAAGGCAGAGAAAAGTACTTTATTGTTTTTGAAGTGTCAGGATCAAGACTGGGCATACTTAGCTATTCTAAAGTCCATGTCCAATGGAGGGACAATTTGTTGCACGCTGCTGTTTCTGTCTATTGCTGCTATTGTTTTGGAACTTCTTGAGACGCCGAGTAGTTACAACTTATTTCTCCCTTAGTGCAATATTGGGGCCCAGAAGATGATGAGGACAAGTTTTGGGTGGCATCAAAAACAATGATGAGATGTGCCCATGGAAGCTAAGTGTGTTTACCACACATGACCTGGACGCTTCACTAGTGCAATGTATTGCTCCTTCTCCTCCTTCTGATTTATAGTTCAGTCATGGATATATCAACTTTGTATAAGACAGATAGTGTCGTGTCCCCCTCCCCCTCCGATGACCGGGTCTAGGAAGTCCGTATCAAGCGTGGCAACGAAGCCTCTGCAGCTTTGCCAAATTCCTTCCAGGTTTCTCAGGGCAGGCAGGAGTCCAAGTTGTGACTTCAACAAACTAGATGAGACTTTGCTTGACTCAAGGTTGGAATGCCAAAAGCAGGTCCTTTATATAGGCTGTGGGGTGTGGCTCCATGACTCAGCATTTATCCAGGCCTGCCCCTCCCTTCCTTCTGCTGGTGTCGCCTCTCAGATCTCCGGAAGCGAGGATTCTCCCACTTTGAATTGTCTTCTGCTGATTGGGAGGGGTCAGAAGGAGTAGGCCCGAGTAATTCCAATCCGTGGCTGACTTCCTCTGATGGCTGAGCCAAAGGAACACACGCCATATGAGTGAGGTTTGTTTGTTCATTCCTGACATCCTGTCCTGGCATGAGGCCAGGGTCGGGGGCTGGAGGCATGACAGGCCATTCATCTTCATTATCAGACTCGGAGTCTGATAACAGGCCCGGGAGGAGACGGGAGAAGCCCGGCTGAGGAGAGGAGGGAGGACTAGGCACAACAGATAGTAACTTTACCAAGAGTTGATTTTCTGACAGAAGAGAATATCTGTAACTCAGGGCTAGCACTGATAATGTTACCTAGTTTGGTAGTGAAATGTCTGCGAGAAAACCATCAAACTCAGACGGCACCAAAGACCCCACAGACTGACTTTCTCATAGGCCTATCAGACAAATCCTTTTACAGGATCCAAACTGAGCCACTCAGTGCTGGAACCCATCCTTGCGGAACTTCTCTCTTTCTCTCTCCAGAAAGTGTCCGAAAGTTTGAAAGATTAAACCTCTGCCGTGGTGACTCAGTGGTTAGAGTGCAGTACTGCAGGTTACTTCTGCCAACTGCCAGCTGCCTGCAGTTTGGCAGTTCGATTCTCACTGGCTCAAGGTTGACTCAGCCTTCCATCCTTCCGAGGTCGGTAAAATGAGGACCTAGATTGTTGGGGGCAATATGCTGACTCTATAAACCACTTAGAGAGGGCTGTAAAGCACTGTGAAGCTGTGTACAAGTCTACATGCTATTGCTATTGCTCTGGTCCCAGTGACTGACTCAGATTGGATCTTGCAACATTATCCTGGGACATATATATTTGCCTTCAAATCCTTTTACATTCCTCCATAGTTTCCTGGTAAATGTTATCAATTTTTATTAATTTACACCCTCCAACTTGCTATCTCACGTAGTCTACAGGAAGAGTTCCTTCTGTAGAAAGTTAGCACCCACCCCTCTCCCAGAAGAATGAAATATTTTGGGAAATATTAAAAAGGCAGAATATTTTATTTCCCTAAAGGAGAAATGGAGAAACATGCTCTTGGAAATAGAAAGCAGCCTCCAAATCTTTCTTAATAGCCCCAGCAGATGCTGAGGCCAGCTTTTAGAAATGCAGATTTGGTAATCCATTCAAAGCAGAATATTTTGAAACAAAGGCAGAATGGTAGGAGTAGCCTTCACTCAAGATCCAACACAGGACAAAGTCATTAAGCCACAATAGGAATTATTGCATCACCCTCAGAGCAGTCCAAACTTCAACCAAACGTAGCTCAGACAAACACCTAGGATTTATACTTTGCCTATAGAGCCAGCTATGACCCCTACATAACTCCTACATGGCCCCATGGGAGTCTGACAAACACCCAATAGAATACATGTTCTTGCACAGCAACAGGAAGCTCAAGTGCAAAGCTCAAAGAAGGTATAAAAACCCTCCACTCTCAACTCCATTTTGTCAGCTGCACCAAAAGCACAAACATGTGGTTCTGTTCATCAATATATGGACCCTCTTTCCAAACAGCCACCAACCTCCATTTTGGTCTCCAGGGCCAGTTTCTCCTGTCTTGGAACTGAACCAGATGGATATTTCTTCTCACACTTCCATTATAGGCCAGCTCAGTGGATTGTAAACCCACCTACAAATATTCTCTTCTATTGGATTGTAATCTCACCTACATGACAGAAAACCACCGAGAAGAGTGAGATGAACGAGCCTCAGTAAACCCATTCATTTATCAACTTTGGTACCAATGCCAAGAAATATACCACGCCACCAGTAGCTGCCATTTCCCCAGCAATGCCTAAATGATGCAGATGTCCCAATGCACCATTGTTGCTACCTTTCATGCTCTTCTTTGTACCCAGTTTGTGCAGTCTTATAATAGTTCTTCACACAGTCGAAGAAATTTAGTTTGGGTTTGACACAGCGGTGGAATTCAATTTTTTTTACTACTGATTCTGTGGGCGTGGCTTGGTGGGAATGATGTGGCTTGGTGGGCGTGGCAGGGGAAGGATACTGCAAAATCTCCATACCCACCCCACTCTGGGGCCAGCCAGAGGTGGTATTTGCCGGTTCTCTGAACTACTCAAAATTTCCGCTTCTTCAGAACCTGTCAAAACCTGCTGAATACCACCCCTGGTTTGACATTTATTACCCTACGGTTATCATTAAGCATCGTACCTTATGATTCTTGACGAATGTGTCTTTTCCTTTATGCATACTGAGAGCGTATGCACCACAACAAATTCCTTCTGTGTCCGATCACACTTGGCCAATAAAGAATTCTAATCTAGTCTATTCTATTCTAGTAGTAGTAATAGTAGTATCACTATCGATATCTTTATCAACTGCAGTTGAGTCTTCATTTCCTTTACAAAAACTCTCCAGCCCTTGCATATTGTTCAGAAAGGGGCTTGAAAGAGAAAGTCGAATAAGGCCAAACTGCAAAACTGTGCTTTTCATTTTCTGAATCTTTGCAGATCCGTTGCCTTGACAGGAGGGGAGGAGGAGTTTTAAAGAGAGAGAGAGAGAGAGAGAGAGAGAGAGAGAGAAGTAAAAAGGACATTCATTTATTTACCCCCTGATTCACTTTGCTCGCCACTGTATTAACAAAAAGGTCATTCTCAGATTCTAGCAACAGTCAAGGTGATGCATGGTGTCAGAGCAAATGGATTTTTTTTTTAGTGGTGATGGAAAATATCCTCTCAGCCACCCCCACTCTATTGTATTTTTATGGGGAGGGGGGTAGGAGGCAGCCTTGCTTTCTAAGATAACCAAGGCACACACATTATGCAAAGCAAACAGCAGCGAAATTAAAAGCACAGCTGTAGCTGGGACATCATGTGATCTTGGAAAAAAATCAAACATCCTTCCTCTCTTCTATCAAAGGCTGTAATTACTCTCTGACAGCTTTTTATGCTCTTCTTAAAAATAAATACCCCAGCTTCCACTTCAAATTAACTATTTCAGGGTGGAGAAGGTTAGCCCCAGTCATCTAGAGCAGTGGTTCTCAACCTTTATAGTGCTGTGACCCCTTTAATACAATTCCCCACGATGTGGCGACCCTTTAATACAATTCCCCATGATGTGGCGACCCCAACCGTAAAATTATTTTCGTTTTGAATTTACCGCGCCTGAAGCCATATTGGCTAGCGATCTGAACTGCTTGCGATTGCCTTGAGGACAGAGGCATTAAAGCGGAGACTCCTCTCCTATTAAGTTTATCACGCCTGAAGCCAGATTAGGCTAGCGATTGGGAGTGATTGCAGCTGGCTTGAGAGGGAGACATCAGAGCAAAGATTTCTCTCTTTTTTAATTGATCACGCCTGAAGCTGGCCTGCAGCTGGCTTATGGAGTCAACCATTGGAGCGCGATTCTTCGACTCGCAAGTATACTTCCCATATTTCCGATGGTCTTAGGCGACCCCTGGCAAATCGTCATTCGACCCCCAACGGGGTCGCAACCCACAGGTTGAGAACCGCTGATCTAGAGGCAAACAGACTGTTAGCAGAGAGACCAATGTTTCTTTCCATGCAATATGAGTGTTAGCTGTACCATGGTTTACTGAATTAACCCAGTTGTGTTTGTGATTGTAGTTCACTGAAATGTGAAATGATTACTGAGGTCAGCTCACAAAATATGTGAGACAGTATTGGGTTTCACTTACCTTTGCTACCGGTTCTCTCGCTCACCCACTTCTGCACATGTGCAGAGCATATTTGATGATGTCCAGGTGGGTGGGCTGAGCCTCCTGCCGCTGCTGCTAGCGGTTTGCCCGAACTGGAGCAACCCACCACTGATATGAGATGAGAATAAGTTTGGCTAGTGTATCAATTAGTGTGTCCTGGGAATTTAATGATTGGATAGGAACCGTTTAGGGCAAAGGTTCAAGCTTTCTAGAACCAGATTGACACTTCTTGTCTTACCTGAACTTCCTAGCAGGATCTTTTGTTGCTTTATGTCTGTGGAGATTCTCAGCCATCCAGGTTATGGATGTCCCAAAGGTGATTTTTCAAAAGGCAACTGGACTTTCCTGTTTTTCTTTGAAGACATTTCATTTCTCATCCAAGAAGCTTCAGAGCTGAAGAAGCTTCTTGGATGAGAAGCAAAGCGCCTTCAAAGAAAAACAAGAAGGTCCAGTTGCTTCCTGAAAAAGCACCTTTGGGATGGTCTTCTTGCTTTATTCAGATGAGTGATTCAGCATCCTAAGGAGATATTAGAAAATTGCACTTGTTCAGTGGCCCCCAACCTTTTGGTCATCAGGGACTGGTTCCATGGAGAAAGGTTTTTCTGCGGACCGGGGAGGCATGGTTTTGCATGCCAACTTGCCACGCCCAACTCACTACAGTCAACTTGCTGCAGGACAACTTTCCATGGCCAACTCGCTGCAGGAAAACTTGCTGCGGGACAAGAGTTACACCAATATCAAGGAAATAATGTAATAGAATAATTAAAGAAAGGATGCAAAAGGAGGAATAGAATGAAATGTGAATTGCAAAAATAAAATTATTTTTTATTTATTTTAAATCATTACATGGAATTGTTAAATTGTCCCACAACAAGTTGTCCCATGGCGAATTGGCCAGGGCAAATTATCTTGCAGCAAGTTGGTCATGGTGAGTTGGCCATGGTGAGCTGTCTGCAGCGAGTTGGCCATGGCGAGTTGTCTGGCAGTGAGTTGGCCATGGTGAGTTGGCCATGGTGAGTTGGCCATGGTGAGTTGGCCATGGCAAGTTATCCCGCAGCGAGTTGGCTGTGGTGAGTTGGCCATAGTGAGTTGGCTGTGGTGAGTTGTCCTGCAGCAAGTTGGCCATGGTGAGTTGTCCTGCAGTGAGTTGGCCATGGTGAGTTGACCGCAGTGACTTGGCAAGTTTTCCCATTCTGGACTAAGCAAGTCCAGAGACAGGCAACAAAAATGGTGTGTTCTGTCCTCTTTCGCCTCTGTCTGAGTGATGGCTTAATTAGCCGGCACTATCAGCTCTGGCAGCAGAATAGCGAATGTCTGCCAAGTTCTCTGATATCTCCCTTGACGCTGGTGAATCACTTCAGCTCTTAGTTAATCAGTTGATTTGCCGGCTATGAAGAGACACAGCAGTGCTCACTGCCTTTATATCCTGTGGGGTGTGGCTCCATGACTCATCACTTCCTAGGCCTGCCCCACCCCTGCTTCTGTTGTTCCCTCCTCTCCTGCCTACGAAACCTAGGGTCCAACCAAGCCTGATTGCTATCAGCTGGGTCTGAAGGCGTGGCCTGGGGGGGAAGAGTCAGGAGATGGAGGCCTCGTTATCTCTTCCATCTGGCCTGCTTCTGGCTCCTGGAGCTGAGCCAGGGAAGCCAGTGCTCCTGAGGTAAGTCCTGATGGCCCTTCCCCTCACTTTCCAAGCCACTTTCTGGCAGCAGGCCCGGCTCCAAGTCACTTTCTGGCAGGAGGCCCAGCTTGGGGGGCGCAGACACAACATGGTGTAAGGTCTCTGGGACATATCAGGAGAGATTGGAGGAATGGAATATGTACAGCCTGGAGGATAGAAGGGAAAGGGGGACATGACCGAGGCCTTTAAATATATTTTAAATATATAAAGTATGTAAATAAGGCAGTATTTTCAGTATTAAGCAAAAATCAAGAATACGGGAGCATAACCTCAAAATGACTTGAAGGAAGTTCAGAAGGTATGTTGGAAAGTATGACTTTACAAAAAGTGTAGTGGGAGCTTGGAACCAATTTCCAGCAGAGCTAATGGGTCAATTATCAGTAACTGAGTTTAAATTTAATTGGGATAAACACATCTCCATCATCCAAAATAAATAAATAGATGAGAAAACAATGAAAAAACCTTCAAAGGACAGAATCAATGGACCACGAGGTCTTTTTCTGCTGTCAATTTTCTGTTTGTTTCTTAAAAGTGCAATGATTGCATCAAGATAAAATACAAATTCAGTATTAAAAAGTATCAGACGATAAATGTAATTCCCAACAGAATGCACGGAAAATGGAGGCAAGAAAAAAAAAGTTGTAGAGCTGCTTGCAACGGAGTGATAAGAATTATGTTACAGTACAAAAGTATTCAGAATTATGTTAATGGGAATCATGAAACATAAAGCATAGCGGGATGATAAATAAGAGAAAAATGCCTACAAAAGACATTGCTGCAAAAAAAAATGAGCATCTGCAAAAGTTATTGAAAAATGTGTATACGGAGAAGAGAGTTGCAAATAGTAAACAACTTAATGTTTCTGGCTCTATTCATGCACGCATTCATTCATTCATTCCAAAGAAAAGGTACAATGATTTTGATAGAAATTGGAAGCTGGTGAACAGGGCTTAAAGTACTTCCAGACATATGAATGGAATTAAAAATCAAAGGGATGAAATGATTTGAGATGAAATTAAAGGGAGAATTGCTTGAAGGAATGTTTTATTTAATTTTTGAGTCCAGACAAGCTCATCCAAACACTGCCATCTCTAAACAAATGGTTTATCCTAAAAGATTCTTCAAAAGAAAGCAGACTCGGTTCGTAGTCGGCCCTGGAATTTTCCATCATCTAAGCAAAATGGTGTTTCCCAACTTTGCAAACTCTAAAGGAGTGTGGACTTCAGCTCCCAGAATTCCCTGGCTAGTCATGGCTGGCTGGGGAATTCTGGGAGCTAAGCTCTATTCTTGCCGAGGTTGAGAAATACTGAACTAAAAGCAGTAGTGGTATTCACTTACCTTCGCTACTGGTTCGCAGATGTGACTGTGCCCACCATCTCTGCGCATGCGCAAAGCATCCATGACAACGTCCGGGCAGGTGGGTGGAGCCTCCCATCACCGTCACTACTGGTTCGCCCGAACTGGGTAGAACCGGCTCAATACCTCCACTGACTAGAAGGAACACCATCATCTTCAATATTTACTACTGCTGATTGAATCCCAAATTGTCAACAAGAGGAACCAAGTTGATGTTTCCGATTTAGATACTCTTTTCTTTCCTTGCTCACCTTTACACTAAATCTTTGGTGTTATTTCTGAAAAGAAAAGGTGGAAAATCCCGGAAAAGAAGATTAAGGGGCATCTCATCAATAATCTTTCATGCAGAAAGAGAAAACAAACCAGTGTATTCAACCTCCATGCAAGATGCTTATAAACCGTCAGAGTTACACATTGCCTGTTCAGAGCAGAGTGAGTGGTCCTGCAACTGCCTTTTAATACCAAAAAATAAAAATAAGTAAATGCCCAGAATTGTTCTCTATGAGTTTGGTGGCAAATAAATTCAATAAATAAATAAATACCCTGTTTCCCCTAAAATAAGACATCCCCTGATAATAAACCCGTGCGCTAAAATAAGCCTTCCCCCCCTGAAAATAAGCCCTCCCCAAAAATATTTAAATGCAGAGCTGAAAATCAGGTAAGACAGCAAGAGGAGACCCATCTTGCTCCACGTGCCCCAAAATAATAAGGCCTCCCCGAAAAGAAGGCAAAACACTTATTTCAGGGTTCAAAAAAATATAAGACAGGGTCTTATTTTCGGGGTAAAAATAAATCAAGTAAAAAAATGTGGGAAGGCTTCATATGAAAATTGTAAAATGTGTCATTACTCTACTAAACAAATAATTCCCTCAACACTGTCAAACTAGTTACTAAATCTGCACTACTATTAATCTTCTCATCGTTCCCATCACCCATCTCCTTCCACTTATGACTGTAACTTCGTTGCTTGTATCCTTACGATTTATACTGATATTGTTTCCTGATTGCTTATTTGTAGCCTATGACTATCATTAAGTGTTGTAAGTGTTGTACTTTGATGAAGGTATCTTTTCTTTTATGTACACTGAGAGCATCTGCACCAAGACAAATTCCTTGTGTGTCCAATCACACTTGGCAAATTAAAAAATTCTATTCTATTCTATTCTATTCTATTCTATTCTATTCTATTTCCTTTTTTCCTTGCTCTCTTCCCATCTTTCCTTCTTTTTCTTTTTCTTTGTCTTTCCTCTTTCCCTTTCTCCTTTTCTCTCTCTTCTTGTATGATCAAATGCAAAATGGGAAATCCTTTTGTTTTGTTTTTAGTTTGTTTTGCTACCCCTCTGCCAGCAAAAATGGAGCTGGGTGGGGGGAATGCAGCTGCATTTTTGGCCACAATGGCCTCCTTTAGCTCTCTGCCAGCAAAAACAGAGTTTGGCCTCCCAAGCTCCATTTTTGCTGGCAGAGGCCCTGCAGGCAGGTCCTTTGCTGTTTCCAAGGCAGCCCCGGGGACCAGATCTAAGCAACCCATGGGCCGGATCCGGCCCGCGGGCCTTGAGTTTGGCACTTCTGCTCAATAAAAGGAATGTGTTATTCCTGTTCTCATCATGAACTTCCTTTTCTTTGTCCTCCACAAGGACCTTCTACCTGATCTTCAGAGCTAATCCCTGAAACTTTCATTGTCCTTGTTTAAGCATGTCTCATTATCTCCTTTTAGGAGTCTGTAGTTTCTTTTTAACAATTGTAATGAATGACAATTACATTATACTCGTGTGTGATGATGTAAGAGTAGCAGCTTTATTTTAAAAGAAACAAAGGTATTCTTTAAAGATCAGCCCATTGTGAAATAGCTGATCTTAAATTAAGTATGATCCTTTTGCCAGGGTCATTATTAATTTCACGCAGTTCTAGAAGTGACACAAAAATATTCCTTTATGGAAATATAAACATGGGTGACAGGTTTTTAGTAGTAGTGTCAAAAAAAAAAAGTTGTGGAAAAGAAAGAGAGAACATTAAAAGTTGACCTGCTAGTTATCTTAGGAACAAATGAGAAAAAAAATCATCTTGGTATCTCAAGATTTAGTAAGCGTTTCCCTGCATTCTACAGCCTCCATTCGGTTTTTATAGCCATCTGTTGGTCTAAAGATGCATTGAATATCAGTAAGTATATTACACATAGATTAAGGCACGAGTGTCAAACTTGCGGTGTCATGTTGCCGTCACGTGACGTTTTGCAGCATTCTGCCCTTCGCCAAGCTGGGGTGGGTGTGGCCCTCACGTGATGCATCCCAGAGGTGGGATTCAGCAGGTTGTGACCAGTTTTGGAGAACCGGTAACGGAAATCTTCAACCAAAATCTTCAACCAAAAACTGTCTACTATTGACCTCACCCCATTCCTAAGAGGACTATAAGGGGTGTGCATAAGAGCACAATAGTGCCTACTGTTCCTGTCCTATTGTTCCCTTCATTATATCAAATTGATATAGTTGATGCATATTTTTTTACTTATATATTTTCTTCAAGACATGTTATTTTATCTATGACAATTGTTTGTGTATACTGTTGTGACAAAAGAAATTAAAAAAAAAAATTTGAGTAGTTCGGAGAACCGGTAAATACCACCTCTGACTGGCCCCACCCCCATCTATTCTCTGCCTCCCGAGTCCCAGATGATCAGGAGGAAATGGGGATTTTGCAGTATCCTTCCCCTGGAATGGGGAGGGAATGGAGATTTTACAGTATCCTTCCCGTGCCATGCCCGCCAAGCCACGCTACCAAGCCACCAAGCCATGCCCACAGAACCAGTAGTAAAAAAATGTAATCCCATTGCTGATGTATCTGGTCTATGGGCCGCCAGTTTGACACCCCTGGATTAAAGTAATGAGATTGTAAGCGCTGCCTATTTAATTTCTTGACTTTTAAAAAGTGCACAATTGCAGCTGTCAGATTCAAATTTCTTGAAAGACTAAATTCCTAGCACAGCCATATTCAGATCTAATTGATAATCAATGGAAACAAATCAGGCCAAACACATGTTATTAATTCCCAGAGAGTTAAGCATGCTTAATTTTCTGTAGACCAAACCGAACTAGTTCAATTTATTTATTTATTTATTTATTCTGTTGAGTACATGTTAAATAATATATATAAGCATGAATTGAATACATAAAATGAATGCAATTAAAGGGAACATTAGGACAGGGACCGTAGGCAAGCTGGTGCGCTTATGCACGCCCCTTACAGACCTCTTAGGAACGGGGTGAGGTCAACAGTAGACAGTCTTAGGTTAAAGTTTGGGGGGTTTTGGGATGAGACCACAGAGTCTGGTAGTGCATTCCAGGCATTAACAACTCTGTTACGGAAGTCATATTTTCTGCAATCGATTTTGGAGCCGTTCACTTTAAGTTTGTATCTATTGTGTGCTCGTTTATTGTTGTGGTTGAAGCTGACATAGTCATTGACAGGAAGGACATTGTAGCAGATGATTTTATGAGTTAAACTCAGGTCATACCGAAGGTGGCATAGTTCTAAATTTTCTAAACCCAGAATTTCAAGTCTGGTAGCATAAGGTATCTTCTTGCGAGCAGAGGAGTGGAGGACTCTTCTTGTGAAATATTTCTGGACACGCTCAATTGTATTAATGTCCAATATGCAGTGTGGGTTCCAAACAGATGAGCTGTATTCGAGAATTGGTCTAGCAAATGTTTTGTATGCTCTGATTAGAGCATACGAAACATTAGCTCATATGAGGGGACCGCATTAGCTCATTAGAGGGGACCATGGCATTCTCACCATCTAGGACTTAGGTCTAGAATTAGAAAGTAAGTTTCTTTCTTTGTTTGATTTGATTTGATTTGTTTTGTTTTGTTTATTGGATTATTGTTTATATGGCCACCCACTCACTCTCAGTGACTCTGGGTGACTTATAAACAATTAAAAAATGATATAAAAATTTCAATTGTTTTGGAAACAATTGAGCACACACTCAAAGTTACCTCGAGGAGACAAATTCCTTTCTTGCACTCTGACTGAATTATTTTTTTCCTCACCGAACGTTTCTGCAGATTATGAATGAGAATTTGACAGAGGGCTCACATGAACCTCCTCTGTTAGCTTCCGTTCGAAACCTAGTATCCAGACTATGCCCAAAATTATACCTGATATAGAGTACCATATTTTTTTTCTTCTCAGTATTCCAACAAGCACTGAGCAACAAAATTTGGAAATCCCCATCTTCATTTTCCCTCCTGCCTGCAAAATGGCCAGCACCTCAGCTGCTGTGCTCTTTTCTCTTAAGACCTGTTGCCACAAGGAAGAGGGTGTCAACCTGTTCTCCAAAGCACCAGAAGGCAAGACCAGAAACAATGGATGGAAACTAATCAAGGAAAGAAGCAACCTTAGAACTAAGGAGAAATTTCCTGACAGAGCAATCAAGCAGTGGAACAAATTGCCTTTGGAAGTTTTGGGTGTCCCACCACTGGAGGCTTTTAAGAAGAGACTGGAGAGCCATTTGTCAGAAATAGTATAGGTCTCCCTTCCAACCAGTGGTGAAATCTAAATTTCTTTCCTACCGGTTCTGTGGGCGTGGCTTGGTGGGCGTGGCTTGGTGGGGGTGTCATGTGACTGGGTGGGTGTGGCTATGTGACTGGAGGATCAAAAGATAGAAACTCACTACCAATGTCCTACTGGAGCAGGGTTGGACTAGATGATCTCCAGGTCCCTTCCAGCCCTGGATTATCCTCTGAAGTTGTGTCTGTAGTCCTTCCTTCCTCTCCCCTCCCTCCCTCCCTCCCTCCCTCTTTCTTTCTTTCTTTCTCTCTCTTTCTTTCTCTCTCTCTCTCTCTCTCTCTCTCTCTCTAACAAACAAACCCCCCAACCCCCCATTTTTTGCCTACACCCCCCATTTTTTGCCTAGCAGGCTTCAGCTTTTTTACCTTTTAAAAAATGCTTGTAAAAGTTAAAAAAAAAGCGTCTGACGATCAGGCACCTCAGCTGGGATCGTCAGAGCCTTGTTTTAACCCTTTATGTAATGTATCTTTAAAAGTTTTGGCGGGAAAATAGCACGTTGCTGATTGGTTGAAGCCCACGGTTAAACTGTATATAAGGAGAGGTTTTTCCCAGCACTGGCTGCTGGGTTCACCATATAGTAAAGAGCTGTTGTCACTATCCTGGTCTCCTGCCTCGTTATTGCCCGAATCTAACACTGGCGACGAAGGTGGGATTTCGAGGCTAAGAGCGCCAGGAAAAGAGTTGAACTCACCAGGAAGACGCGAACCCAGCAAAACAAGGGCGGAAAGCAGCGATGTCCGGCTACACACCGCCAGCGCCATTCGACCCAGCTAAGGAAAAATGGGGGTCATACATGGCTCGCTTCGAGTGTTTCCTCGAGGCGAACGAACTTCAGGGAGTCTCAGATAACAGGAAACGAGCCTACTTCCTGAGCCACTGCGGTCCAGAAGTTTTCGACACCGCAGAATCCCTGGCTGAGCCAACGCCGGTGTGGAGTCAGTGTGCATTGCGAGGTACAAAATCTGAACAGTAATTCGGCCCTGTAAAATCCTTGGTCAGACAACTGAGTCAACTGTCAACAGTTTTCAATACACATACAAAGCAAGAGGAAGACTTAACCTAATCAAGAGAAAGACTTAAACTAATCAAGAGGAAGACATAACCTAATATGGCAATTGGGGAAAGAGATAACCTAATATGGCAATTGGGGAAAGAGATAACCTAATATGGCAATTGGGGAAAGAGATTACCTAATATGGCAATTGGGGAAAGAGATTACCTAATATGGCAGTTGGGGAAACAGATACTTAAGATAACAATACCTGCTACGTGACAATTGTATAATCATGCTTTACCCCCTGTTTGCTACTCAATAAAAGGTGTGCGCTCAGAGCAATCTGGGCTCACCCCATCCCGAGAGAACAATGGTGTCTGAGTCCTTATTGGGAAGGTAGCCCGTGTTCCTAACACGCACCCTTGCGAGGGCCTGATCCATTTGCAAACAGCATCCCTGCGGGGACCCTACGAGTCAGCGAAGAAGACCCACCCTAGATGACAACGACGCAACAACTGGGAGCTCGTCCGGGATTCTTCTTGACTCCAAGGTGTGATCTCTGTCTAGAGATACACTTCCTTCACTCCTATTACTTCGCACCTGGAATAGGCTACGTACACGTAAGTAATGGGCTCCTCACCTTTCAAAGTTTCGTCAGTTCATAGGGACGAACTTTATTCTTTAGTGAAGAAGACTAACTGTTTGCAAAAAATTAATGGCACCACTGTATATCCTCTTTCTAAAAATCTCTCAATCAATTTCTTCTCTATGTGATTCTTCATTGTCCTGCCTATCCCCAGGAGGGTACCTTGCGTCGTTCCTCTTGGGAACGATTAGGCAAATATCTTTATGAACACCTCAGGGCACCAACTGAAATCTTAACTACATGGAGGGTGGTCATGGCTGTTCTTACTACCCTTTATCCTTCCTTTCCCTCCTCCTCCCTTTCCCCCCTCTCTGAACCTTCAAAGCATATTGAGCTAGAAATTAAATCTGTGCTTGCTGTCCCTTCAGCCCCTTGTCTTCAACTCTCAAAGCATATTGAACCAGAAGTTAAACCTATACCTGCTTCTTCCATCCCTGCTTTGAAAACTGCCTCCTTTCCCCTTCCTGCCTCCCTTCCCCCAGAGCACCCCTCCCTTTCCCCCATGGGTGCTCAGCAACTGATTTGGTTCAATTACTTCTCTATATTTGAAAACAATCTGGAAAAGAATTTGCTCAGTGACTATATGGAAAAATTGGGAACTTATTTCCATGAAAGTCCAAGAGCCCCTGTAAAAATTTTGTCCAAGTGGCTCATGATCCTTGAATGCCTTATTTTACACGAAGTCACTTAAACAGTTTGTCAAGACCTCTGCCTTATCAAAAATGACTTAAAAGGATCCACAATCACAGTCATGATTTAAACTGCTGAGTTTTCTCAGACAACGTTCCCCAGGTCTGTAAATGTTGTTTGATGATGTGTGTGCTTGTGTATGTATGTATGTGATCATTTTCAGACCTGCATAAGAATTGTAGAGATAATTGTGATGCTTGATTTGCATGGAATGTGTGTATGTGCAAAACTCATTGAGAAGGTGTGAGATTTCTGTGTTGTCTTTTGGATTTGCAAGAAATGTGTGCATGTGTGAGAAATTGTCTCTGCATGTGTGCATGTGTGTGTGTGTGTGTGTATCTGTCTGCATAAATTCCGTATGCAAGCAGCCAGGTACTTTTGGGGGAAAAAAATAATAAAACAATTTTTTTTCCTTTTGCAAGCAAGTGAGTTACTTTTGGACATTTTTTTTTCTCTTCATATGCATGAGAGTGTCTTTCCAGTGAGTTACTTTTAACATTTTTTCTCTGCCCTCGCTGGCTTATGTTAACTACCCCCCCCCCTTCGTTCCTTGTTGTGCCAGGGAAAAGGGTGGGCGACGGGGGGGGAAACCATTCACCCCCACTCCATTTTTTTTTCTCTGCTGAGCCTGTCTGAGAAGGGAGGGACAAATAGGCTCTTTGGAGCTTTGCTTTTCACTGATTTGGAATTTCTTCATCTGCATAAAAGCCCTGCAGATATATTTTCCTTTCAACCCTGAAAACAATTTTGATTTTAAATTTCAATCCTGAAAACACTTTTGATTTTAATTTTTAACCCTGCATGCAATTTTGATTTTGATTTTAATTTTTAATTTTTCTCTTTTCTGGAACTTTTTGAGGTTTAAACTGCCTGATTAAACCTATACCTTTATAAATGGTTTCAAAGCACTGAGCTGACTCAAAATGTTTCATTTAGTTTTGTATTTTTGAAGCTGTTAACATACATAATAAGAGTTGGAAGGGACCCTTGGAGGTCTTCTAGTCCAACCCCCTGCCCAGGCAGGAAACCCTACAGCATTTCAGACACATGGCTATCTTCTTATGTATGGATGCAATTTTTTTTTTAAGCAGAAGTCTTTTTTTTGGGAAATGCACTCAGGTTTTCCACATAAACAGACTCACCCAAAAGCTTACAAAATGTTTTTCTTTTTTGAATCAGACTGAAGGTGCCTCTTATTTGCTGTTTGTATTGTTTATCTTTATTTTTTAGCAGCACAGTTTTAGGAAGCAGTTCCTTAGCAGCAGTTCCTGTTTTAGGAACTATTTCAGAGATAAATTAGAAAGTTACAGGATGTGAAGAGAGATTTAGAAGGATGAGCAGATACTAGTGCTGTGAAAGATTTAATTTGTTAATGAAGCTGAAATAAAAGTTTAATGTTAGGAGTTAGGAGTTAGAAAAGTTTGTTTTTGGAAGTTTTTGATAGTATGGATTTGTTAGTGAACAACTTCCACACATGAATAAAAAGGGTGGGAGTTGGGTTTTTGTTGATTCATTGTCTTTTTCTCTGTCTTCCACATAGTACCTTTGTTAAAAAACAAAACTGAGATTTGTATGTAAACCCCCTCCCCAAGTTGTGTCATCTCTTCTTTGTCCCTGCTTTTATGTGGGTATGAATTTTAAAAGATGTTGGAAAGAAGAAAAATGACTTTTCCTTCAGGATGGACCGGCTACCTAGACAGGGTGAAGAACAGAGTTCAACTTTCTTTCTTCTCTGTATTTTTGTTTAAATGATTTCACCTGTTCATTTCCTTCCTGAATCCAGCTACCTCTTCTCTTATGGGAATATATTGTACTAGATTAACTGTTCAATGCTGATGTTTGCTGTTTCTTTTTCAGTTCTACCTGCAAGCTACCTATTCGCCCTTGGCCCCCTCCCTAATCCTCCAACAATGCCTTTTCTCACCCAGAAAAAGAGGAGGAGGGGACCCTTTCTCATGTCTTTTAAACATGTAACGATCAAAAGACCTTTTAAGACAGTTGATTCTTTCTTGTTTTATGTATTCATGTAAAATTTGTATTTTGAGATTTCTATCAGCAGCGAACATCCAAATCAACGGTGAGACCTTGTGAGTCCCTGGTCTACATATCTGTCCCTACCATCAAAAGATTGACGGCAATTGACTTTTTTCTTCCTACAAGAGACATCTACCGCTCCTTTGGCCTTCTCTTCTTCCAAGAAGGTGGATTGTGTGTGGTTTTAAAGGAAGACTGCTGCTTCTATGCTGACCATCTGGCATTGTACAGGACTCAAAGAAAAAACTAAGAGACTTAACTTTGATATGGTTTACAAGCTATTATAGTTGTAGTTGGTATGATTGCATTAGGATGTATAATTTTACCTTGTATTCTACCTATTTTTGTTAGAACAATTTCTAAAAGTTTATCTTTACTGGCTATTGAAGAACTCGAAGATGATTACACCCAAACTGCACCTAACAATTTCTGCCTGGTTGACGAATAAGAAATAGACAAGGATAGTATGGCTAATATTTGTGTTTACACCAACATGAAACCGACTGATTTGTCTGGTCCTAAAAAATAAAAAGAGAGGAGATGTCCCTCTCAATTATTCAACTTACTGTATTAATGCCACTACAGATTTATATCATCAATGTACTATGTATGTGCCTAAATCAAGAATGTCCTCCAGTTTGCAGTCTCAATCTTTCCATGGAGGGTATGTCACTCTATTCTCCACCATTGTATCAAGATCTTTTTAACGTTTCCCCATGGTTAACCACTTTATTATCTGCTTTAATAGGACCTATTGTGTTGTTATTGCTTGCTTGTACTGTAGGACCATGCATCATAGGACGTATGATACAATTTTTAAAATCTCGCATTCAAGCACTTGACTCAGAGGTTTCTGAAACCAAGGCAAAATTGAATTTGGTAGCTGCTCAGGTTTACGACCCATGCAAACAGCCACTGTTAGCATTTACCTCTGATTCTGATATAGAGGATGACAATTACCTTTCACAAAAAACCTTGCTCACTGACATGGAAGGTGCCGACCTTAAAGGGCCGGCTCCGGCCATGCAGACTTATGCAATGGAATCTATCAAATATGATTGTCTCGAGCAATTTTAAAATAAAATAAAAAAGGAGGAAATGTGGAGTCAGTGTGCATTGCGAGGTACAAAATCTGAACAGTAATTCGGCCCTGTAAAATCCTTGGTCAGACAACTGAGTCAACTGTCAACAGTTTTCAATACACATACAAAGCAAGAGGAAGACTTAACCTAATCAAGAGAAAGACTTAAACTAATCAAGAGGAAGACATGACCTAATATGGCAATTGGGGAAAGGGATAACCTAATATGGCAATTGGGGAAAGAGATCACCTAATATGGCAATTGGGGAAAGAGATAACCTAATATGGCAATTGGGGAAAGAGATAACCTAATATGGCAATTGGGGAAACAGATACTTAAGATAACAATACCTGCTACGTGACAATTGTATAATCATGCTTTACCCCCTGTTTGCTACTCAATAAAAGGTGTGCGCTCAGAGCAATCTGGGCTCACCCCATCCAGAGAGAACCATAGTGTCTGAGTCTTTATTGGGAAGGTAGCCCGTGTTCCTAACACGCACCCTTGCGAGGGCCTGATCCATTTGCAAACAGCATCCCTGCGGGGACCCTACGAGTCAGCGAAGAAGACCCACCCTAGATGACAACGACGCAACACGCCGGTACAGTCGGTACCGTGGCAAACTCTGCAGACCTTACTAAAAGCCCATTTTGCACCAATGCCATCCAAGTATGTGCAACGGTTTGAATTCGGGGAACGCAGACAGCAAGAAGGCGAGTCCATCAGCGCATACATGGCCGCCCTGAGGAAAGCCTCAAAACATTGCGAGTACCGAGACTTGGACGAGGCATTGCTGGAGCAACTCATCCGCGGGGTCAGGGACATCCGTTTGCGGAGGCGGCTGCTGTCTAAAAGCAACCTAACGCTGGCAAACGCCCTGGACGAAGCCAGGGCTCACGAGATGTCCACCCAAGCGGCGGAAACCCTACAAAAGCAGGTCGCACCAACGGCTGGTGCGAAATCAACCCCGGTCCACAATGAAGAGGTCCAGGCCGAATCGGACGGTGAGGAGGAGGAAGGAGTCTTCCACACCGGGAGGCCGGAGAAAGACGACCGGGGCGACTGCGCGAGTTGCGGAGGGCAACACCAACGACAACAATGCAGATTTAAAGATGCAACCTGTCGGCGATGCGAAAGGAAGGGGCACCTAGCACAGGTCTGTCGAGCTCCCCAACCTTCCCGCCAAAAATTCAAACCGGCCAATCAGAGCGCGGGAACGGCGAAGCGGCCCGCGAGTGGTCAGTTTAAAAAAGGCGCAAAGTTGAATCAGACTGTCGTGAGAGTGGGTCACGCATCAACTCGCCTAGAGAAAAAAATCTTTACAAAGGCAAAGATTGAGGGGGTGCCGTGCCGATTGGAGGTGGACACGGCTCATCGATCACGATCATGTCCTGGGACACTCGTGAGAGCCTTACCCGCCATCGCAAAGCGCAAACTGCAACCACAGAAATTAAAGGTACAAGACTACCAGGGAATCGCATCCCTGTTCGAGGGTAACGTCCGTCCACGCCGAGTATGGACAATACAAGAAAACTCTGCCCATCACCATCGTCGATGGGACCCTGCCAAGCTTGTTGGGACTGGACTGGTTCCGAGCATTGGGCATGGGGTGACTGGAATCTTCAGAAACGAAGTCGACCTCAAAGACGCACTCGTGAAAGAATTTGGGGACGTTTTCAGAGACTGCCTGGGCAAGTACACGGGACCCCTATCTCTTTAACTTAGACCCCAAGTTGCCCCTATCCGTCTAAAGGCTAGGAGGGTCCCGTTCGCCCTAAAGCCCAGGATTGACCGGGAACTGGACAAGCTAGTAAACCAGGGAATTCTAGTGCCAGTTGACCATGCTAAGTGGGAGACCCCTATAGTCACCCCAGTCAAACCGGACGGATCGGTCCGGATTTGCGCTGACTACAAGGCAACGCTTAACAAAGCGGTGCAAAAGAGTGCTTACCCGTCGGTGGTACAGCACTTACTGCACTCAATGGGGCAAGGGCAAGTTTTGCCAAGCTAGACTTGGCCCAAGCCTATCAACAGCTGCCCGTAGATAGCAGCACAGCCGAAGCGCAGACAATTGTGACTCACAGAGGGCTTTTAAGTGTACCCGATTACAGTTTGGGGTTAGTGTGGCTCCAGGGTTATTTCAGAACCTGATGGAGCGGCTATTGCAGGGCCTACCAGGGGTGGTACCATACTTTGACGATGTACTGGTATCCGCTGAAAACCTAGAGGAATTAGGGGTAAGGCTGCGAAAAGTTTTGGGCATTTTCCGGTCTGCGGTCTCACGGTTAAACTAAACAAATGCCAGATCGGGGTTGAGTCTGTGGAATTCCTGGGCTACGGATAGACAGGAAGGATTCACCCACTGAGAGCAAGGTAAGGGCCATCAGGAAGGCCCCGGTTCCAAAGAACAAAACGGAGTTACAGGCATTCTTAGGTCTGGTCAACTTCTACGCAGTATTCTTAAGGAATAAGGCAACAGTAGCCGAGCCGCTGCATAAATTACTAGCAAAGACGGCTGCATGGTCTTGGGGAAAGGCGGAAGCTAGGGCATTCGAAGGGGTAAAGAATCTCCTAACGAGTGATAGCCTCCTTATCCAATACAATGGCACGCTGCCATTAGTGTTAAGCTGCGATGCATTTCCCTATGGGGTGGGGCTGTGCTCAGCCACAGGTTACCAAATGGCACAGAAGCCCCTATTGCATACTACTCCCGAACCATGTCATCAACTGAAAGGAATTATAGCCAGCTTGATAAGGAAGCCTTGGCTATAGTCTCAGGAGTAAAGAAATTCCATGAGTATGTATTTGGTCGTGATTTTGAAATCATCACGGACCATAGACCGTTGCTAGGTCTGCTGGCAGGCGACCGCCCAACGCCCGTGGCACTTTCGCCAAGACTGACCCGATGGACTATCTTCCTGGCAGCGTATTCTTACAAATTACTACACCGGCCAGGAAAGGAATTAGGGCATGCAGACGCCCTGAGCAGATGCCCGTTACCAGAGACTATCGAAGACCCCACTCCGGGGATACCAGTTCTGCTAATTGACTCTTTGGACTCTGGCCCAGTCACATCCAAAGAGGTGGCTCGGGCTTCGTATAAGGACATTACAATAAGAACTGTAATTGGTTGGGTACAAAGAGGTTGGCCCGCTGCGCCGGGCGAGCGGTTTAAAGAGTTTGTAAAAAAACGTGGGGAACTCTCGGCTCAGGGGCGGTGCCTGCTATGGGGGGATCGAGTGGTGATCCCGGAGAAATTGAGGAAAAAGGTATTGGATCTCCTTCACGAAGGTCACCCAGGGATCGTGAGAATGAAGGGTCTAGCGAGAAGCTATGTGTGGTGGCCCTTAATGGACTCGGAAATTGCTGAAAGGGTAGGGAAATGCCAGGCCTGCCAGGAGTCCAGACCGCTACCCCAACGGCCCCGATTCGGGAATGGGAGAGACCCCAGGGCCCTGGTCTAGGATCCATATCGATTTTGCGGCCCTTCCCCGGCCAACCCTTTCTGGTAGTAGTCGATCCCTACTCCAAATGGCTGGAAATCATTCTCATGAGATCCATGACAGCCGAGGCCGTGATCTCAGTCCTACGGCACCTATTTGTAACCCATGGGTTGCCCGACACTTTAGTCTCCGATAACGGCCCGCAATTCACGGCAACCCAGTTTGAGGGTACTTGGCAGAGGAGGGCATCCGGCATGTCCTCTCGGCGCCTTTCCACCCTGCGACGAACGGCCTTGCAGAGCGTTTCGTTCGGGCGCAAAGGAAGCATTGTCCAGAATCAGGCCAGGCGATTGGCAAACAAAATCGATACATTCCTAGCAGTCCAACACAGAACCCCTGTGTCACAACTGGCGCAGCCCGGCCGAGCTATTAATGGGTCGGAAGCTTAGGTGCCCACTAGACCGTTTAAACCCAAACTACACACCAGACGGTTACAAAGGGGCTGGGGTAAAACAAGAGAGATGGCAACAGGCGACCTAGTGTGGGCACACAACTACAGCGAGGCCCGACCTGGTTAGCAGGAAAATCCTAGAAATAACAGGACCAAATCATATCTAGTAGAGTTGGGGATGGCGGGTATGGAAGCGCCACATAGACCAGATAAGAAAACGCATAACAGGTAATACAGAATCAGACGAAACATGCCCTGACTATTCAATGTTGGAATCCACAGCTGACTCAAACCCGGAGCTAACGCAGGACTTATCTGAGTGCCGGGAGGTCCAGCGACGCCAACTGGTTCATCCTGAAGACAGCAGGGAAGACTCTGCAAATAATCCAGGGCCGGATGGCCTAGAGGAGGAGCTGAGAGGAACAAACAGTCCCTCCGGCCAGCTCGACTCACTCCCAGGGAATGAATTGCGCAGGTCTGAAAGAGTCAGGAGACGCCCAGTCTACTTGCGTGATTACGTCGAAAAATAAGATGAAAATTTTATGTAAATAATGGTAAAGTGTTTTCTGGGAGGGAAGGAGTGTAATGTATCTTTAAAAGTTTTGGCGGGAAAATAGCACGTTGCTGATTGGTTGAAGCCCCCGGTTAAACTGTATATAAGGAGAGGTTTTTCCCAGCACTGGCTGCTGGGTTCACCATATAGTAAAGAGCTGTTGTCACTATCCTGGTCTCCTGCCTCGTTATTGCCCGAATCTAACACTTTAAAAGCATTTTTTTTTTTTACTACAGCGAAAAAGGTTGTTTAAAAAATGCTTTTAAAAGTAAAATAAAGTCTCTGACGATCGTGTGGCTGAGCTGGGCATGGTGGAGGGGCAGGGATTTTTGCTACCAGTTCTCTGAACCACCTGCCGCCATTGCTACCAGATCAGGTCCGAACCAGGAGCATTTCACCCCTGCTTCCAACTCTATTACTGTTACCTCTGTCTCCCTGGTCAACCCAGCAACTGATGGCTATAGAAGCTGAGCAGAGCATTAGCTGGGTGTGGACTGTGGAGGTAAGGTGGCTTGTGTTTGTTTGGGAAACAGTGTGAAGAAGCCTAAGGCAAATAGAAGACTTACTGTTTGTCAGAAGTAGGACTCACTAAGACAAGAAGCAAAAGAGCAAGCATTGTAGTAGAATTGGGGAAGAGAGGTACAGTAAACACTACACATTAGTCTTTATTTATATAAAAAGTTTTTTTTTCAAAACAAACACACATAGAAACAAACACACAATACCTTTTTTTCTGAACAGAGTATTGGCCGAGTCAAAATTGGTACAATAATGTATATTCATTTTAGTTTTCCCCAACACAATCTATATATTTCACTTTTTGCCATAATATTCTTTCTAATTTTTTGTTTTATTTTCCTTCTGTTTCTTCTGATATATAAACATTTGCCCTAATCTCTAATCTTGATCAATTTTTGTTTTTTCCCCCTCTCATTACTTTTTTTCAAATTAAAACCCTTTAATTTAAAGTCAATCATTTTTCCAAAACCTAACCCTAACTCTAAACCATCTTATTAAAATATTTTCCCATTACTTCCTTTTCACAACATAATATAATTTATATTATATTTATATTTATATTTTAATTATAATTCATCATAATATTTTCCCTAGATTCCATTATTACAATTATGGACATTAATATTCATACAATTTTACATATATAACCCATTTCCTTCCCTCTTTTCCATTTCTTTCCTTTCAGCTTATCCAATTACTATAATCAGATATATTACTGCAATTCACTTAAGTATGTAACATTAAAGTCATTCATTTCTATTTCTCAATTCCAGTTGTCTTTCCATTATTACAACGTATTAGTCTTTGAGTACTTGTGGGTGTGTTGCCTAGAAGCCAGGTGGGGTTGTGTTGATTTGGTGAAGTGTTGTACCCCAGTAACCTTAGTGTATGTTAAACAAGCTGTGACATCTTCTAAGGATTCTCTATATCTGATAGTATAGTTAGAGATCTTTGGACTTCAGAAATAGAATAGAATAGAATAGAATAGAATAGAATAGAATAGAATAGAATAGAATAGAATAGAATAGAATAGAATAGAATAGAATTTTTTTTTATTGGCCAGGTGTGATTGGACACACAAGGAATTTGTCTTGGTGCATATGCTCTCAGTGTACATAAAAGAAAAGATACCTTCATCAAGGTACAACATTTACAACACAATTGATGGTCAATATATCAATATAAATCATAAGGATTGCCAGCAACAAAGTTACAGTCATACAGTCATAAGTGGAAAGAGATTGGTGATGGGAACGATGAGAAGATTAATAGTAGTGCAGATTCAGTAAATAGTTTGACAGTGTTGATGGAATTATTTGTTTAGCAGAGTGATGGCCTTTGGGAAAAAACTGTTCTTGTGTCTAGTTGTTCTGGTGTGCAGTGCTCTATAGCGTCATTTTGAGGGTAGGAGTTGAAAATTTGAAATTTGAAAAGTTGAAATGAATTGTAAGGCCCTATAATTCGGAAAGGCTATAAAATAACACCCTGACAAGTAAAACTTCTAACAATATTTGGGCCATCATGAGCACGTTAGAACCAGAGGTGGGTTTCAGCAGGTTCTGACCAGTTCTGGAGAACCGGGAGCGGAAATTTTGAGTAGTTTGGAGAACCAGTAATAAACATTCTGACTGGCCCCACCCCCATCTATTCTCTGCCTTCCAAATCCCAGCTGATTGGAAGAAAATGGGGATTTTGCAGTATCCTTCCCCTGGATTGGGGAGGGAATGGAGATTTGACAGAATCCTTCCCCTGCCACGCCCACCAAGCCACGCTACGCCCACTAAGCCACGCCCACAGAACCGGTAGTAAAAAAAATTGAAACCCACCACAGATTAGGACCTTCTACAAATAGGGATGATTGAGTAACCTCAGCATCCCTTATTTTTTTTTAAAAAAAATGGGTGCAGCTACTTAGTTTTTCATAGGCTTACTACAATTTCTTTCAACAGTTTACTTCTTTAAAAACATATCCTTTCTACGACAAATCTAGACTTATTCTCAACTAACTTGTTTAATGCGAGCACCATAGAAACTTCATTTTATATCCGATGGCACTATTACTTTCATGAGTTTACAGCGCTTATCAAGAAGTTAAGGATGGAGGGGTCAAAAAAGTCAAAATATTAGCTACAACCATGTGATCAATGCCACTTTTTTTTACCTTTTTTTTTAATTTCCAAGAGTTTCTACTCTTCCGATTCAATCCAGTAGATTGGACATAATACAGATCCTGTCCGCCAGAGAGTTGATTTGTGAGGACTGGAACAGGGGCCTTTTCCGCAGAAGCCCCTTTTCTGTGGGGCTTCCCTTTTACTCCCTTGGAAAATAAAATGACCCCAATCCCATTGGTCTTTTGTAAGGCTTTTAAAAACTTGTCTCTGTTCCCAAGCTTGGAGTGCCAAATGTGGTAAGAACCACTTTTCTTGGCTTTATTGTTAACTGGCCGAGCGTCTCAACTGCTGTATACATTTATTTTGGATGTTTTTATTGCTTTTAAAGCTCTGTTTTCATTCCCTTTCTAGTTTTGGAATTGTAGGAGTCACTGAGATAGGCAGCTCTAGAAATTGAATAAGTGAATAATTGCATAAGCTAAAAAAAAAAAGCACAAATGTAAAAGGCAAAGTGAAACATAGAGCATAAGAAAAAAAAACCAATGAAGAAAGTTTAGTGATGCGTTGGCCTAGAATTATAGGCCTGAAAGGGACCTTGGAAGTCTTTCAATCCAAATCTCTGCCCAAGACAGGAGACCTTATATTATCCCAGACAAGTATTTGTTCAATTTTTTCTCAAAGACCTCCAGCGATGGAGCATCCACAACTCTGGGAGGCAACCTATTCAATTGATTCATTGTTTTTACTGTTAGAAAATTTCTCCTCAGTTCCAGGTTGGATTTTCTTTAATGAGCTTCCATCCAATTACTTCTTGTCCTACCCTCAAGTGCTTTGGAGAATAAATGACTGACCTCTTTAATTTGATTTTTTTCCCCAATCACCAGCCACTACTTAAATCTTTGTGCTAGGAGATGTTGGCTTATACATGTGTAGGAAATTAACACCCACCCCTCTCCTAAAAGAATGAAATATTCCAGGAAATATTAAAAAGGCAGAATATTATACCTCCCTGGATGAGAAAAGGAGAAATATGCTCTTGGAAAGCACCCCCCACCTTTGTTAATAGCCCCAGAAAGGCTGGTGCCAACCTATCTACAAGACAAAAAGGCTGGGCCAGTTTATCTACAAAACAAAAGACCTTCACCCTTAGGACATGATAGGATTAGCCCTCACTCAAAATCCAAACCAGGACAAAGCCATTAAGCCATAAAAGGAATTGCCCAACACCCTTTCAGAACACATGCCTTTTCATTACATCACCCAGCACAGTTCAACCAAGCTTGACTCAGAAAACCTACAAGGTTAGCCATGACCCCGACAGCAACCAATGGGATACCTGCCCTTGCACAGGAATAGGAAGTTCCAAGGCAGGGCCCAAGAGAGGGTATAAATCTCTCTTTCTCTCTCCCTCTCTCTCTCTTTTCCATGTGGTGCAATAACACTGGTGTAATAAGACTGAATGTTTTAGTATTATGATTTATTAGGTTAGGGAATTTCTGTCTTCACTGTGAGTTGTATTGTGTTGTGGGGGGTGCGCTGAGGGAGCTCAACCAATCTCATTGTACATATGTTGTGCACTGACAATAAAGATTTGAATTTGGATGTGCTCAACTGCCCAGGACCTCAAACCATGCGGTCCTGTTCACTGCTCCTTCCAAGCAGTTTCCATGTTTCCAGTGTCTTTCTCCCCACTTGGAACTGAACCCAGCAGGATATTTCTTCTAACACATGTTCAAGTTGTTGTTGCATGCATAAGCATTGAACTGAAGGTGCACATAACCACATGCAGAGACAGCTGAGGGTAACACCTAAAGAAGTTATATGAGCCGCTAAAGGACATGGCTGTTTGAATTATTCATAAACAAGTGTTTAGCATGCATTCCTGCACTTTGCATTGCATTTTAGAATTTCACCATCCTAATAAGGAACATTTCCATGACCTTTCTAACTGCAGGTCCCCAAACAGACCTTATGAAACATATTCCCCATTCATTTTTATTATCTCCAGTTGAATACTCGGACTAATACAAATTTAATCAGGGAAAATTTACTTTAATATACACGTTCCACGCACAACCCAGAATTACTGACTGCGGAGCAATTTCTGAGCTGAATTTCCTCTGAAGTCAGTGAAAAACATTAATCTTAATTCAAAGCCGCATCATCAGAGCCTTTTTTTAACCTTTTAAAAGCATTTTTTTACAACCTACTGGGCTGAATAGGTTGTAAAGAAATGCTTTTAAAAGTAAAAAAAAGGCTCTGACGATCCCATGGTTCAGCTGGGATCGTCAAAGCCTCTATTTTTTACCTTTTAAAAACATTTTTTAAAAGAAGTGGCAAGAGGGGAAGCGGGCGACTGGGCATTGGTTGGGCATGGGCAGGGGGTACATGGATTTTTGCTACCGGTTCTCCGAACCACCCGCCGCCATCGCTACCGGATCGACCGATTCAGTCTGAACTGGGAGCATTTCACCCCTGTGTTAAAGGTAACACTGCAGGATGTAATCTGTCCCAAGTAAAGCTGCCTTTTGCAATTACTATTACAGGTAATCCTTGATTTAACAACAGTTCATTTAGACCGTTCAAAGTTACAAACACACTGAAAAAAGTGACTTATGACATTTATCACAGTGATCACCTTTGTAGCATCCCAATGATCATGTGATCAAAATTCAGATGCTTGGCAACTGGTTCATAGGAATGACCAAGGTCATGGGATCACCTTTTGCGACCTTTTGGCAAGCAAAGTCAATGGGGAAGCCAGGCTTAATAGCAGTAACTGTGAGAGGGATCTTGGAGTCTTAGTGGACAACCAGTTAAATATGAGCCAGCAGTGTGCAGTGGCAGCCCAAAAAGCCAATGCAATCCTAAATTGCATTAACAGAGGGATACAATCAAGATCAAGTAAGGTATTAATACCACTCTATAAAGCCCTAGTAAGACCATACCTAGAATACTGCATCCAGTTTTGGTCACCACACTATGAAAAAAGATGTTGAGACACTAGAAAAAGTGCAGAGAAGAACAACAAAGACAATTAGGGGACTGGAGGCTAGTCTAATGAAGAGAAGGACCAGGGGAGACATGATAACAGTGTTCCAATATTTGAGGGGCTGCCACAGAGAGGAGGAGGGTCAAGCTGTTTTCTAAAGCACCTGAAGGCCACACAAGGAATAATGGATGGAAACTGAACAAGGAGAGATTTAACCTGGAAATGAGAATTTTTTCTGACAGGGAGAACAATCAACCAATGGAACAGAAGTTGCCTTCGGAAGTTGTGGGAGCTTCATCACTGGAAGTTCTCAAGAAGAGATTGGACTGCAATTTGTTAGAAATGGTGTAGGGTCTCCTGCTAGGGCAGGGGGTTGGACTAGATGACCTACAAGGTCCCTTCCAACTCTGTTAATTTGTAATCTGATTCCCTTCACAGCCAAGTTACCAATTTATCAACTGCGGTGATTCACTGTGGTAAGTAATGTTGCAAATTGGGGCAAAACTCACTTAATAAATGTCTCACTTAACAACAGAATTTTAGGGCTCAACTGTGGTCGTAAGTGGAGATCTACCCGTATTACTGATATTATATATTAATATTATACATATTGTTTCCTCTGAATTGATTTTACTTTATTCTTTACTGTTTTATTTCTGCTGCATTCCTTCAGCTGCTCTTCTTGAATTCTTGACCCAGATAAAATTAATGTCAATCATTTAAAGGAGTTAAAAGCTTTTTGCACCCCAGCCTCATTTTTCCTACACGACATCTTGCTTTGACATCCACAGAGAATTCAGCTGCAGAGAGAAGAACAACAAAGACAATTAGGGGACTGGAGGCTAGTCTAGTGAAGAGAAGGAGCAGGGGAGACATGATAGCAGTGTTCCAATATTTGAGGGGCTGCCACAGAGAGGAGGGGGGTCAAGCTGTTTTCTAAAGCACCTGAAGGCCACACAAGGAATGATGGATGGAAACTGAACAAGGAGAGATTCAACCTGGAAATAAGGAGAAATTTTCTGACAGGGAGATCAACCAATGGAACAGAAGTTGCCTTCGGAAGTTGTGGGAGCTTCATCACTGCAAATTCTCAAGAAGAGATTGGACTGCAATTTGTTAGAAATGGTGTAGGGTCTCCTGCTAGGGCAGGGGGTTGGACTAGATGACCTACAAGGTCCCTTCCAACTCTGTTAATTTGTAATCTGATTCCCTTCACAACCAAGTTACCAATTTATCAACTGCGGTGATTCACTGTGGTAAGTAATGTTGCAAATTGGGGCAAAACTCACTTAATAAATGTCTCACTTAACAACAGAATTTTAGGGCTCAACTGTGGTCGTAAGTGGAGATCTACTCGTATTACTGATATTATATATTAATATTATACATATTGTTTCCTCTGAACTGATTTTACTTTATTCTTTACTGTTTTATTTCTGCTGCATTCCTTCAGCTGCTCTTCTTGAATTCTTGACCCAGATAAAATTAATGTCAATCATTTAAAGGAGTTAAAAGCTTTTTGCACCCCAGCCTCATTTTTCCTACACGACATCTTGCTTTGACATCCACAGAGAATTCAGCTGCAGAGAGGAATTTTATAGGAGAAAAGCTCCAAAACAGTCAAACATACAAGCTATGTTCTCAAGTCACGAAGAGCCATAAACTACACAACCACCTTTTAGTTGAATGAGCATGTTGGTCAAATCCAAATTGTTTGGTAAGTTTATGGTTCGCTATTGTTTTAATTAAGAACATTGAGACAACCCACAGCCTTCCATGACTAATCTGCATGCCAAAAAGTTGTATGCTTGAGTGGTAATTGATACAGAAATTGCATACAGGTAGCAATAGCATTTTATACCGGTTCACAATGCTTTTACAGCCCTCTCTAAGCGGTTTGCAGAGTCAGCATATTGCCCCCAACAATCTGGCCCTCATTTTACCCCCTCAGAAGGATGGAAGGCTGAGTCAACCTTGAGCCAGTGATGTAGTCCTCAACTTACAACTGCAATTGAGCTCAACTGTGTTGCTAAACAAGGCAGTTGGTAAGTAAGTGAGTTTTTAGCCCATTTTATAACCTTTCTTGCCACAGTTATTAAGTGAATGATTGCAGTTAAGTTAGGAACATAGTTGTTAAGCAAACCTGGCTTCCCCATTGACTTTGCTTGTGGGGGGGGGCTCACAAAAGGTGATCACATGACTCCAGGACACTACTACTTAGATATGTGGCCACCATGTAGTCAGTGGAACTTCTATGTCCATGATGGCGAACCTTTGACGTTCCCACGTGCCGGCCTGCACGCCAGAAGTGTCACGTGAAACCATCCCATGAGGTATGTGCGGCCCCGCTGGCCTTCGCACGCCTGGGGGCGGTGATACCCGGAAGAGCGGCGGTCCATCGCGCATGCGCAAGCCGGTACGCAAACACCTGGATGGCATGGAAGCGTGCCCGACGAACAACTGGCCATCATGCATATGCGCAACGGCAACCCAGAAGGTCGGGTGCCAGCCTGCGCATGTGTGCCGGAATGTTGCTCTTCCAGGTTCCACCTCTCCCGCGCACGCAACAGCCAGCTGACAGGAATGCGGAAGAGGAGCCAGCGAGGCCACACATTCTTCATGGGATGGTTTCGCGTGCCGCTTCCGGCATGCGTGTCATAGGTTTGCCGACACTGTTCTATGTCATTGCACATGGAATCATGACCTTTGTCTAATCTCACACTCTCTGGGATATACAATAGGAGAATATTATTTCCAATGGATTCTGCAGCTATCCAAAAAGATGATTTAGGGCAGCGGTGTCAAACTGACGGCCCGCGGGCTGGATGCATCACACACAAGCCATGCCCACCCCAGCTCCGCAAATGAGAGAAACATCACAGAATGTCATATGATGGCAGCCTGATGCCACGAGTTTGACTCCCGTGATTTAGGGCCAGCCATTCTTAGCCCAACTTACCTTGCAGGATTGTTGTTGTGGGGAAAATGGCGGGGGGGGGGAGAGAGCAACAGGTACATCACCTTGAACAAAAGTTGAGATAAAATCTTTCTGGTCTTCTTCTTTGTTTGGCTGGAAGACAAGAGTGGAGACATTAAGCAGAGAGATGATAGTGACAGCTTGTTCTCCATTTTGGACCAGATATATGATAGCAATGAAGGAAATCCTGAGAAGCTGTAAACCAATGGACATAAAATTAAATTGGGAAATAGCCCCATATCATCTATTGCCTGGTTTGTAAAACTAAGTCGTACTATCTTGGGTTTGGTTTTAACTTAATTGGAAGTATGAATCCAATAGCTATGATTCATTCCCTGTGGTTTGTGGCTTAACATTGTGTGAATGGAGTTGTGCATACAGTCAATCAAGGTTTATCTAACATGGTTTAACCCCATATTAAACCACGATTGATAGGATTCATAATTCACACATGATTTACAAGCCACAAGAACCAGGTTCCGATCAGCCAAAACCAGCCAATGTGAATCAGGAGGCTGAACTTAGCTCAAGAAACCAAACCATGATTTCTCATTCTGATTTGACTCACTCAGGCAATAAGATCAAATGAAGATGCCTTGAATTAGGCTACAAATGCTTCACACAACAACACACTCTAGCTGCCGAATTTGAATATAACCTCATTGGTAGTCAGAACACGTCTGGCTGAGAACATCCATGAACATAAGTAGCAGAGCGTGAACCATATTTTCAGAGCTCATTTGATAAAGCTGAGGGCATCAGGCAAGGCTGTACTACGGTGTCTTTCCTGATTTCAGTGAAAAGCCATCTGCCTCTGAATGAGGTCAAGCACAAATACTGAGGGAAAGGTCTTCACCAAGTGCAGGAACTAAAGATTTTGTTGTGTGCTGTGGATTCTCTCTAACTTTGAATCCGATCAGAATAACAGTTGGAAGGGATCTTGGAGGTCTTCTAGTCCAACCCCCTGCTCAGGAAATCTGTTATCCCACTGCTCAGGAAACTCTATACCAGGGGTCTCCAACCTTGGCAACTTTAAGACTTGTGGACTTCAACTCCCAGAATTTTGCTGGCTTTGCTGGCTGAGGAATTCTGGGATTTGAAGTCCACAAGTCTTAAAGTTGCCAAGGTTGGAGACCCCTGCTCTATACCATTTCAGACAAACGGTTGTCCAATCTTTTCTTAAAAGCATCTAGTCCTGGTGCACCCACAACTTCTAGAGGCAAGTCGTTCCACTGATTAATTGTCTGCCAGGAAATTTCTCCTCTAGGTATCAGAGGCAATGAATGTATCCCTCAATCCAAGTTGTAACAGAATAAGAGTTGGAAGGGACTTTGGATGTCTTCTAGTCCAAACCTCTGCTCAAGCAGGAGTCCCTATACCGGTGTTGGAGAACCTATGGAACGCGTGCCAGAAGCAGCATGCAGAACCATCCCGCAAGGAGAATCATCTCACGCGGGATGCACGGCCTCGCTAGCTCCTCGTCCGCATTCCTGTACACACGTGCGCACCGGTCAGCTGGCCATCGCACATGCAGGATCACCGAAACCGGGAAGAGCAGTGTTCTGTTGCGCATGCACGAGCCGGCATCCAAACTTCCAGGTTTACATCATGAGCATGCGTGACGGCCAGCTGTTCATCGGGCGCACATCCATGCCAGAAACCGGAAGTTTGGGTGCCGGTTCACGCATGCACGATGGAATGCTGCTTTTCTGGGTTTCAGTGCTCCCGTGCGCGCAAGGGCCAGCGAGGCCACGCGGTCCAGGCGGGATGGTTTCGTGTGCCATTTCCGGCATGCAGACTGACACGCAGTGACATAAAAGGTTAGCCATCACTTCCCTAGACCATTTCAGACTAGTGACTGCCCAATCTCTTCTTTAAAATCTCCATTGATGGAATATCCACAAATTCTGGAGGCAAACCATGCCGTTAATTGTTCTCACTATCAGGAAATTTCTTAGTTGTAGTCTGGTCTCTCTTGATTAAGTTTCCATCCATTACTTCTTGTTCTACTTTCAATTCAGTGGTGGGATTCAAAATTTTTTACTTCTGGTTCTGTGGGCGTGGCTTGGTGGGCGTGGTGTGGCTTGGTGGGCGTGGCAGGTAAAAGCTACTGTAAAATCTCCATTCCCACCCCACTCCAGGGGAAGGATACTGTAAAATCTCCATTCCCTCCCCACTCCAGGGGAAGGTTACTGCAAAATCCCCATTTCCTCCCGATCAGCTGGGACTCGGGAGGCAGAGAATAGATGGGGCAGGGTCAGTCAGAGGTGGTATTTACCGGTTCTCCAAACTACTCAAAATTTCCACTACTGGTTCTCCAGAACTGGTCAGAACCTGCTGAATCTGTGCTTCAGTTGCTTCGCAGAATAGGCTGACCTCCTCTTCTTTGTGGCAGCCCCTCCAATATCGGAACACTGCTACCGTGTCATCCCTAGCTCTTTTTTTCGCTGAAAATCACTTTAGGCATTTTGGATTAGAATCAAGTCCACCCTTTGACATGACAGTTTAACATTAGTGACTTGTGTGAGCCCAAAGTACTTCATAGAATTGTTACTGTGAGGGGAAATCGAAGAGGGAGACCTAGGAGTCCTGCCATAAACTTCTGGAGGAACGTAAGGGACATGAATAAAGAATAAGTCAGAAGCTTCTCATGGTGAACGCAAAATAGTAGGCTAAAGAGTCTTCATCAGATCTCACTATCTGTGTTTTTTTTCTCCAGTGGGACCAATCTATCAGAGCAACCTGGTCTACCCAATTGTGGGGCAGAGCATACTGCTTCCGATGTCACCTTTCAGCCCCAATCCAGGGGCCTTCGCAGGCAGTTGCTTTCGCAACAAACTATTTTTGTGTTAAAATTAAGTTTTACCATAAAGAAATAAAGGGAGACTAGTATAGGCCTCCGGATTGGTGCTGAAAGCCGAAAACGGAAGCAATATGTTCCATCCCATAATTGAGTAGACCAGGTTGCCTTGATAGACCAATGCCACCAAAGGAAAAATAATCTCTCCCTTAGTATAGCTAACAAAGCAAGAATAACCTGTAGCTTAGAGGTTAACACATCTACCTAATATTGCAAGCAGCCCAGGCTCGAATCCCATAAGGGTATGGCTAGCTGATGAGAGCTAAATAGATCTATAGTAGTCTCCCTTTATTTCTCTGTCGGAAAAAGTTAAATTTAACATCCTGCACTCTGCTTCTTTTATGTTCTGAGGACAAAAAAATGGTTGCAACATTACGCAAAATGTGCTTCCCCCCCCCCAAAGGGCACTGTAACATGCAAATATCATTGATCAGATAATGTATGGGTCTATTTGTCATGCTTCTTCTTTTCTTTTTTCTTTTTAACCACCTATAACGGGTGGCCAGATGGGTCTTTAGCCCAGTCAGAAAAGGCAAGCCGCCAAGGCAGACAATCCATTATAAAGGCTGTTTGCTAAACAATCAATCTCACACAGGAAAATAAGACTGTTGATACCATGTACAGCTGGCAGGTAAGCTCAAACATTAGGCAGTTCAATCCACATCGGTTGGCTGAAAGTACAGAAGACTAATGTAAATAAAGCTGGGAGCTGCTGACTATTAAGGGCTTTGGCGTGGGCACAGCTGCAGCGTGGATCGAATCTTACCTCATCCTGACAAACTAAAAGGGTGGCATGAATCATCCTTAATTCTAACATGGCATGCTCTGGAGCATTCACAAATTGTGATCTATGACAAGTAAGATCAGCAAAGGAATTGAATTTTGTGCGAGACAAGAGACGGAGACATTATAGATTTGGGAAGGATTTTTGTTTTATGGTACCGAGAGATGCTCTCAGCCAGACCACATGGATGATTATTCAGAAGTCCAACCCCATTGTCCTCTATGCAGTTGATAGGTGCTGTAAATAGGCATAGTCTGATTTTAATTTATATCTTGAGTTACCTCCAAAGAGCTAGAGGCAATATAATTGTTCCCATTGGCCCTCTTCTATTTTGTTCTCATAAAAACCTGGGGAAGAGATAAAATTGAGAACGTATGATTGGGTTGAGGTCCACCTAGCAAGACTTGGTGGCTGAGTGAAAAGTTCAACTTCTTTCTTTCCAGCCCTACCAAACTGGGCTGTAGATGCTAAGGCTAAATGTCCAGATGCATAAACTAAGAAGACAATGGATTTTCCTAGTTTAGAAGGAGATTTAAAAGAGCAGAAGGGGGCTGGGGGATCCTTGTTTCGTCCTTATAATTATAATAAGATATCATTCACGCATCTTTGTTGAGGTACATTCTAATTTAAATTCCAGGATGGCTGTGAAAATAATTTTGAGTTTGACAAATACTGGTGTCGTATTCCACTCCCACTCCGACAGCCGGGTCTGGGAAGTCTGTATCAAGCATGGACACAAAGCCTTTGCAGCTTTGCCAAATTCCTTTCAGATTTCTCAGGACAGGTAGGAATCCAAGGTGTGACTTCAGCAAACCAGATGAGACTTTGCTTGACTCAAGGAATGCCAAAAAGCAGATCCTTTATATAGGCCATGGGGTGTGGCTCCATGACTCAGCACTTATCCAGGCCTGCCCCTCCCTTCCTTTTGCTGATGTCACCTCTAAATTCTCCAGAAGCGGGGATCCGTCCACTGTGAATTCCCTTCTTCCTGAACTGCTGCCGACAATTCTAGCACATGGCTGGCTTCGTGCTCACACACTGTAGGAGTGAGGTTTGTTTGTTCATTCCTGACATTCTGTCTGGGCATGGTGCCGGGGCTGGGGGCTGGAGGCATGCCAGGCCGTTCCTCTTCATTATCAGACTCTGAATCGGATAGCAGGAGATGGGAGGGGCCCGGCTGAGGAGAAGAGGGAGGACAAGGCACAACAACTGGTAGTCCTCAACTTGTGACCACAATTGAGCCCGAAATTTCTGTTGCGAAGGAAAACTTTTAGCAAGTGAATTTTGCCCTGTGAATTTTGCCCTGTGTGACCTTTCTTGCCACAGTTGTTAAATGAATCACTGCAGTTGTTAAGCTAGTAACACAGTTGTTAATCTGGCTTTCTCATTGACTTTCCTTGTCAAAAGTTTAAAAAAGGGGATCACATCAGTGGTGGGTTTCAAAAATTTTTACTACCGGTTCTGTGGGTGTGGCTTGGTGGGCGTGGCAGGGGAAGGATACTGCAAAATCCCCATTTCCTCCCAATCAGCTGGGACTTGGGAGGCAGAGAATAGATGGGGGTGGGGCTAGTCAGAATTTTTACTACCGGGTCTCCGAACTACTCAAAATTTCCACTACCGGTTCTCCAGAACTAGTCAGAACCTGCTGAAACCCACGTCTGGATCACATGATCCTGGAACACTGCATCCGTCATAAATACGAGTCAGTTGCCAGGCGTCTGAATTTGGAGCACATGACCATGGGGATGATGCAACAGTCATACGTGTAAAAAATGGTCATAAGTTCCTTTTTTCAGTGCTGTTGTAACTTTGAACGGTCTCTCAATGAACCATTGTAAGTCAAGGACTACCTGTACATGAAGAGAAAGCAAGTTTCATCAAGAAGGGGAATGGGAGTAGTATTCAAAGAAGGAACCTCAAAGCTGACCAATTCATACTTGAATGAGATGATCAGATGTTTTCCAAGTGCTTCCAATGCTCACTTAGCATAATAAGGCTATATCCTAGGACCGGGGTCTCCAACCTTGGCAACTTTAAAACTTGTGGACTTCAATTCCCAGAGTTGAAGCCGGCTGACGAACTCTGGGAGTTGAAGTCCACAAGTCTTAAAGTTGCCAAGGTTGGAGACCCCTCTCCGAGGGGAACTCAGCTAATGATGTAGATTCAAGTGTAGATACACTGTACACTGCATCTGTCTAAAGTCCTAAAAAACTGTTTAGCGAGTGGTAGAGAAGGATATTGTCCATCACCAACTTCATGTGACATGGCTGTCTCTGCTTGACTTTCACTGAGATCTTTAGCCACCTGTTGGTGTCTCCCCACCAAAAGCCCATGTTCTACAGCACATAAAGAAATACCTTTCTGGAACCCGATTTAACAATTGACAAGTGATCTAGCATGGGAAGACATGTTAAAAGAAGATGCTGTTGATTGGGAGAGCATGGAATGACTTGGAAATATTTTATTTATTTTTTATTTTATTTATTTATTTATTTGTCAAACACAACAATATATATAAGTATAAGCATGAAATAACCATACGAATTGGATACAACCAAAGGGAACATTAGGACAGGAACAGTAGGCACGCTGGTGCTCTTATGCACGCCCCTTACAGACCTCTTAGGAATGGGGTGAGGTCAACAGTAGATAGTTTTTGGTTAAAGCTTTGGGGATTTTGGGAACAGACAACGGAGTCAGGAAAGGAAGAGGTCACAAAGTCTTAAAGCAAAGCACCACATAGCATACAAGATGTTTGAAGGAAAAGAAGAATGAAGTGATTAACTTTGTGAGCTGCTGAAGGTGTAAGTGATATACATGACACAGGACTGGAGAAACTGTCATTGGCAACCCACCGGGTGAAACATCTTAGGAATTCCAGGAGAAAGCTGACCTGGGAAAAGCCTGAAGATGTCAGCAATTTTGCTGTTTCTACCAGGGGTGAAATCCAGCAGGTTCTGACAGGTTCTGGAGAACTGGTAGCAGAAATTTTGAGCAGTTCAGAGAACTGGTAGAGGAAACTTTGAAGAACCGGCAAATACCACCTCTGGCTGGCCCCAGAGTGGGGAGGGAATGGGGATTTTGCAGTATCCTTCCCCCAGGAGTGGGGAGGGAATGGGGATTTTGCAATATCCTTCCCCTGGAGTGGGGAGGGAATGGGGATTTTGCAGTATCTTTCCCCTACCATGCCCACCAAGTCACGCCCGTAGAACCGGTAGTAAAAAAATCTGAATTTCACCACTGGTTTCTACCAATCCTTTAAAAGGGAAGACTAAGATAGGGGGAAATGACATTGGAAGAAGAGCAACTGCTATCCTAATATTGTGAACAACCAACCTCAATCCCATATATTTGGAATTTGGAATCTCAGAAATGGAAAGAAGCATGACAAGATATTCTAAGGAAAAGAAAAGATAAAAGAGGAGAAATTGTAGAACTAAAAAGGCCTAACAGCTGAATTGTAAAACAATAAAAGAGTCAAGATTATCAAGGAGTTAGATCAGGGCTGTCAAACTCCTGGCTCGCGAGCCAATGCATCATGTGCTGGCCACGCCCACACCCAGTTTAGCGTAGAGGGAAAATGTCCCAATACATCATGTGATATCACCATGATGACGTGAGTTTGACCCCCCTAAGGTAGATAATCAAGAGAAATGAGAATTGATGCAAAGAAAGGTTTTGTTAAGTAAAGAGACAGTTTGTGTCATGGGCTAGGACTCAGACTAGAACTCAGATGCTAAATAAGAGACTCCAACAAAATCTGTGGAATATCAGACATAGGACACAAAATCATGAATCACCTGAGACTGATCAAACAGAGGCACCATCTGAACAATTGGCACAGTCAGATGATGAAGTCAGATCTCCCAGCCCCCACACCTGCTGAATAGAGTGAAGAGCAGAGCAAAGACATTCTGTGAGACTACTTGCCAAATAAGGGAGTAAATCCCTTGTTTAATAGCAGTTAGCTGTAGCCTGATATAAGAAGCAGCACTGAACCATGACCCCTCATTGGAATCAACCATATAGTCTCTGGCTGTTGTGTGACATTCATAGTGATTCTGTCTTTGAAATTTTAACATTTGGACTGGCTGACAATCCTGAACTGGATCTTGGAACTCTGGACTGGATTTGGATTATTATTCTGCGTGCTTCAGCTAAAACTATTCAAGCAAGCGTCTTTCAGAGACTCTAATATGGTTTATATTCCTCATCTGCTGTTATGTTTTGACCTTTTGAAAATTGCTAAATTCCATAGCAACTATGGGTGTGTATATACAATTGAGAGCAGAAGCAGGACAGTTTGAGGGTTAAAACTGAAATCAAACAAAAAGAACATAATTTAAAATAAGATTGAAAAAAGAACAAACTCTTAGAAATGTAAATAAATAAACATGAGATAAATGCTGTCTTTAATATAGGGAAAATACTCAATATCTTATATAATAAAATCTGATAGGCATTAAAGCCTACTCTTTGGTTGACACCATCTCTGGTAATTAAAAAGCTGTAATACTGTGAGTCGACTAAATAAATTCAAGCATTTCCAAGCCCTGATGCACATCCAAGAAGCAGCAAGGGAGATGTAGAGAGGGCCATCAAAGGACTGATAATCATACCTTTATTTTCTGTCCTAATTTTGAACCATTTATTTCTGAAATTAATAGGATCCATCATGTGCATTCCCAAATGAGTTACCAAAGTTAATTTTTGCATTTTGGCAATCAACCAAATTGAATAATCAACAGTTCCTTCTCATTTGACAGGTTTTCTTCCAGCCTAATGACATTTCTTCTGGCAGACTTACTGGGTTTTTGCTGGAAGCTGAAGCATTCTCTGTGTGCTTCTGAACGTTCCTGAGAGTGGGTGTTTTACCAGAGCAAGGAGTAGTAAAGCAGATTTACAACTGTGATTTTATAATGTTGTTAGAATAAGGAGATTTATTTCCAAGAAATATAATAGGGAAGGCAAGAAATAAGTAAGGCAAGAAATAAGTAAGAAATAAGTACAAAGACAGCTGCATCCTACATGAAGAGCAGTGGTGGAATTCAAAAATTTTTACTACCAGTTCTGTGGGCGTGGCTTGGCTTGGCTTGGCTTGGCTTGGCTTGGCTTGGCTTGGCTGGGCAGGCATGGCTTGGTGGGCATGGCAGGGGAAAGATACTGTAAAATCTCCATTCCCACCCCACTCCAGGGGAAGGATACTGTAAAATCTCCATTCCCTCCCCAATCCAGGGGAAGGTTACTGCAAAATCCCCATTTCCTCCCGATCAGCTGGGACTTGGGAGACAGAGAATAGATGGGGGTGGGGCCAGTCAGAGGTGGTAGTTACCGGTTCTCCGAACTACTCAAAATTTCTGCTACCGGTTTTCCAGAACTGGTCAGAACCTGTTGAATACCACCTCTGAAGAAGAGTCAAAGAATAACCATTCAATGAGGTATTATTGAGTTTGTTTAAGTAGTATTATGATTTGCAGTGGAATAATAAAGTGAAATAATGAGTAATAAAATGATGAAAGAACATATTTTAATATAAATAGGTGTATTAATAGTGGAATCATGTAGATTGAAAGAATGTAAAGTATATGAATAGAATTAATCTGCATGTTTAGATAATATTGTGATTGGTATTAGAATTGTATATTTAAATATTGAACAATGAAATAATGAAGGATAGTATTGCAATACAAAGGGTACGTCTTTTAATATAATGGTGACGAATAAAAGTTAGAATAAAGGCAGAAATAAGAGAAAGGGGGAATATTAGTAGACCCATTTTTATAAAATAGACAAGTTCAAGGATAAGAGGAAGGTTTAGAAACTGAACGGCAGTAGTATTATGTATGTTTTAAAAATATGAAATAATGAAAGATTATAATTTGATATAAATGTGTATTACTACTAGGAATATATAAGCTGGATGAATGTGATAACTGTGATCAATAACACTATTTTATCAGTACTGTAATGTATGGTACCCAATTGTCACAATGTTCACGCATTGATATGTATATGTAATATAAAATTTAAAAGGCCTGACTAAATAAATAAATAAATATACATACATACATAAAATCTAGCCCTCCTCCTTTCAAGGTCAATCAGAGTCAACTGAGGGCTGCCACTCTAGCAAGACAGATAAATATAAAACATTCTGTACTCCCAAGATGCTAAAATACAGAACGCTTTTTTTGTCAAAGTGGGTTTTTTCATTGACTTCAAGAAGATTTATGTTTGTTTGGGCATAAAACAGTCAGTGAGAGCATACGGTACTAAAAAAAAAAAAAAAAAAAGAGGCCATGAAATATCCTTCAACTTCACAACTAGCTTGAAGCTTCCTTCAATCTTTGGACTGTGTAAGCTGTTGTCCAGGTTCCTCCTTAATGACTCTTGCATACTTTCCCCAAGGTCAGCTCTAAATTTGTCGATAAAAACGATGTCCCAGGTGTTACGACCAGCTGGCGGCCATGTGACAAGGACGCGCAGCTGATTGGACCGCCGGCATGGCAACTAACTGGCGGGACACCGGAGCATGCTGATTGGCCAAGACGCTGACAGCTCCACTATAAAAAGCTGTCAATGCTGAGGAAGTTGCTCGTTCACTAGTTGTTAGCCATAAGAGCGAGTCGTGGTTAGATGTTACTGTTAGCCAATAAAGAGCTGTTAATTGTTAACCTGCCTCCTCTCCATCATTGTTGTTCTAAGAATAGAACACTGGCGACGAGGATGGGCTACAAACCACACAACAATCAGCTTCAAAGGAGGCTTGGTCAGGGCATGTGGAAAGAGGCCTAGCAAAACCTACATCACCCCAATAAAAGTGAAGTAACAAACATTGAGGAATATGCTTCATAATGTCAGTGGACCCCTGGCATCTCCAGTTTAATATTTAAGCTGTGGCAGTGGTGAAATCCAAATTTTTTTACTACCGGTTCTGTGGGCGTAGCTTGGTGGGCGTGGTGTGGCTTGGTGGGCGTGGCTTGGTGGGCATGGCAGGGGAAGGATACTGCAAAATCTCCATTCCCACCCCACTCCAGGGGAAGGATACTGCAAAATCCCCATTCCCTCCCCACTCCTGGGGGAAAGATATTGCAAAATCTCCATTTCTACCCGACTCTGGGGACAGCCAGAGGTGGTATTTGCCAGTTGTCCAAACCACTCAAAATTTCTGCTACCGGTTCTCCGAACTGCTCAAAATTTCTGCTATCGGTTGTCCGGAACCTGTCAGAACCTGCTGGATTTCACCCCTGAGCTGTGGGTTGTTACCGAATGTCAACTAAGGACTTGAAGTTCAAGCACGCTTATTTATTTGTGTATTTATTAAATTTTTATGCCAGTCATCACCCCTACTCTGGGTGGCTTATATATTATAAAAAGACAAATAGAAAAGTAGTTAAAACAGCAAAACTATGCTAATTAAAAATTTAAAACTATACAAAAGTAGGCCTAGGAGATGGCTGAGAGGATCTTACCCCATCAATCGCCTCCAGTAGTGAGTTCCTCCTCCCCTTGGGGCCCCAAGCCAACTGGCAAAACCAAATTTTAATAGCCTTCTGGATGGCCAAAAGGGGAGGAGCAATTCTCACCTCTGGTGGTGGAGTGTTCCACTGGAATGGGGCCACCACAGAAAAGGTTTTTTCTTTAACTCCGCCTACTGGAATTCCTGGGCAGATGGGATCCATAACAGGCCTCTTCTGCTGGTATGAGTGGGGCAGGCCATTCCCACTGGGGTGAGACAGCGTCTTTCCCTTTTTTTCCCTATATTCTAGAGCATGGGTGTCAAATTCAAGGCCTGGGGGCCAGATCCAGCCCATGGAATACTTAGATCTGGTAGTTGGAAACAGTGAAAGACCGGCCCATGGTGCTTCTGCACACAGCCCTCCTGAGCTCTGATTTCACTGGCAGAGGGTTGCAGGAGGCTGTGGCAGCCGAAAACGGAGCTCAGGAGCCTGTTTTCGCTGGCAGAGCGCTCGGGCCACCACAGGTAACCCCGACAGTCCATGCCCACCCAAGCTGGCCATGCCCACCCAGGCCCCCTGAGTGGGGTTGACCTGAGGTCAAACACAACCCTGATGCAGCCATCAATGAAATCAAGTTTGACATTCCTGTCAGTAGTGGGATTCAAATAATTTAACAACCGGTTCTCTGCCCTAATGACCAGCTGGGTGAAAGGCATGGCTCGGTGATCATGTAACCATGTGGGCATGGCCAACTCAATGTCACTCCTGTCGATGGGTGCTTCGCCTTAGCTGTTACAATGTAATAAGGGTTAAACCAGAGAGGCAGTTTCTGTAAGCAGGGCAATAAATATTAGGCTAGAAACAACGCCAGAATGTTTCCTTCCTGCCTTCCTTACAGGATTAGCCCTATAAAGTGGAAAAAAAACAAAATAAGATTTCTTCCAACAACCGGTTCTCCGAACTGCTTAGAAAGTTAACAAGCGGTTCTCCCGAATAGGTGCAAACTGGCTGAATCCCACCAGTGACCCCTGTTCTAGAGAAAATGTGCAATGGTATGATGGAGTTTAGGGCCACTATGTATAGGAAAGGGAAGCTGAATCGTGTGAAGGGTTTCTCTGAAGAAAAATTGAGGATGATAGTCAGGAGAGAAGTCCAAGAAAAGATACAACAGCGAAGTTTTCAAGGTGGTCAGTGCAACGAAGATCAAGACCTGTTCTTTATTATTCCAGGGCTTGGGGCATGAAATGATGAATTAATTTAGGGAAAGGCAGATTCCACTCAAACATTAGGAAACGTTTCCTAAGAGTAAACTCAGTTTGACAATACAACCAGTTCTACACACTTGTGGCGCGATCCTCTTTCCTATTGGTGTTTAATTGAAGGACAAGACATACATATATTAGGAATCGGTGGAATTCAGCCAGTTCACACCACTTTGGGAGAACCGGTTGTTAACTTTCTAAGCAGTTTGGTAAACTGGTTGTTGGAAGAAATTATTAGGGCAGACAACTGATTGTTAAATTACTTGAATCCCACCACTGTTAGGAATGCTTGTATTTGGATTGCTAGGATGTACTTGAGATTATTCCAAAAGGTGATAGAGTGAAGAAAGAAGCAATCACAAGGCATTTTCCCATTTTTGAAAATCTGAAATCCAATCATTGGTTCAAAACCCAGCGGTTGCATCCCTGGCAGAATGAAAACAGAAGGGGACCAAAGCATGTATGTTTTGTTGTAATTGTGTTAACATAATTCTTCACATCAATGTTTCTCAACCATAGCAACTTTCAGATGGGTGGTCTTTGATTCCAAGAATTTCCCCATTCTGGCTGAGGAATTCTGGGAGTTGAAGTCCACATATCTTAAAATTACCAAAATTAAGAACCACTGCTTTATATTAACCTATTTATGTTAACAAAGCTGAAATAAGGTGAAATGCTAAATTAATGATTAAAAATGTGGGTTCATCTACTGATCATTTCAAAAAGAGATCAAATTCTAAGTTTAAAGTCTTGCAACAATCAAGCACATCTAATTTTGCATTGTTCATGTGAACATACATGCTGATACATACAAGCTGTAGAATTATACATGTTGTGTACAATTATTATGTTGTGTTGTTTGCGTATTTTATTTGTTTGTATTTGTATTTTGGTTTTTGGGGGGGTTTCTTAATGTGTTTTTTTTTACTTGTGATTTTTAAACTTGGAAAATGTTCAATAAATACTATTTTTTAAAAATAATAATAATAATTCTGCATTGTTCCTTCACATAAATACCCATGCTCAGGCAGAGGCGACAGTTTGAGGAAGGCATAATTTTCATAGGTAACTTTCTCAGCAGCTGCCGTTTCTGCTAATGATCCAGTTCTTAATCGAACCCCCAACCACTTTCCGTGTATCTCGTGGGATCAAACCGTCCTTTCCCTTGATTGTATTTTTTAATTAAAATGGAAAGAATCTCATTTTCGAAAGATAATCCGCTGCCATCTGAAATAGTTCAGTGCTCCGGAAAGAACCAAAATCAAACTAGAATTATTTAAGATGCTAATTAAACCGAGATGGTTCTTGGAAGACTGGGTTATTTTTATTCATCCACTAAAAGAGAAAACAAATGATTTTGGAGGAGCAGCCATTTAGTTCGGTAGAAAGCAATGCTAAATGAATGTTTCCAGAAATTCTTGAGTGAGATCTGAAGGTGTTTAATATTTGTTTTAAAAAGATAGGTTCATCTAGATACAGCATATTGATGAATCCATCAGCAATGAAGGAGTAAAAAGAAGTCTAGGTCAATGATTTTTATCTTACTGCCCAAATGACTTCCTTCGAAAAAAGTGGGACATACTGAATAACAGAATAACAGGGTTGGATCTTGGAGGTAATAACAATAATAACAACAACAGAGTTGGAAGGGACCTTGGAGGCCTTCTAGTCCAACCCCCTGCCCAGGCAGGAAACCCTACACCATCTCAGACAGATGGTTATCCAACATTTTCTTAAAAATTTCCAGTGTTGGAGCATTCACAACTTCTGCAGGCAAGTCGTTCCACTTATTAATTGTTCTAACTGTCAGGAAATTTCTCCTTAGTTCTAAGTTGCTTCTTTCCTTGATCAGTTTCCACCCATTGCTTCTTGTTCTACCCTCAGGTGCTTTGGAGAACAGCCCGACTCCCTCTTCTTTGTGGCAGCCCCTGAGATATTGGAACACTGCTATCATGTCTCCCCTAGTCCTTCTTTTTATTAAACTAGACATACCCAGTTCCTGCAACCGTTCTTCATATGTTTTAGCCTCCAGTCCCCTAATCATCTTTGTTGCTCTTCTCTGCACTCTTTCTAGAGTCTCAACATCTTTTTTACATCGTGGCGACCAAAACTGAATGCAGTATTCCAAGTGTGGCCTTACCAAGGCATTATAAAGTGGTACTAACACTTCACGTGATCTTGATTCTATCCCTCTGTTTATGCAGCCCAGAACTGTGTTGGCTTTTTTGGCAGCTGCTGCACACTGCTGGCTCATATCTAAATGGTTATCCACTAGGACTCCAAGATCCCTCTCACAGGTACTACTATTGAGCAAGGTACCACATATACAGTACCTGTGCATTTTGGGGTTTTTTTGCCTAAATGTAGAACCTTACTTTTTTCACTGTTGAATTTCATTTTGTTAGATAGCACCCAATGTTCAAGTCTGTCAAGATCTTTCTGTAACTTGAGCCTATCTTCTGGAGTGTTGGCTATTCCTGCCAGCTTGGTGTCATCTGCAAATTTGATGAGTTCCCCATCTATCCCCTTGTCCAAGTCATTGATGAAGATGTTGAAGAGTACTGGGCCTAAAACAGAGCCTTGGGGTACTCCACTGCATACTTCCCTCCATGTGGATGTAGTTCCGTTGAGGACTACACGTTGAGTGCGGTTGGTCAGCCAGTTACGAATCTATCTGGTGGTGGTGCTGTCTAACCCACATTTTTCTACTTTATCTAGTAGTAGGTTATGGTCTACTTTATCAAATGCTTTACTGAAGTCCAAGTAAATTCCTCTGGTCTACTAATTTTGTCACTTTGTCAAAGAATGCAATAAGATTAGTCTGGCATGATCTGTTTTTGACAAACCCATGTTGGCTTTTGGTTATTACTTTGTTTGCTTCTAGGTGTTTGGTGATTCGTTGCTTGATTATCTTCCAGTCCAATCCCCTGCTCAAGCATCTTAAAAACCTCCAGTGATCGGAGCACCCACAATATCCAATATCAGTGGAATAGCTTGCCTACAGAGGTTGTGGGTGCTCCATGACTGGAGGCTTTTAAAAAGGGATTGAACTACCATTTGTCTGGAATGGTATAGGGTGTCAGGCTACCTCCGACTATAATTAGGAAAGAATTCACCTTGACTTCATTTGGAATAAAGAAAAGTACTTTTACTATTTACAGTCTTGATAGCAGCCAAGCTAAGTTGGATCTGAGACAAAATATGGCTAACATATCATATCCCCCCAATTGTCCCTCCTCCTCCAGGAGGTCAGGCTGGTCTGGGCCAATGCCAGCTCCTTCTCGGCCCCTCGTGGTAATCTTCTTCCACAGGTCTCTAGTTGTCAGTCATCTTAGGAATGCAGTGTCTGTTAGAAAAGCCCGCGCTAATAACACTCAGTCGTTAATCACCCCTCCCCCACTGTTATGTCAGCCGACACTCTTAATAGGCTCCTTTCCCTTACCCTGTACGGTGGTATGATACATCTCATTTCCTTAATAGTTTTATAATACAGAAATAAACATTTCACAATGTTTCTCCCACTTGAGCAATGGGTTGGACTAGAAGACCTCCAAGGTCCCTTTCCAACCCTATTATTTTGTTAAAATATCTGACAGGCATAAATATGAGATCTGAAAGCAAGCCCTTTCACTGATTAACTGACAGGAAATTTCATTTTAGTTCTAGGTTGCTTCTCTCCTTGATTATTTTCCATCCATTGCTTCTTGTCCTGTCTTCAGGTGCTTTGGAGAATAGTTTGATTCCCTCTTCTTTGTGGCAACTCCTGAGATATTTGAACACTGATATCATGTTACCCCGACTCTTTCTTTTCATTCAACGAGACATACCCAATTCTTGCAACCGTTCTTTGTAAGTTTTATCCTCCAGTCCCCTAATCATCTTTGTTGCTCTTCTCTGCACTCTTTCTAGAGTCTCAACATCTTTATATTGTAGCAATCAAAACTGAGTGCAATATTCCAAGGGATGGAATATTATCAAAGCATTATAAAGTGGTACTAACACTTCACATGATCTTGATTCTGTCCTCTGTTAATGCAGTCTAGGACTGCATTGGCTTATTTGTCAGCTGCAGCAGATGTAACTGCCAGCCTCCAATACAAAAGAGAATGAATCTTAAGAAACCAGAATTATTTTTTTTCTAATTCTGTCATTTTAATTTATTGACTACAGTCTATCTATAGACTGACTCAAAGCTTCTATTTTGCATTCGTAAACTGACCTAGGATTGAACATCCCCTCCAGATTTAGCCCTTCAGAAAGAAGACATCTTCAAATAGAAAATCTTCTCACAATAATGGAGTTGTCTCCAATCATAGCTAGCTCCATTTGTCCTGATTGTACACATCCGTGCCTCTGTGGCTCAGACTGGTAAGACAGTCTGTTATTAACACAGCTGCCTGCAATTATTGCAGGTTCTAGTCCCACCAGGCCCAAGGTTGACTCAGCCTTCCATCCTTTATAAGGTAGGTAAAATGAGGACCCAGATTGTTGGGGGCAATAAGTTGACTTTGTATATAAATATACAAATAGGATGAAGACTATCGCTAACATAGTGTAAGCCGCCCTGAGTCTTCGGAGAAGGGCGGGATATAAATGCAAATAAAAAATAAAGTTGGACAGACAATGGCATGGAATGCTTGGCCATTCCTTCAAGGATGATGGCTTTTGCTTTGTAGTCGAACCACTTCTGAACTTTTTTAAGAGGGGTGCCCATAGGATCAAAAGAGTGGTGGGTTTCAATTTTTTTTACTACCGGTTCTGTGGGTGTGGCTTGGTGGGCATGACATGGCTTCATGGGCATGGCTTCATGGGCATGGCAGGGGAAGGATACTGTAAAATCCCTATTCTCTCCCTACTCCAGGGGAAGGTTAGTGCAAAATCCCCATTAACTCCCTATCAGATGGGACTCGGGAAACAGAGAATAGATGGGGGCGGGGCCAGCCAGAGGTGTATTTACCAGTTCTCCAAACTACTCAAAATTTCCACTACCGAGGACTTCCGGTTTGGCTCCGCTGTGTTAATGGCGGCAATTTCAGTCCGCCCGTTCTTTGTGATTCTGTGAGAGCTGTTTAGACAGTGCTAATCTTCTGTCAACAGCTCGTAAATCTCTGCCTCGGGCAAAGAGGGGGAGATGAGCATTTGAACTGAAGTTTGAGCCCCCAAGAAAAGCCCCAGAATGATTTCTGGTGGTTTGATGGGAAACGCTCCTTCGATAGTTCAAAAAAGCTCCAGAGTCCAGAACGCCTCTGCAAAAGCAGAGCAAAACGCAGCGTCCATCTCCGTGACTGAAGAGGATTTATGATAAATTTTCAACACGGAAGAATCGAAAGCAGGAAGGCTGGCATTTGCTTGTAAGATGATTTTAACTCCCTGACAGAGAAGTTATTTGAAGAGTGGAGATGAAGAAAGATGGCGTTTTGTTTTTTGAAAGTGAAAGCTAAGGAAATGCTGATTACAATTGCTGGTGTGGAACCTCTAAGAAGAAAATAACAAGATTTTTTTTTCTAAATGGAATTCTTTTTTTAAAAAAAAATCTATTTCTTTTTTTTATTATTTTTTTTTTACAGTGTTTAAGAAGAAAAATTTATTGGGTTTTTTTTTCTTTTTATTCCCTCCCCCTTTTTTTTCTTCTTCTTCTTGATATTACTTAGTTTAAAAATGGCTTTTAAGCAAAGAGATTTAACCACTTCTAAATTATTGGAAATATCTTCACTTCAGGTACGGAAATTGAGAGAGGATATTAAAGAAAGTCTAAGGAATTTTTTACAGGAGCTTATGGAGGCTCATCTTTCAGAAATAGATCAAAAATTTAATGAAATGGAGAAAGAAATATTGGATTTTAAAGATTTGGTGGAAGAGCAGAGTAAGGAGATGAAAAAATTAAAGGAATCAATTACTCCATTATTGTTATCTAGTACACAGACAGAAGAAAGACTGAATGAATTTAACCAAATTAATTTAGATTTGCAAAGGAAAATAGATGAAGTTCAAATTAATTTGAATTTAGAAAATAAAATAGATGATATTCAGGTTAAGGCTGATAAGGCAGAGGAAGAAAGGGTTATATTACAATATAAATTAATGGAATATGCTATAAGGGTAAGGGTTTAAGAGAATTTAAAGAGGAAAATTTGAAAGAGATTTTTATTCAGGCCTTTGCCCAGATAGAGGAATGGAACCAGAAGATTTTGAAGTTAATATTGAAAAAATTTATCGTGTTAATTCCTGGTGGGCAAGGCAGAAGTGTTTACCGAGAGATGTGGTTATTTATTTTACAAATAAGAGGATTAGGTATGGAATTTTGCAAGCATTTTATAAAAATAAATTTCAAATATTAGGACAAGATATAATAATGATGAAGGAAATTCCTCCTAAAATGTTAAGAAGAAAAGAATTTGCCTTTCTGGTGGATGAGCTTAAGAAACATCAGATATATTTTAGATGGGAGGTTCCAGCAGGTTTAACACTGAATTATAAAGGAAAAAGTATTTTCTCAATACAATTTGTAAAGCACGAGATTTTTATACTAATGTATTAAAGATTGGGAATTCTTTGTTAACAGATGTTAAGTTGAATGGTGAATAGATGGTTGAAAATGTGTAAGATAGAAGAAGGGGAGGGAGAATGTTTAACTTTATTAAATATGATTATGGTTAATTTTTGTAAATGACTTATTGTGGATATAAATGTGTAATTTTAGGGGTACTATATGATATATTAAAGGTATAAAGGAATAGGAAGATGGAATATTGTTTAATTTTGGAGGATAGATAGTAAAATTTAGGAACTTGGATTAAATATTATATTTAAGAGATGGATGTAATGTTAATTAGAATGTAATTGTTATAATAGATATATTGTGGATGATATAGGTGTAATTTTAACAATGTTATTTGACATAAGTAAGGTAAAGTGAAGATTTTAATTATTACAATTGACACTTTGGATATTTGTAATATTATTTGTTGTATATATAAATGTTAAAGATGTGAAAAGATGGACTATTGCTTACCCCTGAAGGTTGGACAGAAAAATTAAAGAAACTAAGTCGGAAATATGAACTATTTTTGAGAGATTGCTAAGGAAGAAAGACATTTTAGAAGAAACCTTGGTGAATATTGGAAGATGGAACGTTGTTTTGATATTGATTGATGAAGGTTGGATATTAAAAACTACGTACTTTATTCAAGAATAAACACTAACTCAATTGGAAACTTTGGAGAATTCTAGGAGTGGAATGGTCTGATATATAATGGAGTGGAAGAAAAGTATCTTCTTTGTCTTTGGAAGGGGAGTGGAGGTTTTAAGGAACGACTATGGATTATGATTTGTGCTAGATTTTAATTTTTGTTGTTAGTTTTATACCCTGTACTCGGTTCTCGGAAGTCCTGGGGGGTGGGGGGAGGAAGGGGAAGGGAGGGGGAGGGGGTAGAAAATGGATTGATAGTTAATGTACAAAGATGATTGAAGATGTATAATTAATGTAAGATCGGACCTGCCTGGTTACTACTTTAGAATGAAGGAAAGAAGGAGTAGAAGAGAGAAGGAGGAAAGAGAAGAGGAGGAGGAGGAAAGGAAGGAAGGAAGAGGGAAGGGGAGGAAGTAAGGAAGAGGGAGGAAAGAGGAGAGGATGTAGATAAGAGAGGGGGAGGATGGTTATGGAAAGTAGAAGAAGGTAAAGAAGGAGAGTAAAAGGAAAAGGAAGGGGGTGGTGACCAGGCAGATCCGATTAATTGTATATGAGGGTACATTAAATATGTTATTGGATATGTTATTGGATAAGAATGTCAAAATAAAACTTTTTAAAACAAAAAAAAAAATTTCCACTACCGGTTCTCCAGAACTGGTCAGAACCTGCTGAAACCCACCTCTGGATCAAAATCTGTGACCCAGATAAGTGTTTGTTGTTCCTGTCCATTATCAGGTACATGGATAAATGTTGCGTGATTATGAACATCCTGAGTTTGAAACACTACACCGGGGTGTCAAACTCGATTTCATTGAGGGCTGCATCAGGGTTGTGTTTGACCTCGGAGACGGGGGGAGAGGGGGGGTGGCCAGGGTGGGGGTACATCCGTTTTCGACTGCAATGGCCTCCTGCAGCCCTCTGCCAGAGAAAATAGAGCTGTGAGGGCTACGCGTCACCCATCCCACCGCACCCCTCGAGCTCTGTTTTTGACTGCGACAGCCTCCTGCAGCCCTCTGCCAGTGAAAACTTATTTATTTATTTATTTTGTCAAATACATATTAAATAATATATATAAGTATAAGCATGAATTGAATACATAAAATGAATACAACTACAGGGAACATTAGGACAGAGACGGTAGGCATGCTGGTGCTCTTATGCACGCCCCTTACAGACCTCTTAGGAATGGGGTGAGGTCAACAGTAGACAGTCTTAGGTTAAAGTTTTGGGGGTTTTGGGATGAGACCACAGAGTCTGGTAGTGCATTCTAGGCATTAACAACTCTGTTACTGAAGTCATATTTTCTGCAATCGAGATTGGAGCGGTTCACTTTAAGTTTGTATCTATTGTGCGCTCGTGTATTGTTGTGGTTGAAGCGGAAGTAGTCATTGACAGGAAGGACATTGTAGCAGATGATTTTATGAGCTATGCTCAGGTCATACCAAAGGCGGCGTAGTTCTAAATTTTCTAAACCCAGAATTTCAAGTCTGGTGGCATAAGATATTTTGTTGTGATCAGAGGACTGGAGGACTCCTCTTGCGAAATATTTCTGGACCCGCTCAATTGTATTAATTGTCCAATATGCAGTGTGGGTTCCAGACAGATTAGTTGTATTCGAGAATTGGTCTAGCAAATGTTTTGTATGCTCTGGTTAGTAGTGTAATCTTACCGGAGAAGAAACTACACAAGATTAGGTTTACAACTCTTAATGCCTTTTTGGCGATGTTGTTACAGTGGGCTTTGGCACTTAGATCATTTGATAGGAGTACTCCAAGGTCCTTGACAGAGTGAGGATCATCTACAAGGTCACACGTGGTCCCCCTGAGGTCCGTTTTTGACTGCAACTGCCTAAAACCGTCTGCCAGCAAAAACGAAGCTCAGGGGGCACGAGCAGCTCTCCCGAGTTCTATTTTCTCTGGCAGAGGTACTGCGGGCTGGTCCTTCGCTGTTTCTAGGGCGGCCCTGCAGGCCTTGAGTTTGATACCCCTGCATTACATGTTCCTGAACTCATGCCTAAGAAACATTGGAGTCATCTATGCAGCCCTGGGATCTAAGCAATTGGATATCAAACACATCCATCCTGTCCCTATTTCCTGTTTCTGTGTTGTATTTTGAAGCTACTGCTTGGTTAACTGATTAACCGAACTTTTATCTTATTTGCTTTCAAACAAGAAATTATTTTTTTTTTAAGATGACCCCAATAACACTAATTAAGTCAGAGAGATTATGTTTGGGTTGGTTAGTACCTTATTTGATTCATTTAAAGACTGTTTATGTAGGAGGAAAACAAAATGCTCTAATTAAAAAAAAAGATGCGATAGAATTAAGTCTGGGGGGGAAAAAATCAGTGAAAACGAATAGTTTTAAAGCTTTCTAACCTTTCGAATTTAGCCAGTGCTTCTAAATGCATAGTTAAAAGTCCATTAAAACAGCAATGGAAATTATCCTCAAGGTGGGAAATCTCATACAGGTAGTCCCCACTTAATGACCATTTGTTCAGCGACGGTTTGAAATTATGACGGCATTGAACAAAGGGGGCGTGTGATCAGTGCCAAGATGTACAAGCATTTCAGAATCTTTGCAGTCACATATATTGCGATCTTGGTGCTTGGCAACTTGTTTGACAGGTTTGTAAAGCACCCCATGACTTAGAATAACTTTATTGTCACTTTAAATGCACACTAATCGGCATACATTAAAATGAAATTTCGTTGCATACAAAGGGTCTCAAAGGGTCACTGCCTCCAATAGGCACTACATAAACATGATCAAAAAAATTATGCATATATCCACACACCAGTGTGGTGCAATCCAAAAATTTTTATTATGGGTTCTGTGGGCGTGGCTTGGTGGGCATGGCAGGGGAAGGATACTGCAAAATCTCCATTCCCTCTGCACTCCAGGAAAGGATACTGCAAAATCCCCATTCTCTCCCCACTCCTGGGGGAAGGATATTGCAAAATCTCCATTCCCACTCCAATCTGAGGCCAGCCAGAGGTGGTATTTGCCGATTCTTCGAACTACTCAAAATTTCCACTACCGGTTCTCCAGAACCTGTCAGAACCTGCTGGATTTCACCTCTGCCACACATCCACATATATTCTATGACACAGAGAAACAGCACAGCCTAGTTTGAATGTATACATAGAGAGAGAAACAAATCTTATGAGTTTACCAGACGGATGGCCTAGGGAACAAAGCTGTTACAGAATCTAGCAATCTTGCTAGAAATATTTCAAAACCTCCTCCCAGAGGGGAGCAACAGAAACAGACCATGAAGTGCGTGTGTGTGGGTCTCTGACAATGTTTCGAGGCTCGAAACACATAGCGCTTATAAGCAGTAGCCTGAATAATGGGAAGCGAGCTTCCTATAATCTTCTCGGCTGTCCTTCCCACTCTGTATCGGGGTGTCAAACTGGCAGCCGGCTGTTGTGACCCAGGCCCAAGTAGGTAGTAATAAACTTAGTCCGTGAAAAAACAAACTTTATTCGAACAGCTGGGAATTACTTCATTCCCAGCGTCATTCAACTCAAAATAAAACAAATGCCTCCCAACACAAATTCCTCAGTTATCTCACAAACTTTAGTCCAATTAGGCAAACTGGCAAAGGCCCTTCCTGGCAAATGTCCAGAAGCCACAAAAACAATGACGTACACGAAGCAGAGGACACAGCTACAATGTTGTTGTCTGGCAAACCTGAAACACCGGTGCTGGTCTGTTTTAAGCCTTATGGGAGGGGCCAATCATCTCTTGGTCCTATTCCTGAGTTGTCCTCTCTGCTTGAGCTGCTCTTGCCTTCTGGCAGCTCTTCTCATGCGTACATTAGGAACAGACTCCTCCTGTTCCTCTGCCTCACTACTATCAGTCTCTGGAGGCTCTGGAGTCCACACCTCACTTCCCGATGGCCCTGGCCTCACCTCAGCCTCATCGCTGTCTGATTCTGTTGCCAGCTCCGTAGGCTGCTGACAGACCACAACACGACAGGCTGGATGTGTCACGTGCTGGCCACGCCCACCCCAGCTCCACGAATGGGGGAAATGTTGTGAAATGTCATGTGACGGCAACGTGACGCAGCGAGTTTGACCCCTGTGTTCTATATGGGCCTTCTATCTCAGGCGCGGCTACCACCAAATGAAACAGTGATGCAATTTTCTTAAAATGCTCTCAATCGTGCCTCTGTCAAAAGTGGCCAAAACAGAAGTAGAAAGATGTGCTCTCCTCATCCAACCCAGAAAATGCAGAGGGTGGTTTGCACACTTCACTAAGGATGACGTGTGGAGAGACATCCATTCAGATTGTTAGTTATCTGCACTCCCAGATACTTAATGCTGTTGACCACCTCTACAGCTGCATCCTGGATACTGAGGGGAGTATGACTGTGCCGGCTCTTTCTACAATCTACAGTGATCTCCCTTTGCAGTCTTCCTGGCTGACTTCCCCAGAAAGTCAACAAGGTAGGCAGCAGGGAAATTCACAAGCTATTGCTGCTGGCTGGTTTCTAGGGACTGTCCTGAAATCCAAGCTTGAATCGTCGTCTGAATTTCAACGTAGACTATCTTCAGCCAGCTTCCTTGAGAACACCTTATTCTGGAAAGATTGTTCCCAGTGCTAGGATGCAATTGTAAAGTCAACTCATCACCTGGTGATCTGATCTATGATTGCCACAACTTACAACTGTAATTTTGGATTCAATTACAGTTATAAGTTGAGGACTATAACCTATAGAACAGCGGTTCTCAACCTGTGGCTCGGGACCCCGTTGGGGGTCGAATGACGATTTGCCAGGGGTCGCCTAAGACCATCAGAAATATGGGAAGTATACTTGTGAGTCGAAGAATCGCGCTCCAATGATTGACTCCACAAGCCAGCTGCAGGCTATTCAAATCGCTAGCCAAATTCGGCTTCAGGCGCGATGAATTAAAAAAGAGAGAAATCTTTGCTCTGATGTCTCCCTCTCAAGCCAGCTGCAATCATTCCCAATTGCTAGCCTAATCTGGTTTCATGTGCGATAAACTTAATAGGGGAGGAGTCTCCGCTTTAATGCCTCCGTCCTCAAGGCAATCGCAAGCAGTTCAGATCACTAGTCAATACGGCTTCAGGTGCGATAAATTCAAAACGAAAATAATTTTACAGTTGGGGTCGCCACATCGTGGGGAATTGTATTAAAGGGGTCGCCACATCATGAGGAATTGTATTAAAGGGGTCACAGCATTATAAAGGTTGAGAACCACTGCTATAGAACTGTCGTGTCCCACTCCTCCGCTGATGGCCGGGTCAGGGAAATCCAAATCAGGCGTGCCTCTGCAGCTCTGCCAAAATCTAGCAAAATTCTCAAGGCAGGCAGGAGACCAGGAAGTGACTTCAGCAATATAAGGTAGACTTTGCCTGACTCAGAGAATGCCAGAAAGCAGATCCTTTATATAGGCCTGGGGTGTGGCTCCATGACTCAGCACTTATCCAGGCCTGCCCCTCCCTTCCTTCTGTTGACGCCGCCTATCAATTCTCCTGAAGTGAGGGTCGCTCCAGGCTCCAGCTGTTGGTAATTGACCTTCCTCAGGCTCAAATGCTATGGGGGAGGGGGAGGGGTCTAGTTGCTCCGTTTGCCTGGGCATGGAGCCAGGGCTGGGGGCTGGAAGCACTTCTTCTTCCTTGGCCTGTCTGGGCATGGTGCCAGGGCTGGGGCCTGGAGGCATGCCAGGACATTTCTCAGCGTCCGGAAGGAGATAAGAGGGGCCCGGCTGCGGGGAAAACGAACGAGACACAACAAGAACTTCCATTTGATAGACAATAATCTGGTCAAGGTGTACATAAGAACCTAAGAAGTGCCCTGCTGGAGTGGACCTCTGCCTCATCTAGTGCAGCAGTCTGTTCTCACATGGTCACCAACTCCGCAAGGAAACCCACTTGTCTCCAAGCAAATGGACTTCAGAGGTAGATCCCATTATTATCAAGGTAGATAACCAATGATCCTTTATTATATTGTTATATTGGTGCCATATTTTTCTGTGGAGCATGATTGGAGAATCTGTGGACATGTAGGTATTGCTGAAATATATCACTTGGAATCCTCACAATGGTGCCTCTATACCTTCAATAGCAATAGCAATAGCACTTAAGACTCATATACCACTTCATAGTGCTTTTACAACCCTCTCTAAGCGGTTTACAGAGTCAGCAAATTGCCCCCAACAACCTGGGTCCTCAAACAGTGTTGCCTCTGGGCAACTTCCTCGATTTGTCCCTGCAGTTTTCTTGGTAATATTTTTTGTATGACTCTTCTGTCATTGCCTTCTTCTCTCTAAGGTTGAGGGACAGTGACTAGCCCAAAGCCATCCAGTCAGCTTTTATGGCTAAGGAGGGACTAGAACTCAGTCTCCTGGTTTCTAGCCTGAGGCTTTAACCACTACACCAAACTGCTCTTTTCAAGTTAAGATACACCAAGTATCAGTTGGCCTTAATCCACCCTGGGTATGCAGATATACGTGTGTGTGTGTGCGTGTGTGTGTGTGTATGTGTTGAGTTGGGCAGGAATTCAATGTATTGTGCAAACTCAGAAAATGGGCTAGAACAGTAACCAGGTTAAGTGTACTGGGGGCAAGATGGCCACTGAATGCAACTTAACTTGAATACAAATCCAGTAACTCTTTATATGGCAGCTTTTGCAGTGTTGCAGAGTTATGCGTTTGAGCCTGGATGCAATCTCTCATGACCAAAGGAAGAATCTGTGAATGAAATAGATAGATAGATAGATAGATAGATAGATAGATAGATAGATAGATAGATAGATAGATAGAGATAGATAGATAGATAGATAGATAGATAGATAGATAGATAGATAGATAGATAGATAGATACCCTGTTTCCCCGAAAATAAGACATTCCCTGATAATAAGCCCAATTGGGCTTTTGAGCGCATGCACTAAAATAAGCCTCTCCCACAAAAAAATAAGCCCTCCCTAAAAAATATTGAAATGCAGAGCTGGAAATCAGGTAACATGACAAGAGGAGCCCCATCTTGCTCCACACACCCCAAAATAATAAGACCTCCCCAAAAATAAGGCCAAATGCTTATTTTGGGGTTCAAAAAAATATAAGATGGTCTTATTTTTGGGGAAACAGGTAACGGGTAGATAGATAGAGAGATGAGAGAGAGAGAGATGAGAGAGAGAGAGGTAGGAAGGTAGATAGTAGATAATAGAGAGACAGACAGACAGACAGACAGACAGACCGGCAGGCAGGCAGGCAGGTGGATGATAGATAGATGATAGATAGATAGATAGATAGATAGATAGATAGATAGATAGATAGATAGATAGATAGATAGATAGATAGATAGATAGATAGATGCATGGATGGATGGATGGAAAGACAGACAGACAGACCAACAGACAGATGACAGATGATAGATAGACAGACAGACAGACAGACAGAGATGCATGGATGGATGGACGGACGGACAGACAGACGGATAGACAGACTGACAGACAGATGACAGATGATAGATGATAGATAGATAGACAGACAGACAGACAGAGAGATAGATGAGAGAAAGAGAGAGGGAGGGAGGGAGAGGGAGAGGGAGAAGAAGAGAGAGAGAGAGAAAGAGACTGGGTTTGCACACTTTCTAAACAAAAGCCCAACAAATTAGGTTATGGGGTTCAAAAGAGCATATTTCACTAACTGTGGTTTATTCAACCCATGTGAAAACAAGGTCAGTTACCTGCTACATACTTAGCAGATAGCATGAATGTTTTCCACAGCATATGAATTGCAATGAACCCAGAATGGCAACTAATTTTCCTCTCTTGCTTTCCGAACAATTTCAGCAATAGCACGTTAGTTGTGGTGTAATTGCAGAAATTATGAGCCAGTTGTCTTGAATTATGGACAATTGGGGCCATTTTATGCTTGTTTTAGTTCCACACATTTTATGTGTCTAAGTCGGAGTGCCTTCAGTTTAACACAGTTAAATAGATGGTGGGAAGGGAGACGAGAGCTGGCCAAAAGAAAAGGGGAAGCAACTAAACTAAAATTTACTAAACTGTGCAATATTAAGCCATATATGGTATAACAGAGTGATACAGTTCCAAAATTCAGTGCAATTTTATAAAAATTCTAAAACAGACAGCTAACATCAAAAACATCATCAAAAAAGGACAACAAAGAATGTTCTTTCTGCGCCAACTCAAAAAGCTCAAACTGCCCAAGGAGCTGCTGATCCAGTTCTACAGAGGAATTATTGAGTCTGTCATCTGCACCTCTATAACTGTCTGGTTTGGTTTTGCAACCCAACAAGACAGACACACACTTCAGAGGATAATTAGAACTGCAGAAAAAACAATGGCTACCAGCCTGCTTTCCATTGAGGACCTGCATACTGCACAAGTCAAAAAGAGGGCTGTGAAAATATTTACAGATCCCTCGCATCCTGGACTTAAACTGTTTCAACTCCTACCCTCAAAATGACTCTATAGAGCACTGCACACCAGAACAACTAGACGCAAGAGCAGTTTTTTCCCGAACACAATCACTCTGCTAAACAAATAATTCCCTCAACACTGTCAAACTATTTACTAAATCTGCACTACTATTAATCTTCTCATCACCCATCACCCATCTCCTTCCACTTATGACTGTACCTTTGTTGCTTGTATCCTTACGATTTATGCTGATATTGTTTCCTGATTGCTTATTTGTAGTCTATGACTATCATTAAGTGTTGTATCATTAAGTGTTACATTTGTAACCTATGACTATCATTAAGTGTTGTACCTTGATGAAAGTATCTTTTCTTTTATGTACACTGAGAGCATATGCATCAAGACAAATTCCTTGTGTGTCCAATCACACTCGGCCAAAAAAAAAAATCTATTCTATCCTAAAATAGGAAGAATAATAATTCGAAGGTAAAGTAATCTAAGCAGCAATGCATTTCCTTAAAGAAATGACTTTCTCCTTCAACAAGACAAGTACAAACAATTTCAACAATTTATTGTTTAACATTTCAACCTAAAATCTCTAGATGCCATATCTCAAAGTTTATCTATAATAATACAGTCTCAGCATTCAACCTTAATCAGTAAACGTCCATTAAGAACAACCAAACATAAGTATATATAAATCAATCAGGCTCACATTTACTTTATTTACTGTAGCCAATAACTTATCATTTTCTGTAAAAATATAAGAAACTCTCTTCTCATATCTTATCTCATATCTATAAAAATATCTTTAAAGCCTCATCTTTCAGAGTTAATCAGAAAAAAAATCCATCAAGAGCTCTCAGAAATATTAAAATTTAATCCCATCAAATAATGTTCCACAAATTAATTCCTTATCATTTTCTCCTCCTCTCAGCAACTCCTTCACAGATTTAACACTTCCCTTCAATTTTAATACCATAGCTTATCACTTTCTCAAAAAGTACAATAACAACAAAAATCTCTTTTTCTCTTATGTTATATATAAACAAATCTTTAAACTTCAAGCCATTAAAAGCTGTGAGAAGAGGGGGGAAAAATCCACTTACATTTTAACCTTGGTCAATAAGACAACTTTATAAAAATTTTCATTTGAGATACATGATGCTTAGCCTTTTTAAGTGATGTCCCAGAAACTCATTTCATTCTCTTTTTATCTTTTCTCAAAAACTGCTTAACTAACATATCTCTTTTGTAAGGTCAAAATAAGAAAGTTGTCCTAGTCACTCTCCTGTGTTAAGAGCCTCACATTGCAAAGATCCTGACTTCATTTCTCCAGCCTAGAACACAGTTAAAAGGAAACTCCTTAAGATCCAGTCCTAAAATCCAAGCAAGGATTTTGACTTGGAGCCTTTGCAGAATGGGGTGTTTGCTACCAGCTTGGATTTTAGGATAGAATAGAATAGAATTAGAAAGGGGATGTGATGGCTTAGTGGGTATGACGCTGAGCTTGTCAATCAAAAGGTCAGCAGTTCAATGGTTCGAATCCCTAGTGCTGCATAATGGGGTGAGCTCCCATTGCTTGTCCCAGTTTCTGCCAACCTAGCAGTTCGAAAGCACATAAAAAATGCAAGTAGAAAAATAGGGACCACCTTTGGTGGGAAGCTAACAGCGTTCTGTGCGCCTTTGGCATTTAGTCATGCCGGCCACATGACCACGGAGACATCTTTGGACAGCGCTGGCTCTTCGGCTTTGAAACAGAAATGAGCACCTCCCCCTAGAGTCGGCAACAACTAACACATATTGCGAGGGGAACCTTTACCTTTACCTTTTTAGAATAGAACAGTGTTGGTGAATCTTTTCAGCACCCAGTGCCAAAACGGAAGCGTGCACGGGGGAGCGCCAGAACCAGAAAAGCAGTTCCCCAGAGCTTCCGGTTTCCAGCATGCACATGCACACCAGTCACCTGGTCTTCCAGTTTCCAGCGCATGCGTGCCAGGGAACTGCTCTTGCAGTTTCCAGCGCTCCTGCACATGCGAAAAACAGCACACCGGCACACTGGAACTTGGAAGAGCAATGGCTGGCGTGTCTGGAGAGATGGCTCTGCATGCCACTTCTGGCACGCATGCCATAGGTTCGCCATCATTGGAATAGAATAACAGAGTTGGAAGGGACCTTGAATGTCTTCTAGTCCAACCCCCCCCACCCGCTTAGACAGGAAACTCTATAGCATTTCAGACAAAAGGTTATCCAATCTTTTCTTAAAAACTTCCAGTGTTGGAGCATTTACAACTTCTGGAGGCAAGTTGTTCCACTGATTAATTGTTCTAACTGTCAGGAAATTTCTCCTTAGTTCTAAGTTGCTTCTCTCCAGTGGTGGGTTTCAAATTTTATTACCGGTTCTGTGGGTGTGTCTTGGTGGGTGTGGCATGGCTTGGTGGGCGTGGCTTGGTGGGCATGGCAGGGGAAGGATACTGTAAAATCTCCATTCCCACCCCACTCCAGGGGAAGGATACTATAAAGTCTCCATTCCCTCCCCACTCCAGGGGAAGGATACTGCAAAATCCCCATTTCCTCCCAATCAGCTGGGACTTGGGAGGCAGAGAAAAGATGGGGGTGGGGCCAGTCAGAATTTTTACTACCGGTTCTCCTAACTACTCAAAATTTCCGCTACCAGTTCTCCAGAAGTGGTCAGAACCTGCTGAAACCCACCTCTGCTTCTCTCCTTGATTAGTTTCCATCTATTGCATCTTGTGAATGGTCCAACACTGGAAGTTTTTAATGTTGCATAACCATTTGTCTGAAGTGGTGTAAGGCTCCCTGCCGAAGCAGGGGGTTGGACTAGAAGACCTCCAAGGTCCCTTCCAACTCTATTATTCTATTCTATTCTTATCCTGCCCTCAGGTGCTTTGGAGAATAGTTTGACCCCCCCTCTTCTTTGTGGCAGCCCCTGAGATATCGGAACACCGCTAGCATGTCACCCCTAGACCCTTTTTTCATAAGACAGGATGGATCTTTCGTTATTGTTGTTATTGAAAATAATTTTATTATATTTTGCAAAGCCTATGTGTAAAAGGCAACATAAAATAACAATTAAGAGAAAAAGATGGACGGACCGTTTTTTTTAGACAGCCTCCAGAGATGACTGTCTCCTTTTGAATTTCGGGAAGGAATTTTTTCAGCCAGCCTCTTTTGAGAATGAAAGGCCTGCCTGCCAGAGGGATCCATGCCTTCCCGTGCAGCATGGCATCCGTCTGGCAGGCAGCTCTTTGAGAGAAAAAGGCTCTCTCTTGCCTCTGGGGATTGTCTGAAAAGAGCCTGTCCTGAAATCCAAGTAGGATTTTGGCAAGGAGGGCTCGCAGTATGGGGCTTTTTCAGCCAGCCCCTAAAGTTCAGAGGATTCCCTCTTATTTCTGAAGGCTGACTGCAAATATCCTATGCTGCAAATCCTCCGTTTTAAAATCTTGTTTTGATTTGGGCATTGCTAAAGTGTTTCCAGATCATCGCAGATGAGGACTGCAGCCAAGAAATTAAAAGACGCTTGCTCCTGGGGAGGAAAGCTATGCCAAATCTAGACAGCATACTAAAAAGCAGAGACATCACCCTGCCAACAAACGTGTGTATAGTCAAGGTGATGGTTTTCCCAGTTGCAATGTATGGACCATAAGGAAGGCTGAGCGCCAAAGAATTGAGGCCTTTGAACTCTGGTGCTGGAGAAGACTCCTGAGAGTCCCTTGGACTGCAAGGCGATCAAACCGGTCAGTCTTAGAGGAGATCAGCCTTGACTGCTCTTTAGAAGGTCAGATCCTGAAGATGAAACTCAAATGCTTTGGCCACTTAATAAAAAGGAAGGACTCACTGGAGAAGAGCCTAATGCTGGGAAAGATTGAGGGCAAAAGAAGAAAGGGACGACGGAGAACAAGGTGGCTGGATGGAGTCACTGAAGCAGTTGGTGTGAGCTTAAATGGACTCCAGAGGATGGTAGAGGACAGGAAGGCCTGGAGGAACATTGTCCATGGGATTGTGATGGGTCGGTCACAACTTCCCAATTAACAACAACAAAAAAGTGTTTCCAAAAATTTGAATTCCATCTTGAGAAATTAGGGTTGGGCATGGAAGCTACTTAAAGAATTACAGGTAGTCCTCAACTTACAACCATTTGTTTAAGTGAACATTGAAAGTTAGCAACGCTGAAAAAAGTGAGCTAGTGCCAGTGTTTCATGCTTACAACCATCCCCATGGTCACGTGATCAAAATTCAGACATTTGGCAACTGATATGTATTTATGACAGTTGCAGTTACCCAGGGTCATGTGATCACCTTTGGTGACCTTCTGAAATTATTTGGGAAGCTAAAGGTAAAGGTAAAGGTTCCCCTCGCACATACATGCTAGTCATTGCCAACTCTAGGGGGCGGTGCTCATCTCCGTTTCAAAGCCGAAGAGCCAGCGCTGTCCGAAGACGTTTCCATGGTCATGTGGCCGGCATGACTCAACACCAAAGGCGCACGGAACGCTGTTACCTTCCCACCAAAGGTGGTCCCTATTTTTCTTTTTTTTCTTTTCGAAAGAGTTTTAAAAACAAAACATTTTCCCCTTTTTCCCCTCCTCCCAAAAAAAAAAACACCCCTCCCTCCCCACCCCAGGCTTCCCGGTCAATCACAAGGTAAAGTTATACATAAACCAAACATAGAATAAAATTTTCCTTCAATCCAAATAACCACATCCAAAGCTTTTCATCTCCCAACCCCTCCCATTACATAAAATAACTTTCTAATTATTCAAAGGCAATCTGATATTTCTTAATCTGATATCTGTTTTGTAGATAATCAATCCATTTTTCCATTCAATTAAATATCTTTCCTGCGTATTGTCTTTTAAAAAGCTGAGATTTTAGCCATCTCAGCCAAATTAATAACTTTCAATATCCATTCTTCTATTGTAGGTATCTCTTCTTTCTTCCAGTATTGTCCAATCAACAGTCTTGCTGCTGTTATTAGTTTAGTCTCAATCCCTGTACAATCCGTTATAATTCCCAAAAGGAAAAATTGTGGCAGGAACTTTATCTTCTTCTTCAGTACATTTTGAATAATCCACCAAATTCTTATCCAAAAGACCTTAATTTTCTTGCAAGTCCACCAAATATGAAAATATGTAGCATCATCACAATCACACCTCCAACATTTCGCTTGGATATTAGGATACATACATGATAATTTTTTGGGATCTAAATGCCATCTATAAAACATCTTATAAAAATTTTCCCTTAAATTCTGTGCTTGTGTAAACTTAACATTTCTAAATGTTTCCAACATTATTGGTTCCTGAATATTCTGTGCCCATTTTATCATACAATCCTTTACCAAATCCTTTTCCGAATCTATTTCAAGCAACACATTATACAATCTCTTTATATGCTCCTGGGTCTGATTTCTAATTTGCTTTATTAAATTTTCCTCCTTTGCATTATACCAATTTTTTGATCTTCTTTCCATCTAGCACTTATTTGCCCATATTGAAACCAAGTATAATTCCTCCCTTCTTCATTTAATACCTGTAATGATTTTAATTGCAATCTACCTCCTTCAGCATACAAAAGTTCTTTATATGTAATCATTTCCTGTTTCTGTTCTATATTTATATTCTCTATTGCATGTCTAGGGCTCGCCCATATAGGAATCTTGTAATCTAATTTATAAGAATATTTTTCCAGACCATAAAGAGCACTTCTCAACACATGATTCTTAAAAGCCCTATCCACTTTTTTTCCATAAAATAAGTACGCATGCCATCCATATAACAAGTCATAACCTTCTATATTCAAAATTCTTTCCTCTGTTAAGTTAAACCAGTCACTTATTACTGAAAGGGTTACTGCTTCATAATATAGTTTAAAGTTAGGCATTCTTAAACCACCTCTTTCCCGTGAATCCTGTATTATTTTCATTTTAACCCTCGCCTTTTTACCCTGCCATATAAATTTATTAATCCCACTCTGCCAATCTTCCAAATTTTTATCCTTTTTAATTATAGGTATCATCTGGAACAGAAACAAAAATCTAGGTAACACATTCATTTTAATAGCCGCAATCCTTCCCAATAGGGATAACTGCAATTTCTTCCAGCCACTCATATCATTCTGAACTTTTTGCCATAGCAAGTCATAATTATTCTTATAAAGTTTCTTGTTCGATGAGCTAATATAGACCCCTAAATATTTAACCTTTTTTACTACCTCAAATCCTGTCATTTCCTCTAGTTTTTGTTTCTGTTGTATAGACATATTTTTAATTATCACTGTCCCTATTTTTTCTACTTGCATTTTTATGTGCTTTCGAAACTGCTAGGTTGGCAGAAGCTGGGACATGTAACGGGAGCTCACCCCATTACACGGCAGCACTAGGGTTTCGAACCACTGAGCTGCCGACCTTTTGATTGACAAGTTCAATGTCCTACCCCCTGAGCCAGCTAGATTCATTGAATAACCATGTTACTAACTTAACAAATTCAGTGATTTACTTAATAACTGTGGCAAGAAAGGTCATAAAATGTGGCAAAACTCACTTAACAATTGTCTTACTTAGCAACAGAAATTTCTATGTTAGGCTCAGTTGTGGTCATAAATTGAGGTCACCCTGTATTTTGATATTATTCTGGATATTAAAGATTGACTTTTGGAAATGTGTAACTTCTCCATTTTGGAAAATACAATAAATAATCAGAAAATGAAGCAGAAAATGGAACAGACTTTATGGTCCATACAACAACAGAGTCGTTATCTTAGGTATTTTTAAAGTATTTCCATTATTTGGTATCAGGATACTATTATAGGACATACTTTGTAAATATGCAGTGGTTTGCAAAACATTTTAGATATTTTGTATTGATACGTTTCTGTTTTTTTTTAAAAAAAAAAATTGGAAATTTTCCACCCCTTTTTCTTTCTTAGATCTGTTTGGGGAGATTGTACACTAATTTTTGTCATAAAAAAAGAAAATCGGAAGGAAAAAAATGTGAAAGGGTTTCAATTTGAGGTGGGAAAGCCATCGAGGTATATAATTTTTTTTTAATTTATTTATTTATTTATTTATTTTGTCACAACATTATATATAAACACATATAATGAAAGAAAACAATAGGACAGGAATGGTAGGCACTTTTGTGCACTTATGCATGCCCCTTATAGTCCTCTTAGGAATGGGGTGAGATCAATAGTAGACAGTTTTTGGTTAAAGCTATTGGGAGTTTGAGAAGAGACCACAGAGTCAGGTAGTGTGTTCCAAGCGTTAACAACTCTGTTACAAAAGTCATATTTTCTGCAATCAAGGTTGAAGCGGTTAACATTAAGTTTAAATCTATTGTTTGCTCTTGTATTATTTTGATTGAAGCTGAAGTAGTCTTTAACAGGAAGGACATTGCAATAGATGATTCTGTGTGTTAAACACAGGTCATGTCTGAGTCGGCAGAGTTCTAAGTTTTCTAATCGCAGGATTTCAAGTCTGGAGGTATAAGGTATTTTGTTGTTTACAGAGGAGTGGAGGACTCTTCTTGTAAAATATTTCTGGACACGTTCAATTGTATTAATGTCAGAGATGTGATATGGGTTCCAGACAGGTGAGCTGTATTCAAGAATGGGTCTTGCAAATGTTTTGTATGCTCTGGTTAGTAGTGTAGTGTTTTTGGAAAACAAGCTACGCAAAATAATGAATAAAATAAAATGAACACACTGGGCAGGCCATGCTGCAAGGGTGCCAGACAGTCGCATCCCTAACCAGCTCCTCTATAGTGAGCTGTCTCAAGGAAAGCGATCACAAGGGGGACAAAGGAAGCAATACAAAGTGGTCCGCCAGCAGCCTGCGGACCTGGCAGCAGAGTCAGTGAGGAGGCTGGGAAGGACAATGGACCAGTCCTGGAGTCAGGGGAAGGCCTAGACAAGGGCTCTGCATCGGAGGCAAAGATGGAGCCAGGGCCATCTGGGAGTGATGCGCGGACTCCGGAGCCTGAAGAGGCAGACAGCAGAGAGGCAGAGGAACAGGAGGAGCCTGTTCCTAGTGCACGCATGTGAAGAGTTGCCAGAAGGCAAGAGCAGCTGAAGAAAAAAGGACAACTCAGGAGTAAGGCCAGAAGATGATTGGCCACTCCCATAAGGCTTAAAAGAGCAGCAACGAGCCGTTGGGTTCTTTGTAGAAAAGCAATGTTGATTTCCGTGCTTTTTGTCAGCGTCTCTTGAACTTTGTGGGAGTTTTTGCCAAGAAAAGCCTTTGGCAGGTTGCCAAAGATATCAAAGGTTGGTGATAAGGCCGAGGGACTGGTTATGAAGAATTTTGTTTTGGACGAAGCTGAGAATGAATTAATTCTCAGCTGTTTTAATAAAATAAGTTTGTTGAGGACTGAATTGTGTTTGGTAATCACTACTTGGGCCTTGGTCACAATACAAAGATATGTTGAAAGCCTCCTTCAAGTCCCTGGATATTGACACCACCTCCTGGGAAACCCTGGCACAAGATCGATCGACATGGCGCACACTGATCCACCAAGGCTGCCAGACATCAGAGGACAGAAGAACAACCATAGCACAAGAGCACTCCGCAAAGCCAGACCTGCAAATGCTGCAACAATGGTGCCCACACGTCTGCCCGACCTGTGGCAGAACATGTCATGCCCTGATTGGACTTACCAGCCACCTGCGGACACATTGTGGATAGCCCACAACCTGTTAGACATCAAGGTCCTCTTCGAACACAATGGACAAACATAATAAATAAATTAGATGACTGAGCAGTGACAGATACAAAGTGGTGAGATACCACTTGGGGGAAAAAGCCACCTGTAATCTCATCCTATGAATCGTCTTGCCAGATGTATGGAGAATATGCTAGAAAGAGAGGCTGCAGACCCTGAAAGAAGATATCAGCCAGTCTCCAACTCAATCCATAAATTCTGTAACTAAAGAGATGGTTTTGCATAGGAAGAGCACTTCAGACTGGGCAACAGTTGGCTTAACCAAGATGTATTGCAATAAATTCAGTAGTAGAATTCAAACATTTTTACTACCAGTTCTGTGGACATGGCTTGTTGGGTGTGGTGGGGCTCGATGGGCATGGCAGGGGAAAGATATTGCAAAATCCCCATTCCCACCCCACTCCAGGGAAGGATACTGCAAAATCCCCATTCCCACCCCACTTTGGGGCCAGCCAGAGGTGGTATTTGCCAGTTCTCTCAAAATTTCCACTACCAGTTCTCCAGAACCTGTCAGAACCTGCTGAATAGCACCCCTGAATAAATTGCAATTGATTGAGATCGCACAATATCAGAAGAACAAATAAAATGTATTATGGATTTACTATATTACGGCTGTTGAGCTTTCAGATTTGTTCAAACGGGTTGTGTTCTTTACATTACAGTGACTGGTTTCTATTGTAACTGAGGTCATATCTCCATCACACTATGAAGATTTTTGCCAGCCCAGCCTGTCAGAAGGTCCACAGTCCTTCCCATATTACATTCATCAATTGCCAACTCTAACATGAAGAAAGAACTTGCATGAGTGAGTCAAGGATTAATAAAGACAAGCTCATCACCAGACAGCATCACCACCAGATGGATTCATAACTGACTGACCAACTGCACTCAACGTGTAGTCTTCAATGGAACTGCATCTACATAGAGGGAAGTATGCAGTGGAGTATCCCAAGGCTCTGTTTTTGACCCAATACTCTTCAACATCTTCATCAATGACTTGGATGAGAGGATAGATGGGGAATTCATCAAATTTGCAGATGACATCAAACTGGCAGCAATAGCCAACACTCCAGAAGATAGGCTCAAGATACAGAATGCTCTTGACACACTTGAATACTGGGCACTATCTAACAAAATGAAGTTCAATGGTGAAAAAAATAAGGTTCTACATTTAGGCAAGAAAAACAAAACACATAGGTACAGTATATGTGGTACTTTGCTCAATAGTAGTAACTGTGAGAAGGATCTTGGAGTCCTAGTGGACAACCATTTAGATATGAGCCAGCAGTGTGCAGCAGCTGCCAAAAAAAGCCAACACAGTTCTGGGCTGCATAAACAGAGGGATAGAATCAAGATCACGTAAAGTGTTAATACCACTTTATAATGCCTTGATAAGGCCACACTTAGAATACTGCATCCAGTTTTGGTCGCAACAATGTAAAAAAGATGTTGAGATTCTAAAAAGAGTGCAGAGAAGAGCAACAAAGATGATTAGGGGAGTGGAAGCTAAAACATATGAAGAACGGTTGTAGGAACTGGGCATGTCTAGTTTAATGAAAAGAAGGACTAGGGGAGACTTGATAGCAGTGTTCCAATATCTCAGGGGTTGCCACAAAGAAGAGGGAGTCAAGCTATTCTCCAAAGCACCTGAGTGCAAGACAAGAAACAATGGATGAAAACTAATCAAGGAGAGAAGCAACTTAGAACTAAGGAGAAATTTCCTGACAGTTAGAACAATTAATGAGTGGAACAACTTGCCTCCAGAAGTTGTGAATGCTCCGACACCGGAAGTTTTTAAGAAGACGTTAGATAGCAGAGATCCAACCTAGAAATAAGGAGAAATTTCCTGACTGTAAGAGCAATCAACCAATGGAATAGCTTGCCTTCAGGAGTTGTGGGTGCTCCATCACCAGAGGCTTTCAAACAGACTGGACAACCATTTGTCTGAAATGGTATAGGACAATCATGGCTAACTTTTTTTTTCGTCGGGTGCCAAAAGCAGGTGTGCACGCGCTGTCGCACACACGTGCATGCCCACACCCATAATGCAATGCCTCCTGTACACTCCTCCCCCTGCACATGTGTGCGTGACTCCTGCATATGTGCACGCGACCCCGCCCCATGCATGCACACGACCCCCCTTTATGGCCTCACCTCCCAAAATAGCTGGGAGAGGAAAAAAGCCTCACATCCCAAAACAGGGCTGGGAGAGGAATCTCCAGAGATCTGGAAAGGCACGGGCAGCAGAAAGTGAAGAGAAAGGTAGGCCCACCCCAGTAGTGGGATTCAGCCAGTTCGCACCACTTCAGGAGAACCAGTTGTTAACTTTCTGATCAGTTTGGCAAACTGGTTGTTGGAAGAAATAATTAGGGCAGAGAACCGGTTGTTAAATTACTTGAATCCCACCACTGGCCTATCCCCCTTCCCCCCATTCACGCTTGTCTCCCACTTGCAGGGCAGAGACCCGAAAATCAGCTGGCAAGTGAGAAGCATTCGAGAATGCAGAGTGGAGCTGAGCTGGGCGACGACTCGCGTGCCCACAGAGAGGACTCCACGTGCCACACGTGCCATAGGTTTGCCATCACGGTTATAGGATATCCTGTTTGAGCAGGGGGTTGGACTGGAAGACCTTCAAGGTCCCTTCCAATTCAATTATTCTATGTCAGTGGCCCCCAACCTTTTGGGCACCAGGGACCGGTCCGGTGGGGAGACGTTTCTCTGTGGACCAGAGAGGGCCTGATTTCCCATGTTGCCTGTTTGTGCGGCATGCTGCAGTCCAGTGCGGGTCTGTAGATCAGGGATTGGGGACAATTTGCGAGAAAGGAGAAAGGAATTTATTGGTTTTTACAGAAATTGTAGGACATACTAATCTTTGAAAAGAATACACTGTGTACTTATCTAAGCTCATAAATGTTGCTTGAGCCTAAAGCTACATGTAGGAAGAAAGGGATGAGGCCCCTAGTATGTTCAAAACGGGTTTTAACTATAATTTGCTGGCATGGCGGTTGGCTTAGAGATAACCCCCAGAAACTAATACCAATAAAGATAAATTGTAAATATGGGGCAGGGAATAATGTATTCACTTTAGGTGTCTCAGATAGATTGTGACCGCCTGAGTACTCAGCCGACAAGGAAAAGGTGCTGTAGCCTGCCAGCCGCCAGCTCTGCTCGGATGATCAGGAGGTTGGAGAAGAACTTGGGCCAGTTCTGGAGCCTGAAGAAAGCTCTGATGGATGCTCAGTGTCAGTCACAGAGATGGAGCCAGGGCCGTCCAGCATTTCCCAGCCAGAGAGGCAACTGCCTTTGGAGTCAGAGATGAGTGAGGAGGAGGAGCAGCTGGGGCCTGTTCCAGATGCTGATATGCACAAAGCAGATAGGAGAGGTGAACAACGGAGGACAATGAGCCGGCTCTGGAAGCAAAACAAACGTGGATGCTGACTGGCTCCTCTCTGGCTGGGGAATAAATAGGAGGAAAGTGGAATGGTTTGGCTGTCGCATTTCTGGAAAGTTTGCTCCCTGTGTGTTTTGTGTGACAAAGACGGCCTTGCCAGAACTGAGGTTTGTCTATTTCTCTGTTTGAATTGACTTAATTTGCAGCTGGGAGCTCACAACCTTACATTTATCATATGGACTATTGTTTCAGTTAACTTCTTGCAGGACTCTTCTCTGGACTTTCTGTTGGTGAATTCCCAATGTGTAAATAAAGAGGGGGTTTTCTTTGCGGGGATTCCGTTTCTTGCTTCTGTATAGGCTGGGTCAGACCAAAAAGTAAACCTGGACAGTGATAGGGAAAAGAAAGTAAATATACTGATGTCTTAAGGTGCATCCACTGTACTCAAGAGTACGCGATACACTCTCTTTGCAAAGTAATAAAATAAAGATTACCACTGTTTTCTTTTATAAGTTTTGGCTTGCAATCATTTCAAACTAGACAACGAATCCCACACCCTGTTCCAGGGGTAGTCAACCTTTTTATATCTACCGCCCACTTTTGTATCTCTGTTAGTAGTAAAATTTTCTAACCGCCCACCGGTTCCACAGTAATGCGCCGTGTATCGTTGTCTGTGCATGCCTCTCGCACCTAATGGATTGGGTTTGTGGGGGGCACCGGCTACCAGCTCTGCTTGTCTGTTACAGCTGGGTGGTGTGGGGGGAGATGTGCAAGCTATTCTGGGATGAGGCTCTTTTGCTTGCGGTTGCACTATAGCGCCATTTAGTTTCACTTACATAACATGAACTAAACTGATGCGCGGGCGATACAAATAGTATATTTTCAGAAATTTAAATTGTCACGGGGAATTTTATGAAAACATAATGAAAATGTTTTTAAATAATGCTATGAAAAAATTTTTAAAAGTCAATTAAATAAAAAAAAAGGAAAATGCTTCAGTATCGGACAAAACCCCTACCACCTACCATGAAAGCTGGAACGCCCACTAGTGAGCAGTAGGGATCAGGTTGACTACCACTGCCCTGTTCTATCTTACATTATTTGAATTAAAATTAAGTCAAATGTATGTTTAGGCCCAGACCTGTTCCCTTACTGAAGGATTTTACCAAATGGGATGTCCTGGTTCTCTACTCTTGCTTCAGATAATCTAAAGAAGTTGGTCTTCTCTGAAGGGAGAAGGAGGGCCTGCTGATTGTTGAAATGTATGTAACAGTGGTGGGTTTCTACTGGTTCAGACCGGTTTGGATGAACTGTTAGCTCCGACTTTCAGCCGTGAGAGAACCGGTTCTCTCATTCTTTGAAGTGGGCCCGCTCGCCCGCCCCTGCGTTATACTCACCTATATTTCTGCTTCCGAAGCCCAGCTGATCAGGGCAGCAGAGTGGATGGCCACTCCTCAGCTGTTTTTCTTGCTCTCAGCAATGTGGAAGTTCAATTTCCTGCAAACTCCGCACTCACAGTCTGGCGCCCATGCGCTCAGCGAACCGGTTGCTAAACCGGTAGGATCCCACCCCTGGTATGCAACCTGTGACACATTTTAACACAACACACCATTTAATATTCATCACAATCCAAACAGTATATTTTATTAGAAAGCTGTGCAAAGTCTGTAAATGCTGCATCCTGTATTGATCTTCTCAGTGGCTTTGCGGGGCTGAAGTTCCACAGTGAGGCATCACGAGACATAGACTGAAATTGCCGTGTATAAGACTCCGAAATAGGAAATTTAAAAAATGAAGGACCTAAAGCCATGTTTCTGGCATAGAAACCAAAAGACAGAAGACAGTAGGTCCTCAAGGCCATAAAAAAAATAAATGGCAACCGCAAATGCTCTTATTTCCTAAAGTTCTCTTGCAATATGTCACAGTTTACAACCCACATAAAAGGATGTCTCTTAATACAAAAGTTCTAGCTGAATCCAGAAATACATTTTACACCTTTAATCACCTGAGGTGATTGACAACCAAACTCTTAAACACGCAAATTTCTTCCCTCTTGTTTCGGTAATCATGGGTGTAATTTATGTGGGTACTCTTGCATTGCACAACTCAATAAGTATATTAAGCCATGGACATCTCTGTGGGAAGCAATGGCTGGGTTTTAACATCACATTAAGAAACCACAAATATGGTTCCAATGTTGACTCAGCCATAGCCGTTGAGTTTATACCTGGTGCTAAGCCACAAATGGTTCACAAATCACAGTGGCTGGATTCACATATTACACTAAGCCAGCAGTCCTCAAAGTTTGCAGTACCATGACACTCAAAACAATTTGGGTGTGTTTTCCTCCCCAACTCAAACCCCAACAAAAGTTTCTTTGGTGGTAGAGTTAGCTAAGAAATAAATCTGACAGTGATAATTATATATCAGTGCAGGTGTCAATCATTGCCCGCTAGGACTAAGTCCAAAACGAGCTTTTATAGCACTGCTGCTCTGCCTGTCAACGCTGATTAATTTTTGTTTTAAATTGTGACCCTCTTCTATGTGGTTTAAAACCGTTTATCTCATCAGCTCTGACTGAGTTGAAGAACTGCTGCTGTAAGCTAAAACTACCAAGGCGCTCCATCAATGGTGAAATCCAATTTTTTTTACTACCAGTTCTGTGGGCGTGGCTTGGTGGGCGTGGCAGGGGAAGGATACTGCAATATCTCCATGCCCATTCTACTCCAGGGGAAGGATACTGCAAAATCCCCATTCCCTCCCCACTCCTGGGAGAAGGATATTGCAAAATCTCCATTCCCACCCCACTCTGGGTCCAGCCAGAGGTAGTATTTGCCGTTTCTCCAAACTACTCAAAATTTCTGCAATCGGTTCTCCAGAACCTGTCAGAACCTGCTGAATTTCACCCCAGGTGCCATCCTTGAGAGAAAACTAAAATTCCACATTTCCCCAAAAAAAACATGTCCTGGTAAGTAAATCTGGCAAGTGTCTTCTTACTGAAATGAATCGCTTTCAGAGTTAGCTTGCAATCTTCTTTAAGCCAGAATGTGAAACTGGAAACTGAGCATTGCTGAACAGATTGGATAGTGACATCTGTGAGAGATATGAGATTCTGTCCTGGGTAGGGCGTTGTAGAGGACCTCCAAGCTCTTCTATATGGATCTATGAATTTGGAGCAAGAGAAGAGGAAGGGTTCAATGTCCTTCCAAGCTTTCAAAACAACCCCACATTCCTGCCTGATTAGCATTCAAGAACGAGAATTTGTACGTAAGAGCAGGGGTGGGATTCTACCGGTTCGGACCTGTTCGGGCGAACCGGTAGCTCCGAAGTTAAGCTGAGAGCGAATCGGTTCACTCTGACCATCAGCTGGGCCCGCCCCTGTGCTTTACTTACCTATATCTTCGCATCTGATTAGCGCGGCAGAGTGGATTGCTGTGCCTCAGCTGTTCTAACTCCCTAGCACTAATGCGGAAGGTAATTTTTTGTTCAATTGCGTGCACGCGCATAGCGCATGTAGCGAGTAGCGCACGTAGCACGTGCGCACGTGCAAAGTGCATGATCACAGAACCGGTTGTTAAACCAGTAGGATCCCACCACTGTGTAAGAATAATACAAGTCCTATAGTACTTGTATGTCAAAGTGCTTTAGAATGGGACAATTTAGAATGGGACAATGCTTTAGAATGGGACAATCTCGAGCAGAGATTGAGAAAAAAGTACCGCAATTAAATCTCTTCTTCCTTTTGGAAAGAATCAGATAATCAGAAATATTGCACAAATGATCTCTTTACAACTGCTATCAGAGTGCACATGTCCACCCCCTACAGCAATTTAACTTCTGCAAGAGATTCCTGGTGGCAATTTTACATAATGGAAATAAAAACTGCCTCCAATTTTATATCTAGGCAAGGTCTATTAATGCCAGACAGTAATTTGTACTTTTTAATCTTTAACAACAATAAACAGCAGAAAAGGCTTCTTTTTCTTTTTTTAAGGAAAATTGTTAAGGTTTTTATCCTAAATCATGTAGCTAAATTTAACAATTATTACGGAAGCACAAAATATTATATTAAGAGAGAGTTATCAGTATCAGTTGCTGGGAGATAAATTTAAAATCCTATTTTCAACTCTTATCTCAACAAAAGAAAGAATATGTCACAGACATAATCTTTTATTATTGTGCAGTAAAAAAAGAAGATAAGAACCAACGAACCTTCCAAATTGAACCCGGTGTTCCTGAAAGCCTTAATAGCACTGGAGATTTTTCTGGGCCCTGGATTAGAGTGATTGGGATCAGTGGTGAGATTCAAAAATTTTTTACTACCGGTTCTGTGGGCGTGGCTTGGTGGGCATGACAGGGGAAGGATACACTAAAATCTCCATTCCCACCCCAGTCCAGGGGAAGGTTACTGCAAAATCACCATTTCCTCTCTGTCAGCTGGGACTCTAGAGGCAGAGAATAGATGGGGGCGGGGCCAGTCAGAGGTGGTATTTACCTGTTCTCTGAACTACTCAAAATTTCCGCTACCGGTTCTCCAGAACTGGTCAGAACCTGCTGAAACCCACCTCTGGTTGGGACCCTCGTCAGATTTATTTGGGGGTGTGGGTGTTGTTAGACAATCTTGCCATCTAGCTCCTGCTCTCTTTTATGGTTTTATTATATTATACGTTCTATTTTGAAGTCAGTAGGTGCTTAGGTTCAATAATTTAAATTTATTTAACCCGGTTTCTCTACAGATGAGCCTTAACAAAGTTAGTAAGGATTGTTGGGGCACTCAAATCTCTAAGACGGCTCCTACAGACGTCAATGCTATCAGGTTGATCTAATAACAATGAAGAAGAGCCAAATAAGATCTAAGCGAGTTCGGACATTCAAATGTTCTATAATAGGGGTGTCAAACTCAATTTCATTGAGGGCTGCATCAGGATTATGTTTTACCTCAAGGGACTGGGGTGGGTGGGGACAGCTCGATGTCACACGTCAGGGGTGCCTGTGGTGGCCTGAGTGCTGTCAGAGAAAACGGGCTCCCGAGCTCTGTTTTCAGCTGCAACGGCCTCCTGCAACCCTCTGTCAGTGAAAATGGAGCTCGGGAGGACCGCGTGTGTCCCTCCTCAGCTCCATTTTCGCTGGCAAAGACACCGCAGGCTGGTCCTTCGCTGTTTCCAGGGCAGCCCCGTAGACCAGATCTTAGAACCCCGTGCTAGCCAGATCCAGCCCGCAGGCCTTGAGTTTGACACCTCTGTTCTATAACTTTGTGACCAACTACTCAGTACGAAAACCATTCACAATGTGTATTGCAATGACAAAAATAGGCTTACCAAGCTGAATCTATTGCTTAAGCAGCAGGAAGAAAATGCTGTTTGCAGGTAGCCTTGAGGATGCAGTATCAATCCTGCCCTACAGATAAGCTGTAGTTCAATCATCAGCATCCAGACAAATGGAAAATTTTAATACTTAAAAAGATCAGGATGGCTGCAAGGATTCTCTCTTCTGAAGAACGGTTTAACTATATTTTAAGAGTAGGCCTCCCACAGTGTTTGGAGTAGCATTATACAGGTAGCCCTCAACTTACAACAGTTCCTTTAGTGATTGTTCAAATTTATAACGGCATTGAAGAAACGACTTTCAGCCATTTTTCAGATGACCACTGCACAGTCCCCATGGTCGTGCAATCAAAATTCAGGAACTTGGGAACTGATTCACATTCACGACCGTTGTGGTATCCCCAGGGTCATGTGGTCCCTTTTTGGGACCTTCTGACAAGCAAAGTCAATGAGGAAACCAGATTCACTTAACAACCATGTGACTAATTTAACGACTGCAGCGATTCACTCCAAACACCTGTGGCAAGAAAGATCGTAAAATGGAGCAAAAATTCACTTAACAAATGTCTCACTTAGCAAGAGAAATTTTGGGCTAAATTGTGCTTGTAAGCTGAGGAACTACCTGTAGAGAAACTTAATTCTTATTGAAAACTATTTCAATGTAGGACATTATTATTATGCACAGAATCATTCCACATCCACAATTTTTTAGACTTCATATCTGTGTATCTGAATCTCAGCAATTTTAAGAGGTGTGGATTTCGACTCCCAGAATTTTCCAGTCAGCATGGCTGGTTCACAGGATTGATTTAATGTATTCTCAAAGGTGATTTTTATTTTTTTAAAAGGCAACGGAATTGGGGGTTTTTTTTAATTAAAAAGCAACTTTGAGACAACCTGGATGACCTGGATATCTGAGAACCTGCATGGAGATTTAACGTATTATTTACTTTCTACTTTTTTTATGACTTGAACTAAATTTACCAAGCTTCAGCTTAAAGTTTAATAAAGGCATGCAGATTTTGTTTAGAAAATGGATATGAAATATCTCAGTGCTTTAAGTTTCTAAATGTGTATTAGATCAGTATTGGCTAACCTTTTTGCCATCATGTGCCAGGAGGGGGGGCTGGGGAGTCACATGCACAGGTGCCCAAATCCATAATTTTATGCGCCCCGCCCCCCGTGCATGCGCACGCGACTCCCCCCCCCACTTGCTCTTCCCACTCCTGGCACACAATGGCCCGGTAGGCCCGTTTTTCTCTCTCACCTAGCTCCAGGGTCTTTCTAGGAGTTGGGGGGGGAAATGGCCTCCTCTCCCCCGAAGGTCCTCCAGATGCCAGAAACGGGCCATTTTCGGCCTCTGGAGGACCTCGGGGGGTGGGAGGCCATTTTCGCGCCTCCCCCCCCAAGACTACTAGAGATGCTCTGGAGCCAGGTGAGAGAGAAAAACGGGCCTTCCCCATCAACCCTCAAGGCCCTCCAGAGGCAGGAAACAGCTTGTTTTCCTAATTCTGGTGGGCCCAGAAGGCCCGAAAATCAGCTCACGGGCCCAGAAATATGGCTACACATACCACCTATGGCACACGTATGGCATAGGTTCAAAATCACGGTATTAGATTATACTAGATATCTGTTTCAGATCAGATGCACCTGCCTGCATTTCATTACCTATGTCAACTATATCCTACATTCTTCCAAAAATGTATAATAATAAAATGAGGAAAAATAGATATTCTGAGCTCCTCCTAAATTGTTACCAAGGAAGGGCCCAGCCTCAGGTCCTGCTGCAACATTTTCCTTAGCTCATCCATTCTGAAACTTACAAAGAAGTCCCTTGAAAAAAGGCAGGGTGACTTGTGCGAGCACCCTGCAAAAGATTCCACTTCTCTTCTGGAGGTCAAACAAGGAGAGGACAAAGAAGACATTAAAAAAAACCTTGTAAGAATGGAGATTAGAAAGGATCCATGTAATATTCATTCATTCATCCATTCTACAGCAAAGTTTGATTTGATTTGACTTGATTTCACTGCAGGCAACATTTATTGAGAGGGATGCTAAAAGTGGGCAGATATCACACAAGAACGTAGGAAACAAATTCTTCCCCATTTGGGTATATTAAAACCCAATGTGTATATTGAAAGTACATTAGATTAAACTTGACACATTTAAGTTCTCCTTAGTCTTAAGCACTTGACATAATCTTGCTATAAAGAAATAATGGCAAGCTCAGGAGTATCCAACTTCAGCAACTTTAAGACTTGTGAACTTCAACTCCCAGAATTCCCCAGGCTGGAATTCTGGCTGGCTGGCGAATTCTAGAAGTTGAAGTCTACAAATCTTAAAGTTGGCAAAGTTGGACACCCCTGATCTAGATCTACTTAGCTTCCTTACCGGCTCGGAAGTGCACGTCACATGCGCGCGCAGACCTTCTGCGCATGTGCAAAAAAAAAAAAGAATTACTTCCTGGTTAAAACCAGGAAGTAATGACACCCGGGCGGGTGAGTGGAGCTTGGCTCCGCCATCCCTACTGGATCGCCGAACTATCGCCCATGACTACTACCGGATTGCGCGTAGCACTTCACCCCGATCTAGATTATATGTCTGATCTGGTAACAAGCCATACAGAAACATTGGTCATCTTGGGACAAAATTTAAACTCAAGATTAGGTTTTTATGATTTGACCCTTTATTTAAAATACCATAACTATCCTCCAGAAAACTACCACTCACTGCCATCCTTAGACCAACCGTTTTGGTTTGTAAACCATAATTGTTTGGCTTAGCGTGATACATGAACTCAGTTGTGGGTTATTAATAAAACATGGCTTAGTGCAATATGTGAGCCAGGTCGGATAGACTCATGAGAAAATGGCAATGTTGCAAAAAAAATAATGCGTCACTGTTCTACAGAGGCACAGCTACAGATCCTAAGTAGCATCATAGTCATAAAGAGACTATGAGTGATGTCATCGCTTGGCCACTCAATTCCAATGATTGCATCCTATAGGGATCATTTAAGAACAAAACATACATGGAAAGGGCAAAAGAAAACACATTTCTAGAAACATAATAAATAACTTTTCAACAAGTAATGATATGCGTGTTTTCAAAGTTAACAAAGCGAACAAAAAAAATAAAATAAAACCCATGAGATAACACCTTAAATATTTGTGAGCTTATTAATGGTCAGCATGATCGAAATAAATACAAAAATATACAGATTAGTAGCAGCACACGTACAAACAAAAAATCAATCTACTGGCCAGTGAGACAACTTTGATAAATATTTCATTTCCTTTGTTTCCCCTTTCCAATTGTCACCTCTTAGGGTTTATAATCATTCATTAAGTCTACAAACTTCGGAACAGGCTGAAGATTTACACCAAAAAGATACCAATCCTTTACTTTTGAGAGCTGCTGTGGAGTCTCTGAACTTGCTTTCTTGCATCCTCGGTGCTAGAAGAGAGTGGGGTTTGCTCTCAGTTGATGTTAGTACTGATGATGTTATCTTGTTGGTAATGAAAGGTCTGCAAGAAAACATCCTAGCTCAGAGGAACCTGAGGACCCCACAGTTCACCCTGAGCTAAAGATATTCTCTTCTATTGGTAAGAGCTAACGTGCCCTTCATAATCCATTTGGATTTTTGATAGATATGTACTGTTCTCAGTGAAATCGTCAGCTGAGTTTTAGGACAAACAATAACTAGGTACTCCTCCATCTCAACTCCTGTCTTAAGTAAGTATCTCAGCGTTTTTATTTCTTTGCATGGATATGTCCTTTACTTTCAAATCTAGTCTTTTCTCCCACTTGTAAATGAAACCTCTAACAATAGGATTGAACCTAGCAAAGGATTAAACCAGGGGTGAAATCTACTTACCTTCCTTACCGTTTTGAAAATGCATGCACCGTGCACACACGGTCACTTTGCTCATGCACATCACATGCGCGCGCAGATTTCTGCGCATGCGCAAAACACATTACTTCCTGGTTAAAAAACACATTGCTGGTTAAAAAACACATTACTTCCTGGTTAAAACCAGGAAGTAATGACACCCGGGCGGGTGGGCGGAACTTTGCTTTGCCATCGCTACCGGATCGCCAAACTACCAGCCACGATCGCTACCAAATCACGCGATCCGGTCCGATCCGGGAGCATTTCACCCCTGGATTAAACCCTTGTTAGTGCCTTCAGATGCGCCGAGTTTACGACTCTTGTATGTGGTAGTGGAATTATGGGAACTGAAGTCCAACCCACCCAGATAGCACAGGGCCAGGAATTCTTGAGCCAGGAATTCTGGGAGTTGAAGTCTGCAGGTGATAAAGGAGCCATAGCTGCCCATCCCAGTCAGAAAGCAGAATTCTAGAGATTTGGAGGCTACTAGCCTCCATCACTAGATCTAACTGAAACAATACAGTAGAGTACAAAAAGAAATCATTTTCAGATTTTTGTTCTCAAATCAAGAATGCCAGGACTGATTGTGGCTGTTTTGCCCAAAATGGGAAGCATTATATATAAAAAAAACAACCACCAATTAATGGTAGAAAGTATGAGGACGGGAAAAGACACCAGCTATTTCAAAACCATTTGAGAACTGCTTTTCTTATTTCATTCAAGTCAACATCACCTTGGTGGCAATTTCAACAGATAAAAAGCCCCAATTTAGGGAAAGGAAATTCTCTCATTCATTCTAACGTACGGCACCCAAGCATACTTGAATTAGGTTTCAAACCCAGCACTGGATCTTCCCTCCCAAATAATAATGAATTATTATTTTGCAAGGAGCTACAGCAACCCGAGTATGTACAGCAGGGGTATCAAGCTCGATTTCATTGAGGGCCGCATCAGGATTGTGTTTGACCTCGGTGCGTGTGTGTGTGTGTGTGTGTGTGTGTGTGTGTGTGTGTGTATGTGTGGCCAGGGTGGGCGTGGCCAGCTCTACATCACTAGTGTTGGGGGTGCCTTTTGGTGGCCTGAGTGCTCTGTCAAGAGAAAACGGGCTCCTGAGCTCCGTTTTCGGCTGCAACAGCCTCCTGCAACCCTCTGTCAGCAAAAACGGAGTTCCATTTTCACTGACAGAAGCACCGTGGGCCGGTCCTTCGCTGCTTCCAAGGCGGCCCCTGCGGGCCAGATCTAAGCACCCCGTGGACCGGATCTGGCCCGCGGCCCTTGAGTTGGACACCCCTGATGTAGGGGAACCGGATGCTATCGAATTGAAGCCCGAAGCCTTTTCCAGTGCAGCCCCTGTCTTGAAAATGCTTCAGACCTCACCAGGGCATAACATCCGTTTGCTATTTATTCAAACACCACATCTTTCTCTTGGCTTCTGGATGGGCCTTTAAAAAAAAAAAAAAAGACATTGATTTAAAAAGAATTTAAATCCCGAGACACTCTCTCTCCTTCCAAGACTCACTCAAGCAGCCAGTCAGTGCACTACATTTTTCCTCCCCCCCCCACCCCCCAGTTACTTTTTTAATAGCAGCTGAGTCCCTACTGGTTCAATTCACCCAGTTCTTATCATTCTGACTAGCCACAGAGGCCTCTCCTGTCTCTACTTTCCCCACCCCCCTCCAAACCGCTGTACAACTGGAGATTGTGGGATTTAACCAGAGAGGAGGAATTGGAAGGGTTTCCCAGACGGGCGACACCTTAAGTTGACCCTTTGTCATTTGTTTCACCAAGTCTCCATATGCAAAAGTGGCACAATGCACAGCAAAAAAAAAAAAAGAGAGGGGGGGGGATGAACTCTTCACACTACCTTCTCAAGCAAAGCTCACTCATGCAAGGGGAAGGGCAGGGGACCAGTGAAAGGGGCAGGTTCTCCTTCGAAGGCAGCTAACGGACCGAACACATCAACATCCAATATCCTGTGGCACGCATTCCTGCCAACTGGGAGCGTGACCCCGCTTCTCTTTGTCTTCGGACTGAAATTCATTGACTTCACGGATAGGTTTGGCGAGTTTCTGAGAAGCACGGAGAGAGCTGGGGAGCAGGCCTCCTAAGGCACAGAGCACAGATGCAGGGCAGTGGCAGGCAAGCAAGCAGAAGCTGCTCCCTACGTAGGGAAAAGTCAAAAAAAAAAAAAAAAGAAGAAGAGCGGCTTTCAGGGATCGAGTCTCATTGGACGTAGCCGAGGTTCTCCATCTCGTTCTTATACCGCTGTTCGGAGACTTTGCTTTTGTGTTGCTTGCTCTCCAAATGCTGCCGGAACTCCACTTCTTCGCTGGCCCCGGCGTTGCACATGGAGCAGTAGAACTGGCCGCTGGGGGTGACGCACATGGCGAGGTCACGAGGTATCCGCTGACGGGAACGTGGGTTGAAATAAGGGCCTGGAGAAAAGCAAGCAAGCGAGATGTTTTGGGGATACAGCCAACAAGGAAGAATTTCCCAAGAAGGTGACATCCATCAGATGTCAAGTCTGAATCTGACCGGGCTGTGGGGTTGTTTCTATCATGGGTTATTCTCAAATGAATTCAACTGGTTCCACCCTCAAAGCACATCAACAACTCACGATAACCAGTACATTGTCTTGAATACAGCCCAGAGCTGGTATTCAGTCAGTTCGGACCGGTTCGGGCGAACTGGTAGCTCAGACAATCAGTTGACCCCACCCACCCACCCCCGCTCTATCCTGTCCTTTATTTCCTGCTTTGTAGCTCCTCTCAATCAAGCACAGCTAATTTATCCCACCTCCCCCTTGCTATTCTACTTGCTGACTTGGAAGGTAAGCAGCTGAGCTTCTAAATGCTCCATTTTCAGCGCTGCGCAAAGCGCGCACTCACCGAACCGGTTGTTAAACCGGCAGCATCCCACCACTGATACTGACAGTCCTTGACTTACAACTGTCCGTTCGTTACTTACAACGGTTTAGTAACCATTGCCGCATTCCTGGAGTCACATGATCAAAATTCAGACACATGGCAAGCGGCATATATTTACGACGGTAGCAGTGTCCGGAGGTCATGTGATCACCATTTGCAACCTTCGGACGAGCAACGTCAATGGGGAAGCAAGATTCATTTAAGAACCGTGTTGGTAACTTAACAACCGTGATGATACACTTAATAACTGTGGCAAGAAAGGTGGTTAAAATGGGGCAAAATTCACTTAAGAGCTGTCTTTGTTTATCAATGGAAATTTTGCACTCAATTGTGCTCATAAATCAAAGATCACCTGTATTAAGAAGACTTAAGCTACAACACTAAGAGTGGAGTTGAGACGGGGAGAGGGTTGCACAATGTGAAAGCTTTGTGTGGAAGAGCTCATGAGTTCCAGAGGAGCTTCAGGGAGTAGGATAAGTGGACTTTTCGATATTCAGTTCTGCAACCTTTTTAAAAAGGAAAGGAACTAGGGCTGAAACGTGGGTGTTTCCTTGGCTTAGACCAGGGCTCAACAAACTTGGCAGCTTTAAGATTTGTGGACTGCAACTTCCAGAATTCCCCAGCCAGAATGGCTGGCTGAGGAATTCTGGAAGTTGAAGTCCACAAGTCTTAAAGTTGCCAAGTTTGGAGACCTCTATCTTAGAGTGAGAGAAAGTTCTGCTTTTTAGTTTGCACTTTTTAAGCAAAAAGAACAAAAGAAAAACCCAAATCGCACCAAATTGTTGTGATATGGCCTGGAGCAGGGGTCACCAACCTTGGCCACTTTAAGACTTGTGGACTTTGACTCTCAGAATTCCCCAGCTTTGCTGGCTGGGGGATTCTGGGAGTTGAAGTCCACAAGTCTTAAAGTGGCCAAGGTTGGAGACCCCTGGCCTGGAGGGATACCAAGGGCCGCTCTTGATTGTACCTGTGTTATTTTGCACTGCATAAACATTTCTTCTGTTCTGCATCATCTTGAATTCGTTCCCTTCTTTTCGCGCTTTCCTCTTTCCAGCCACTTCGGGCGACTCTCTGTTATTGACGATACGAAAAATACAAATTAATTTCAGGGAAGCGAGGAAGATTTTTACAGACATCAGCAGGAAAAGTTAGCAGAACTTTGGCTGGAGCTGTTACCCAGTGGTGGAATTCAAATTTTTTTACTACCAGTTTTGTGGGCGTGGCTTGGTGGGAGTGGTGTGGCTTGGTGGGGGTGGCTTGGTGGGCGTGGCAGGGGAAGGATACTGCAAAATCTTCATTCCCACTCCACTCCAGGGGAAGGATACTGCAAAATCCCCATTCCATCCCCACTCTGGGGCCAGCCAGAGGTGATATTTGCCAGTTCTCCAAACTACTCAAAATTTCCACTACCAGTTCTCCAGAACCTGTCAGAACCGGCTGAATTTCACCCCTGCTGTTACCGCTGGTGAGTGTTTTAATAATACCTACAAGAACGAGTTGTTCTGTGCCTCAGCCAGGCGTAGCCTCTTGGCGTGATTCTTGCCCTGGTAGTGAGCCTGGGCCACCGCTGGCGAAGAAAATGATGCATCACACAGTTTGCAATAATCGTTCTCCGTAGCCAAGATCACTCGCCCTCCAGGTTTCGGGGAGGAGCCCTGGGCAAAACAGGAAAATAGATTCAGATATATCAAAGCGGTTGTTTTTCTTTCCAAACGAAAGTTCTGAATGAGCCCCCTCCCAAAGCTGTCAATGCAGTATCTTGGGACTTGGTGTTACAGGTTTGATTTTTGTCATATTTGCTTACATAACTACATGATAAGCATCCGAAAGACTTTAGATATCTCCACCTTAATGAAATGCAGTGAGTGATACCTGAAAGATATTTTCTTTTGTCCTTGCTCTCCAAACCTCAATTTTCGACAGTCTGTTTAAAGACTATTTTTACGTGTGAATTGAAGGCAAGGTTATAGGTGGTTTGATCCAGATTTCTGGAGTGCAGAAATCCACCAATTAGAAAACCATCAGAGTTCTAAGGAGACTGTTCCATTGTTTAACACGTGTGTGTGTTTGTGTCAAATTTTGGCAACTTTAAGAGCTGTGGACTTCAACTCCCAGAATTCCCCTGCCAGCCCATTCTGGCTGGGGAATTCTGGGAGTTGAAGTCCACAGCTCTTAAAGTTGCCAAGATTGGACACCCCTGATTTAACAGGAATCATCAGGAGCTCACCCTGCCACGCTGTGCTTGGGCTCAAACCACCGGAGCTAAGACCACTTCCAGCATCATTAAGCCAGGGAGCCACCTTTTTTGCCTTAAGTTCCTCTATTTCCAAACATCAAGATCACGATGTAACACAGGGGTGTCAAACTCAAGGCCCGGGGGCCATATCTGGCCTGCAAGGTGCTTAGATCAGGCCCACAGGGCCGCCCTGGAAACAGCAAAGGACCAACCCGCGGTGCCTCTGCCAGTGAGAATGAAGCTCGGGGGGGCTGCGTGTAGCGCCCTCGAGCTCCGTTTTCACTGGCAGAGGGTTGCAGGAAGCCATCTCAGCCGAAAATGGAGCTTGCGAGAGCCATGGGCAGGCACTCCCAAACTCCATTTTTGCTGGCAGAGGGTTGCAGGAGGTCGTCGCAGCCGAAAACGGAGCTCGGGAGCCCATTTTTGCTGGCAGAGCGTTTTGGGCCACCACAGGCGCCCCTAACACGAGTGACATTGAGCTGGCCACACCTACATAAGCCCCCCAAGGTCAAACACAACCCTGATGCGGCCCTCAATGAAATCAAGTTTGACACCACTGATGTAACGCAATTCAATGCATGATTGCATTGGCCTTTTTATAGTCCCTGCAGCAATTTACATGGAGATGATGGTCTCCTAGAACAGGGGTTTCCAACCTTGGCAACCTCAAGACTTGTGGACTTCAACTCCCAGAATTCCTCAGCCAGCTTTGCTTTGCTTTGCTTTGCTGGCTGAGGAATTCTGGGAGTTGAAGTCCACAAGTCTTAAAGTTGCCAAGGTTGGAGACCCCTGTCCTAGAACTCTCAGATCATTTTCAAAAGCCATGCCATCAAGCCAGGTCTTCTTATCCAGAAACAGGATCACATACTTGTTATAGATGAACATCATCTTGTTATATCTGACCCCATATTCAAGCCAGTCAAAGTCATTTTGAATTGTGATTTTATACTCTTCAATATTAGGCAATTCAACAAGCTTGGTGACATCTGCAAATGTGGTAAGCATCTGTTCCCTTCCATCTCAAAGTCATTTCTAACAATTTGACATTTCCATCTAGGATAATATAGAACTATTTACAAGTATCATGCAGATACAATTCTTCAACCAGGTGTAAATCCATCACAGGACAGCACTTTCTACTCCATATTTATTCAAACTATCTGTTGTTACCCAGGTCCCAGTAGCTAGTAGGAAACTCAGTCAGTGTAAAAACAAACAAACTTTATTCGAACAGCTGAGAATTAACTCATTCTCAGCGTAGTTCAACTAAATTAAAGCAAATTCCTCCCAACACAATTCCTCAGTCCTATCACCAAACTTGGTCCAATTAGGCAAACTGCCAAAGGCCTTTCTTGGCAAAAATTCAGAAGACACCGATACGAAACAAATGCAACAACACAAAGTTATCAACGTTGTTTTCCGGCAAAGAGCCCAAATGCCGTTACTGGTCTTTTAAGCCTTATGGGAGGGGCCAATCATCTCTTGGCCCTATTCCTGAGTTGTTCTCTTTGCTTGAGCTGCTCTTGCCTTCTGGCAGCTCTTCTCATGCGTGCATTAGGAGCAGGCTCCTCCTGTTCCTCTGCCTCACTACTGTCATCCTCTGGAGGCACTGGAGTCCGCACCTCACTCCCTAATGGCCCTGGCCCCACCTCTGCCTCTGACGCAGAGCCCTCATCAGGGCCTTCCCCAGCCTCCAGGACTGGCCCATGTTCTTTCTCAGCCTCATCGCTGTCTGACTCCGTTGCCAGGTCCACAAGCTTCTAGCGGACCACAACACTATCTTAGGCCTTTTATTATTTCCTATTGTTCATTACCTTTATTTTCATTCGATATTTTTAAAGTTGGTACCATTGCCCCATAAAAACATACTTTAAGTAGTTAATCTTCTTTCTGGCTTTAAAGGTTTACAATTGCGTGTTACTGTTTTTGTAAATTACCCCAAAAATTCTGCACCTCAGCAGCCTATCAACTTTAAAGTTTATTCTTAGTATATTTATAGCCTGTTTTCTTAACGAATTCAACATTTCTCAATTTTTATTTTCCGATTCATCTGTCCATTATTTACCCAACAGTCTTTAGGCTGAGATATTGACTGGTTCACCGCTACTAAGTACATTTTTGATGAGTCTCCTTTTCAAACTACTTTGTAAAATCATAGCATCGTAGATGACTTCACTGGAAATTAATCCCAACAGAGCACATTTGCTTTTATGAGAGTAAGTATCATGGAAAGACATTTTAGATTTTTAAAGCTGTTCTTTTTTTAATCTAAGAAGCTGCCTCCCCCCAGTGGCCAGCCTTATGAATTTACACTTGAATGGAGGGAATATAACTAATTCCCTCAATTAAGGGATCTGAATTACACTGAAAGAGATATGAGAAAGTCAATTTTCTTTGTGTTTCTTCTAGAATACACAGGATCATTTATTTTGTAGTTCCCCAATCCTTTCAGGCATGATGGATATGTCTGAATGTGTCCAAGGGGTTGCATTCTCCACCTGGCAACTAGAGCAGGGGTGTCAAGGCCTGCGGGCCAAATCCGGCCTGTGAGGTGCTTAGATCTGGCCCATAGGGCCGCCCTGGAAACAGCAAAGAACTGCGGTGCCTCTGCCAGAGAAAATGGAGCTCAGGCGGACCGGTCTCCATTTTCGGCAATGACGGCCTCTTGCAGCCCTCTGCTAGTGAAAACGGAGCTCGGGGAGGCTTGGTACCCCCAAGCTCCATTTTTGCTGGCAGAGGGCTGCAGGAGCCCATTGTGGCTGAAAACAGAGGTTCAACATGATGTGAAGCTGGCAATGCTCCCCCCACCCAGCCACCCACCCCCTGGCCATGCATCCCGGCCATGCTCCCCCGGCCCCCGGAGGTCAAACCCAACTCTGATGTGACCCTCAATGAATTCAAGTTTGACACTCCTGAGTTAGAGAGTCCTGCTTCTCAGAAAATAAATTGGTGAAGATAGAATAGAATAGAATAGAATAGAATAGAATAGAATAGAATAGAATAGAATAGAATAGAATAGAATAGAATAGAATAGAATAGAATAGAATAGAATAGAATTTTTATTGGCCAAGTATGATTGAACACACAAGGAATTTGTCTTGGTGCATATGCTGTCAGTGTACATTAACAGACAAGATACCTTCATCCAGGTACAACACTTACAACACTTAATGATAGTCATAGGGTACAAATTTAAGACTTAATGATACAGCACTTAATGATAGTCATAGGGTACAAATAAGCAATCAGGAAACAATATCAGTATAAATATCAGGTGCCATTAAAGTAACTTTTACATGACTCCAAATATTGGATAGAGGTCAGGAACTAGTTATAAAATACATAACAATATGTTGAATGGCCAAATATATAGGCAACATGAAATCCGGTCATCAAATGTCCTAATATTTATTTATTCCCATGATCCACACCAAAATGCCAGTTTTATACGGGTCGTCCCTTGACCTACAACCATAACCGAGCCCAAAATTTCCATTGCTAAGTGAGACAGTTGTTAAGTGAGTTCTGCCCCATTTTATGACCTGTCTCGCCGCAGTTGTGAAGTGACTAGCTGCAGCTGTTAAGTTAGTAAAATGGCTAAGTGAATTTGGCTTCCTCCTTGACTTTGTTGGTCAGAAGGTCGCAAAAGGGGAATCACATGATCCCAGGACCGTCATAAATATGAGCCATTCACCAAGCATCCAAATGTTGAGCTCAGCTAGCTCAGCCACAGTTGCGTCAGATGCCGTGAGAAGAGACAAGCCAACTTGGTTTTCATTCCGATAGTGACTTCGTTTATTGGGTCTGCTACAACCCGGGTTTCAGTGAAAGTCGAGGTCTCTCTGTACAAAGTCAGCGCTGAGAGCTTCTGCCTCTCAGCCCCTTTTTAAACATCCCGCGCTGCTCATGTCCCGCCCCCTGGCTGAACTGCTCTGTTGATTGGATGCCCAGCTTCTCTCTCCCTCCTCGTCTGACAGCATCAGCTGCCACGTCATCTGCCAAATTCCGGAACTAAAGCAGCTCTTCCTAACGCCCAGCCCTCATCTCCCTCTATCCCAGCCACCAGTGTGATGATTCCCTTCCCATGCTTCCCAAACGCAGATCCCTGCAGCCCTCGAACAAGTCCTCGATATGTCATCCCTTTGGATCTTTGATTAGGGGCTGCTCCCAGATCTGTATCCCTGTAGTGCCATGTGTCGAGCCGGAGCTGGGCTCAACAGTTGATCCTACGGCCATAGGATGCTGCAACAGTCATAAGCATGAAAAACCAGTCATAAGTCACTTTTTTCAGTGCTGTTGGGATTTTGAATGGTCTCTAAACGAATGGTTGAGGACTATCTGTAACAGATAAGTGGTGTCGTGTCCCACTCCTCCGCTGACGGCCGGGTCAGGGAAATCCGAATCAGGCTTGCCTCTGCAGCTTTGCCCAAAGTCCTAGCAAAGTCCTCAGAGCAGAAAGTGACTTCAGCAAGATAAGTTCGACTTTGCCTGACTCAGAGACTGCCAGAAAGCAGATCCTTTATATAGGCCATGGGGTGTGGCTCCATGACTCAGCACTCACTAAGGCCTGCCCCTCCCTTCCTTCTGTTGCCTCCGCCTATCCAATCTTCTGATGCGAGGGTCACTCCAATCAGCTGTTGTTGGAAGTAAACTTTCCTCAGGCTCACATGCTGTGGAGGAGGGGGAGGGGTCTAGCTGCTCCGTTTGCCTGGGCATGGAGCCAGGGCTGGGGCCGGGGGATGCTCCCTCCTCTGCAGCCTGCTTGGGCATGGAGCCAGGGCTGGGACCGGGAGGTGCCCCCTCCTCTGCAGCTTGTCTGGGCATGGAGCCAGGACTGGGGCCGGGAGGCATACATTCCTCCGTGTTCGGGAGCAGATAAGCAGACCCCAGCTGCGGTGAGAGCGGACAAGACACAACAAGTGGAGGTTGCTTAGAGAAATATACATGCTTATTTTTATAGAACTCAAAGAAGTGGGGCGAGGAAAGAAACTTGATGGGAGACAAGGAATATCTGCAGACACCGAGACTGACGATCTCTCACACTTGTTAGTCTTCTTCACATGATGCATCTACTCGATCATGAGGAAGGAAGAAGCGCCTTGTTCAAATTCCAACCCTGAATTGATTCCACCCAGCCAATACATTTAAAGGAAGTCTCTGGATGACTGATAACTTGTGACAAAGCAATGGATCATTGAACAAATCAACCCAGAGTTGTCACTCAAGGCACACATGCCCAGATTATTCTAATTGTAAACATCATGCAAAGAGGAGAAGCTGTATCGTTGGGAACGATGGAAGGCATGAGAAGAAGAGGACAGCCAGCAGCAAGGTGGATGGACTTAGCTATAGTCATGATAAGTACATTGTTGGGAGATCTGAAAGAATAGTTTAGGGATAGATCATCAGGGTGAAAAATCCATCTATGGGACCCTAAGAGTTGAAAACAACTTGATGGCACCCAATCAATGAATCAATTAATCAATCAACTGACTGGAAAAGGGAACTGTTGGGCCATTCCTGCCCTTGTCAACTCCGAAACGAACCTGGCTGCAGCAATTTTGGAGGCTTCAGGGTTGCCACAATGCAAAGCTGGGATAGGGAAGGGAGAACATAGTTAGATGGGGGTTTTGTCGCCAAAACGAAATTGTTTCCTGTGGGAACCAAGGACATGCCAACGGGTGGCTGGAGACAGGAGGAATCCGGTTACCATGTAATCAGCCAGCACCTTGATTGGACAGTGTGACCGATTGTTTGGGGAAAGGGGAACGTTCACTTTTTAATCAGGTGAAAACCACAGGAACTTTCAGAGTCGGTTTTGTGCCAATATGATATCTCCAATAAAATTGTTCTTTGAGGAATATGCTTTCCTCGGAGTTCTGCTTTCTATGGAGTTATTACTTGGAACCATGGCAGTCATGCAAACAGGGATCTTCTCATGCTGGTTTCCACTTATGATCACAACTGAGCCCAAAATTTCTGCTGCTAAGCAAGGAAGTTAAGAGAATTGTATCTCATTTTATGACCCTTTTGCCATGGTTGTTAAGCATCACTACAGTTATTACATGAATTGTGAAATGAAGAGAATTGGGCTTCCCTCACTGACTTTGCGTGTCAGAAGCTCATTAGGTAGGTTGCAAATGACAAACCCAGGAGCACAGGTTGGTTTTAGCAGGTTCTGACCAGTTCTGGAGAACCAGTAGCAGAAATTTTGAGTAGTTCGGAGAACAGGTAAATATCACCTCTGATTGGCCCTGCACCCATCTATTCTCTGCCTCCTGAGTCCAAGCTGATTGGGAGGAAATGGGGATTTTGCAGTATCCTTCCCCTGCCACGCCCACCAAGCCATGCCACGCCCACCAAGCCACACCCACAGAACTGGTAGTGAAAAATTTTGAAACCCACCACTGCCCAGAATCCCTATATGCTGAAACCATCATCAATACACCCAGTTGAAAAGTACCCAACATCTGATCTTATGACTGTGTGGGATACTGCAAAGGTCATATATGTGAGTACTGGTGCTAGGTCTCTTTTTTAGTGTTGTTATAACTTTGAACAGTCTGTCAGGGTTCCAAGGAACACCCCCAACCACGAAGACTCCGAGGCAGGCAGTTCCTCAAAGTTCCATTTTATTAGAGATGTCATATTGGCACACCTGGGAAAATCTGAAAGGCCCCTGGGTTTTCCCCACCCAAAGGAAAGTCCAAGTCCCTTCCCCTGCACCCACATGTCCATCACATGGTGCAATCAATCTGGAGTGGCTCGATTACCAAACAAGGGAAATATCATACAACAAAGAAGAAAGAAAGAAGAGAGGAATGGAGAGTAAGAAAGAGGAGGTGAAGGAAAGAGAGGGATGGAGGGAAGGCGAAGGACAGGAAGATAAGTTAGGGGATAAGAATAGGAGAGAAGGTGAGAAAGGAGGGAAAGAGGAGAGGAGTGGGGGAGAGGAAGGGGAAGTAAGTACGAGGAGGGAGAGGAGGAGGAAGAAGGTAGGAAAGGAGAGGAAGGAGGGAGGGAAAAGAGGAGAAGAAGGTTTGCTGTAAAACGGAGGGAAAGAAAAGGTAGAAGAGCAACTCCACATGTTTTATTTTTGTGCTTTCTTTAGAGAGAATATGTATGATTATCTATGAATAAGAAAATGTACATTTACAATATGTGTATAAGAAAAGAAAAAATAAAAAAAATTATAAAAAAACATGGTCCAATCAATCCACCATCCCAACTGGAGATGTTTCCCAGTCACACTTCTCCAGGTGCAGGCTGAACGTCCTTGACTCCCAGAGAAAAGAATGCTGTTATGGCTATCTATCTCTATCCACTCCAAGCAACCCCACTCCCACAGCAGGCCTACACACTAAATGTGTCAGCTCTGAAGATCCAAAGAGAAAGATGGCCTCCAGGGCTGACACAGTCATTAAATGAATGAAAACTTGTAAGACAAAAGACTAACTTTATTTTGTCTGCATCGCGAGTTGATCTCACAAAACAACATATAATTCTACAGTTCTGGGGACAGGAAGGAGTATGAAAACTTGAATACTGTTTTGAGTTTCTGTTTCCAGACCACATATTTATCCCAAGGGGAACACTCAGCTCCTGGCATTTCATCTTATGGAACACAAGAAGTGCTCTTTTTATGTTGTAGCACCTGCCCTGTCGAACAGCCTCCCCCTCTCAGGCTAAACTTTTAGTCTTTGGGAAGGCCTTAAAAAAAGTGACTTTTCTCTCAGGCTTTAGGGAAAATGGGAGCCTGTTTTTGCTTCTATTGATGAAGACATTATTTTTGATTGGCCATGATTATGGCCCATCAAATCAGTGTCAACTCTTTGCAAGCACAAAGATAGAAACTGTGGTGGCGCAGTGGTTTAGAAGGCAGTAGTGTAGGCCTATAGCACTGCTCACTCCAGGAGTTCAATTTTGAACGGCTCAAGGTTGACTCAACCTTCTATCCTTCCAAGGCTGGTAAAATGAGGACCCAGTTTGTTTGGGGAAATATGCTGACTCTGTAAACCTCTTAGAGAGGGCTGTAAGGCACTGTGAAGCGGTATATAAGTCTCAATGCTATTGCTATTGCTAGAAAGAAATAATCTGTTCTCAACCTCATCCTTCAGGTCTTCCTCTGCTGGTCATCCTCCTTCCACCTTTCCCAGCTTTATAGACTTCTCAAGAGAACTAAATCTTCACATAACGGGTCCAAAAAATAAACTTTATTTTTCTTTTGTACCTTATTTATACGTATTTCAGTAAAAATGGGGGACCACTGAAATTTGCAAATGGATAGGCAGATGAACCACAATCTTATTTGACTTTCAAGTTGTGGGAGCTTCATCACTCGAAGCTTTTAAGAAGAGACTGGACTGCCATCTGTCAAAAATGGTGTAGGATCTGCTTGGGCGGGGGGTTGAACTGGATGACCTGCAGGGTCCCTTCCAGCTCTGTTAAGAGAACTAATAGCCCAAAGTAGACAGATTTGGTTGCCACAATGTACTAAGCCAATGGCTCTCAACCAGTGGTGGGATTCAACCAGTTCGCACCAGTTCGGGAGAACCGGTTGTTAACTTTCTGAGCAGTTTGGTGAACTGGTTGCTGGAAGAAATCATTAGGGCAGAGAACCAGTTGTTAAATTATTTGAATCCCACCACTGCTCTCAACCTGTGGACCGTGGGCCCGGGGGGCGGGGAGGCAATGTTGTAACAGAGGGTCTGCGAACGCTTTAAAAAATGTTATGATTTAAATCGTGAGTTAAGTCTTGCAGGTGCATGGCCACAAAATGGTATTTAAAGGAGGTTTGTGGTGAAGAAAATACTGAGAACTACTCTACTAAGCTACAATGTGGTTTGCGGTATGAAACCCACCATTTTGCTTTGTAAATTCGGGCTTGTGGCTTGATGTAATGTGTGGACCAAGCCAATTGTGGTACATCCAACATATTGTGATGAAGTAAACCATACCTGAACATAATGTGCAAATCAGGTTATAAGCTTTTATAACAAGATCATTCAGCCGAACCTCATCTGGACAATATATGAAATATATGTACTATGCTTAAGCCGGTTTGGTTGTTTACATTTCAACAATAACAGTCCACAGAGAAAGGAAAGAATTAGTACATTCAAGAAAAGTTTCTTAAACCTGCAAAGAGGCAGCAGCTTTGGGGGAGAAACAGATTGAAATGCTGGGGGCAAAGAATTAAACCTCCACAAGTTCCTATTTAAAGAATAAAATCCAAATGTTTTAAAAACAAGCATGTTTGGTACATCTACATTTACCTTGCCTTAAAGTTGAATGTTCACACTGCTTTTCAACAAGCCAACTCACTAGTTTGTAAGAAAACAGAATTAAGGCTTAGATTTAAAAGAAAACACAGAAATCAGAACAAAACAAAATAATATGCAATATCTTTTCTCTTCTGGAAGAGCACACACTACTGGGTCATTAATACAGCACTGCTATATATCCTTACCTGGGGTGTAAGAGATACCATCGGATGAGTAGCTGGCTCAAGAGAGTTACTCACTCGGGCAGGAGCTGGGCAGCTGTTGGCAGCATAGTAGTTGCGAAGTTTCTTACTGTGGTTTTTACCCTGGAAAACCAAATTTCTGTTATTAGCCTAGCAAAAAAGTGCATCAAAGCCATCGGTGATCTACCAACATTCCTTCGTTAAGCCTTCATCAATACTAAGGGGTGGAATTAAATCTTCAGGGCTTCTTTTTCTGTTGTTTTTTTAGGGGGGGGCTGAAGGGGAGTTCCATAAAGTGTGGATTTGGAGTTAGATTAAAGAGAAAAAATAATGCTTTATGTCTTGCAGGGATTGAAGAACGCTTTTTACCAGTGGTTGTTCTACCGGTTCACCCCAGTTCGGGCGAACCGATAGTGGCTGCGTCGGGAGGCTCCGCCCACCACCCATCCGGACATCATCACAGATGCTCTGCACATGTGCAGAAGGTTCTGTGCATGCATAGAAGCACCCCGCATGGACTCACAGTTCTGAAACAGTAGCGAAGTTAAGTGGAATTGCTTTTTACCCCGTAGAATGCCTGAAACTGCTCTCTACTAAAGAGTTTTGAACACATACACACAGGAGTAGAGTTACAATGGGCCATTCAGTCTAAAATAGCTCTTGAATAGAGGGAAAAGCTGGTTGCTCTTTCCTGCAGTAAGAAGCAGGTCTTTGCAATCAGATTAGGAAGGTGGGGAAAAAAACCCAGCATAATTTCAAAAGGCGATTTTTACCTCTATTTTAAAACAGGTATAAACTCCCTAATTTTTGGAAAGACACAGGCAGTCCTTGACTTACAACCATTTGTTTAGTGACCATTTGAAGTTACAGCAGCACTGAAAAAAAGCGACTGGATTTTGCACTTACAAACATGGCAGCGTCCCTGTGGTCAACTGATCAAAATTTGGATGCTTGGCAACTGGCAAGTATTTATGACAGTCCTGGGATCATGTGATTTACCATTTATAAACTTCCCGGCTTGCAAACTTACTTATAAATCAGGGGTAGTCAACCTTTTTATACCTACCGCCCACTTTTGTATCTCTGTTAGTAATAAAATTTTCTAACCGCCCACCGGTTCGGGGGGAGATGCGCGAGCTATTCTGGGACGTGGCTCTTTTGTTGCAGTCGCACTATAGCGCCATTTAGTTTCACTTACGTAAAGTCAACTAAACTTATGCGCGGGTGATACAAATAGTATATTTTCATAAATTTAAATTGTCACAGGGAATTTTATGAAAACCTAATGAAACTGTTTTTAAATAATGCTATGAAAAATTTTTTAAAAGTCAATTAAATTAAAAAAAAGGAAAGCGCTTCAGTATCGGACAAAACCCCTACCGCCCACCATGAAAGCTGGAACACCCAGTAGTGGGCGGTAGGGACCAGGTTGACTACCACTGTTACAAACCATAAGACACAATCACAGGGAAAAAAATAGCAGGCTTTTTTGAAAAAGAAGATGTTTCATTTATAATCTCTATATTGCACACTTATGGCAAAGGTATTGTGTGAACCATGACTCCCGATTATAGGTAGCGCTCGACTTATGACCACAATCGAGCCCAACATTTCCGTTGCTAATTGAAACATGTGTTAAGTGAGTTAGCCCCATTTTACGACCTTTCTTACCACCGCTGTTAAGTGAATCACTGCACTTGCTAAATTAGTCAAAGTAATTTTTGCTTGTCAAAAGGTCACAAAAAGGGATCACATGACCCCGGGACCCTGCAACCGTCATAAATGTGAGTCGATTGCCAAGCATCTGAATTTTAATCAAGCGGCCATGGGGATGCCACAAGGGTCATAAGTAAGAAAACCGGTCGTAAAGTCACTTTTTTTTTTCAGTGCCGCTGTAACTTCGAACGGCCACTAAATGAACTGTTGCAAGTCGAGGACTACCTGTATATATCACCTTGGAAAACAAGGGGGTGACTTTTTGGGCTGTGAAACTCAACTCAACGCCGAAAGAGTCACGGGGCGGTTTGGACATGCGGGCGTGACATCCTCACCTGGTAGTGGGCCTGGGCTTGCTGGGCAGAGTTCAGGGTGACGTTGCAAAGCCTACAGCACAATGGCTTGCAGAGCTCCTCCAGCAAGGGGTCTTGCTCCCCCCTCGCGGCGAGTTCCTCATCTTGTGCAAGTGGCAAGGATGGCCCCGGTCCCAGTGGTTTCGGTGGAGAAAGTCGCAAGGTGGCTGTAGGCCTGGTGGCCACTGACATAGGAAGAGATGGGGGCGTCTCAGGAAGAGGAAGAGGAGGAAACCCAGCGCGCTGCAAGAGAATCATTGGCTGACCGAGCTTCTAGCATTCTTTCTTTGGAACCCAAAGGCGGCTTCGGATCTCGACTGAAAAGCAAGAAGAAAATTCAACTCAAACAGGTGCCTCCAAGAACGAAACGTCAAAATTGGGGTTGGGTGATATACCAACAGGGCAAGATTTGGTTCGACTCATTCAACTGTATTCTACCCGCTAAGGATTTTTTTTAATAAAGTCTCTTAAGTCACAACTGGCTTGAAAAATCGAACAGCCCTCTCTCAATAGAGGCGGAGGGATACAACGTCATCTATCTCCAATCTACAACACAGTCCTTTCAACAGTTCCAAGAAGGCTCCACACCAGAGGTAGGTTTCAGCAGGTTCTGACCAGTTCTGGAGAACCAGTAGCGGAAATTTTGAGTAGTTCAGAGAACCGGTAGTAAAAATTCTGACTGGCCCAGCTGGAGATTTTACAGTATCCTTCCCCTGGAGTGGAATGGGAATGGAGATTTTACAGGATCCTTCCCCTGCCACACCCATCAAGCCACACCCAGAGAACCGGTAGTAAACAAATTTGAAACCCACCTTGCTCCACACCCATTTGCACTACTCAGGTGACCCTGAAGACACAGATAAACCCTCCAAGTGGCCTCAACGACTCTCTAAAAGAATGCAAATGACCAGCTATCTGCAAGGAGTGTAAATCCTTCCATTCCACAACATCCAGTCAGAGCTGAAGAAGCTTCTTGGATGAGAAGCTAGATGACCTACAAGGTCCCTTCCAATCTATTAATTCCCTCAACACTATAATAATAATAATAACAACAGCAACAGCAACAACAACAGAGCTGGAAGGGACCTTGGAGACCTTCTAGTCCAACCCCCTGCCCAGGCAGGAAACCCTACACCATCTCAGACAGATGGTTATCCAACATTTTCTTAAAAATTTCCAGTGTTAAACTATTCACTAAGTGTGCATTACTTTTACTATTAATCTTCTCATCGTTCCTATCACCCATCTCCTCCCACTTATGACTGTACGACTGTAACTTGTTGCTGTATCCTTACAATTTATATTGATTGTTTCCTAGTATGATTTGATTGCTTATTTATACTCTATGACTATCATTAAGTATTGTACCTTATGATTCTCAACGAATGTATCTTTTCTTTTTATGTACACTGAGAGCATATGCACCAAAGACAAATTCCTTGTGTGTCCAATCACACTTGGCCAATAAAGAATTCCATCCTTATTCTGATCTGGTGAATAAGAAGCGAAACATCTTCAAAGAAATATCAGAAAGTCCAGTTGCCTCTTGAAAAAAAGCACCTTTGGGTCACAATTGGCTTAATAATAAACTGTGGTTTGCAGTCCACACTAAGTTCATGTAACAGGCAATGCCAAAGGCCAGAAAATCACATTTTAGCCTACTGAAGAGGTGCAAAATGTGAGATTCTTTCCTCCAGCTGATATCGTTTTGGAGCAGAGGTGGGTTTCCGCAGGTTCTGACCAGTTCTGGAGAACCAATAGCGGAAATTTTGAGTAGTTCGAAGAACCGGTAGTAAAAATTCTGACTGGCCCCACCCCCATGTATTCTCTGCCTCCCGAGTCCCAGCTGATTGGGAGGAAATGGAGATTTTGCCGTAACCTTCCCCTGGAGTGGAGTGGGAATGGAGATTTTACAGTATCCTTCCCCTGCCACGCCCACCAAGTCACGCCCACAGAACTGGTAGTAAAAAAAATTGAAACCCACCACTGGTTTGGAGCCAGGCTTGGTGAGGCTATCAACAGCTCGATGGCCCTCCTTCCCACATCTGAAGCATGGCCTGCCTTTGGTAGCTCTAGGGGCCTTTTTCAGGGTAGAAGAGGAAGGCTTGTTCCAGCTGCGGCCCCCACAATTCCGGACTCTGGCCAGGTCAATTTCCATCTCCACTGCCAACACATACCAGCGCTGAAGGTCTCGGGGGCGGGGGGCCTCGGGAGCTACATGAGACGCACCAGTATCCCTTCCATAATTCTGCCCTTGCAGGGGAGAGAGTAGGACTCAAAATTTGGCGTATTAGGGTACTTTGTGGGATTTGGGGAGGTATAAAGGTCAAAATGATTGACCTGCTGCACAACTCCCCAAATCCTGCTTCCAAAGTAGGAATATAACCTCAGAGGTCTTTGGAGTGTAGCCCTTGACATGTTACCAGTAGCCTGGTGTGATCCTCAGTGGAACTTGTCTCTGGTTTAGCATAGGATACGGGTAGCCCTCGACTTACAATTGAGCCTGAAATTTCTGTCGCTAAGTGAAGCAGTTGTTAAGTGAACTCTATCCCATTTTATGACCTTTGTTGCCACAGTTGTTAAGTGAATCACGGCTGCTGTTAAGTTCGGAACACGGTTCTTAAGTGAACCTGATTTCCCCATTGACTTTGCTTGTCAGAAGGTAGCAGAAAGTGATCCGGGTTACTAATTTATCAACTGCAGTGATTCACTTAACAACTGAGACAAGAAAGGTCGTAAAATGGGGTAAAATTCACTTAACTAATGTCTCATTGAAAAACAGAAATTTTCGGCTCAGTTGTGATCGCAACTCGAGGACTAACCGTATTGTGGATTGCTATCACTACAGGAGGGAGATTCAGGTATCTTCTAGCATTCTATGCAAACCTTGCCAAAGAACACACTTGTTGCTAGACAACACTATTTACATTTGTCTAAACTTATTTCCTTTTTTTTTTTTATTTACATTTATATCCCGCCCTTCTCCGAAGACTCAGGGCGGCTTACACTATGTCAAGCAATAGTCTTCATCCATTTTCCAAACTGAAGCTAGGATTAAGTCTGTCCATATGTTATGAAATTAAAAAGTTTTGATCATATCTTCTGACTGCTAGTCATGGGTTCATTTTGTCAGTCTTCTGCTTATTTATTTTTTTTGCATTTATATCCCGCCCTTCTCCGAAGACTCAGGGCGGCTTACACTATGTCAAGCAATAGTCTTCATCCATTTGTATATTATATACAAAGTCAACTTATTGCCCCCAACAATCTGGGTCCTCATTTTACCTCCCTTATAAAGGATGGAAGGCTGAGTCAACCCTGGGCCTGGTGGGGCTTGAACCTGCAGTAATTGCAAGCAGCTGCTGTTAATAACAGACTGTCTTACCAGTCTGAGCCACAGAGACCCTATTGTTATATTGTCCCTGTTCTCCCCAAAACTTGAAGTCGGCATGCAGTAATGTTAGGCACTTTAAGTGATGTGTGGATATACAAGATGGGCAGGATAAAGTTTTTGCTAGATGCAATGCACACACAGACACAGACACACACAAAAACACAAAATTGAACTCAGAGAATCCCATTTCTGCTTTCTACTTTTAGAGAAGGGAGGAAACAACCCTGCAAAATAAGTTGAGAAATGGACTAGTGAAGGTTATACAGTGAAATTCATTGCTTAGGGGGGACCTGAATAAAATCCAATCTTTTAAACCTTTCACTATTGAGGCGATTGATTTGACTGAACTGAAATTTGCTTTTGATCTGCAATACATTTTCTAATTCTTCTTCTCCCAAAGAAGGGAAAGAAATAAGGAAGCCCAGTTCAGCAATATTCCTTTCATGTAACCCCATCTGAAAGATCTTCCCCATTCAAATCCACCCCATCTGAACATTTCAGACAGTTCAAAGAGGAAACTTCATAAAACAAGATAAACACGAGACCTTCCTAAAAATGCCTGCAGATGGAAAATCGATGTATGGGAAGTGGGAACTCATCCTTAAATTTAAACAAAAGGTGCTCGCAAATTCCAGCAGTCCCAAAGGCATTTTTTCCCCTCAAAAGGCAACTGGACTTTTCTTCGGTTTTTTTTTTTCCTTTGAAAACGTTTCGTTTTTCATCTGCATTGAGCTGAAGAAGCAAAAACGTTTTCAAACAAAAAAAAATAAGAAAGTCCCATTGCCTTTTGGAAAAAACACCTTTGGGACAACCATGACCTAGATGATTGCGACTCCCTAGATATTCAGAGCAGGGCACCTGTTGTTCATGAGGCACCTTAACAAGAACACATGTGCATTCTCCCTACGTTGTTGTGACTTTTTTCCTGGAGAAGTATTACTGCCATTGCACTGGTCTCGGTGTCCAGGTTTTGCAATGCTTCATGACAGCAAATAAAAGTGAACCATCAATAAATACATACGTAATTGAGAAACTGGACAGATTTTCCAGAAAGAACAAACAAGCTTCATTCAGCAGTTGAAAGCTAGAGCAACTCATCTAGGAATGAAAGTCAACACAGTTTTAGGCTGCATAAACAGAGGGATAGAATCAAGATCACGTGAAGTGTTAGTGCCACTTTATAATGCCTTGGTAAGGCCACACTTGGAATACTGCATCCAGTTTTGGTTGCCACAATGTAAAAAAGTTGTTGAGGCTCTAGGAAGAGTGCAGAGAAGAGCAATAAAGATGATTAGGGGACTGGAGGCTAAAACATGTATGTAGAATGGTTGCTGGAACTGGGTATGCCTAGTTTAATGAAAAGAAGGACTAGGGGAGACATGATAGCAGTGTTTCAATATCTCAGGGGCTGCCACAAAGAAGAGGGAGTCAAGCTATTCTCCAAAGCACCTGAAAGCAGGACAAAAGCAATGGATGGAAACTAATCAAGGAGAGAAGCAACCTAGAACTAAGGAGGAATTTCCTGACAGTTAGAACAATGAATCAGCAGAACAACTTGCCTCCAGAGGTTGTGAATGCTCCAATACCGGAAGTTTTTAAGAAGAGGTTGGATAACCATTTCTCTGAAGTGGTGTAGGGTTTTCTATCTAAGCAGGGGGTTGGACTAGAAGACCTCCAAGGTCCCTTCCCACTCTGTTAGTTTATTCTGTCTCTAGTGCTGGATCCCGGGTTCATGAAATGGAAAGGAGCACCTTGGGAGAGCCTATTAAAATAGGAGCACTTGATTCCTCATGCAGAAAATTCACAAGACTGAATGAGAATTTTGTAGCTACGGTAAATACTTCCACAAAAGAGAACAGATTCAGCACAGCTGAGGACGAGGCTTATGAGAACCTCCTTGTATGGCTGAGGTTGCAGAGCAGGCTCTCCTCTGGTTAATATAAGCATCACAGGTAGTCCTCAACTTACAACGGTTCATTTAGCGACCCTTCCAAGTTACACAACGGCACCGAAAAAATTGACTTGGGGCCGTTTTTCATGTTTACGAAATATTTGGCTGCTTGGCAACTGACTCATAGTTATGATGGTTGCAGCGTCCCAGGGTCATGCGATCAGTCTTTTGGGACCGTCTGACAAGCAAAATCAATGGGGAACACCAGATTCATTATACAACTGTGTCACTCACTTAACAACGGAAGGGATTCGCTTCACAATGGTGGCAAGAAACGTTGTCAAACCGGGCAAAACTCACCTAACAAATGTCTCACTTAAGCAAGATAAATTTTGGGCTCCGTTGGGAACGTAGGTTGAGGATTACCTGTATATTTTTTTTGTCTTTCTCGCTTGCCCCAATATTCTTAGGGATCTCACCATACAGTGATTGCTAAATTGTCCCAAAGGTGCTTTTTGCAAGGGAAGTGAAACGTCTTCAAACGAAAAAACAAGAAAGTCCAGTTGCCTCCTGAAAAAAAGCACCTTTGGGACAACCATGACTTGGATGACTGAGAATCTCGACAGACTTTTAACTATACAATTTGGGATGAACACCTTTTGAATGGTGTGGGAGTAGGGATAGATTTCCAGAGTGGGAGGAGGAATCGCAGACTACAGGAACCAAGTGACTCTGAGGACATGGACAAACCTCCAATGACTCTTTAAAACAGGGGTCTCCAACCTTGGCTACTTTAAGACTTGTGGACTTCAACTCCCAGAATTCCTCAGCCAGCAAATCTGGCAAAGAATAGAGCAAAGCTGGCTTGAGGAATTCTGGGAGTTGAAGTCCACAAGCCTTAAAGTGGCCAAGGTTGGAGACCCCTGCTCTGAAAGGATGCAAAGGACCAGCTGTCTTGCAAGGAATATAAATCCTTCCATTCTTGGATGAGAAGCAAAGGTCTTCAGAGAAAAAAACAAGAAAGTCCAGTTGCCTCCTGAAAAAGCACCTTTGGGACAACAATGACTTGGATGACTGAGAATCTCTACTGACTTTTAACTATACAGCTTGGGAGGAACACCTTTTGAATGGTATGGGATCGATTTGCAGAGGTGGGGGGGCAGGAATTGCAGACTACAGGAACCAGGTGACTCTGAGGACACAGACAAACCTTCAATGACCCTCTAAAAAAGATGCAAAGGACCAGCTGGTCTTGCAAGGAATATAAATCCTTCCATTCCTGTCAAAGCGGAAGAAGCTTCTCGAGGAGAATACAGGAGCACACAATAGATTCAAACTTAAAGTGAACCACTCCAATCTCGATTGCAGAAAATAGGACTTCAGCAACAGAGTTTTTAATGCCTGGAATGCACTACCTGACTTTGTGGTCTCTTCCCAAAATCCCCAAAGCTTTAACCAAAGACTATCTACTGTTGACCTCACCCCATTTCTAAGCGGTCTGTAAGGGGCGTGCATAAGAGCTCCAGTGTGCCTACCGTCCCTGTCCTAATGTTCCCTTTAGTTGTTATTCATTTTATGTATTCAATTCATGCTTATATATATATTATTTAATATGTATTTGACAAATAAATAAAATAAAATAAATAAATAAACTAGTCTTCAAAAGGGGGAAAAAAACCCAAAGAAAGTCCAGTTTTCCTCTTAAAAAGCAAAAAACACCTTTAGGACAAAGGTGGATGACTGAGAATCTCTACAGAAGGGGATGGCTGAATTGCAAGGAACCGAGGCCAGCATCACCATTGCAATCATCCTCATCATCCTCATCACATCATCCTCATGAGCTTCCTTCCTCCCTCGCCTTCTCGACCCGATCCAGTCCTTGCCTCTTCCCCCCCCCCTCTCCGGATACAGATGTGCATCGCCTCCAAAGACTTTCTCCCCCACACACACACACCTTCCAAACCGAGAGGAACAACGCACAGCTGCGACAACAGAGGTGCCAAATTCCCCCGGGCGGGGGAATAAAATAAAATAAAATAAAATAAAATAAAATAAAATAAAATAAAATAAAATAAAATAAAATAAAAAGAGGCAGGATCGGAGGCTCTCGTTTCCTCGGCGGGGATTCCCCGCGGGGGTTCTTTCCCCCCCCCCCCCCCAAACAAAAAATCCAGATGCCGGCTCCCACGCCAAACCTCCGGAAGAGATACGGAAAAGGCAGGGAAGGAGGAAGGACGGCGCGGACCTACCGGCTTTCTGCAAGCTGGAAGCGGAGAGGGAGGGAGGGAGGGAGGGAGGTGCGAGGGCGTCAGCCTCGCCTCCTGGACGCGGCTCGCCCTCCGCTTGGCAAGGCTCAGCAGCACCGCCGGCTCTTCCTTCCCATCTCTCCCCAGCCCCGCTGCCGGTATAGCCGAGGACAGAGAGAGAGAGAGAGAGGGAGGGAGGCTGAGACCGGGGATGGGGAGGGAGGGGGATGTGGTGGTGGGGGGAGGGCGTAGCATAACCGGACACAGATGCGAACAGCTGCAGGAAGTGACCGCAGAGCCGAGCTTTGGAGAGGGTGGAGACTCGGGGGGAAAAACTACCCTGCCACGTCTTCTCTCCGTCTTCAGAGCGCATGGATTCTTCCAAGCGCCCGCCTTGGAATCGCCTTTGGCCGGCGCGGGTTTTTTTTCCCCCCAGCCCGGAGAAGCTCCGGGCGCGCTGGATTACAACACCCAAGGTGCCGAGAGATTCCCAGGACCGAAGCCCAGGAGTTTTTTTTAATATGCAGGGGAAAGGGAGGGAAGGGGAAATGGGAAAGGGAAGGGAAGAAAAGGGAAAGAGAAATGGGAAGGGAAAGGGAAAGGAGAAGAGAGAAGGGAGGGAAAGAGAAATGGGAAGGGAAAGGAGGGGAGGAGAAAGGGAAGGAAAGGGAAATGGAAAGGAGGGGAAGCAAGGGAAAAGGAAATGGGAAGGGAGAAGGGAGGGAAAGCATATAAAAGGGAGGGAGAGCATATAAAACATTTGCTAGACCAATTCTAGAATACAGCTCGCCTGTTTGGAACCCTCACCACATCTCTGACATCAATACAATTGAACGTGTCCAGAAATATTTTACAAGAAGAGTTCTCCATTCCTCTGAAAACAACAAAATACCTTATCCCACCAGACTTGAAATCCTAGGCTTAGAAAACTTGGAACTCCGTTGCCTTCGACAAGACCTAAGCTTAACTCACAGAATCATCTATTGTAATGTCCTTCCTGTTAAAGAGTACTTCAGCTTTAATTGCAATAATACAAGAGCAACCAATAGATTTAAACTTAATGTTAACCGCTTTAATCTAGATTGCAGAAAATATGACTTCTGTAACAGAATCATCAGTGCTTGGAATACTTTACCTGACTCTGTGGTCTCTTCCCATAATCCTAAAAGCTTTATCCTAAAACTTTCTACTATTGACTTCACCCCATTCCTAAGAGGACCATAAGGAGCATGCATAAGCGCACAAACGTGCCTACCATTCCTGTCCTATTGTTTTTCTTTTCTTCTTCCTATATATATATATATATTGTAGGAATTTAGCACCCACCCCCCTCCTAGAAGAATGAAATATTTTAGAAAATATTTAAAAGGCAGAATATATTTCCCTGGATGAGAAATGGAGAAACATGTTTTAAAGACAAAGCAGCTTCCTGACTCCCCCCCCCACACCTTTGTCAATGGGCCATTAAAGCCTCAGCTAAGCTCACTCATTTCCCCCCACCTTTGTCAACCATCATCTGCATCATAATAGAACCCATCTAGCAACCGAAACTCACCACATGGCACCTGGGAAGATTACATCAGCCAGCAAGGCTAGCTAAGACCCCCACCCCCTGGGAGTCTGACAGCCAATCAGGGTACTTTTCCTGTGCCCCAGAAAGTTCAAAGCTCAGAAAAAGCATAAAACCAGGGAGCACACAGGATCTCAGCCCTTTTCTGTTCAGGAACTCAAGCCATGTGATCCTGACCACCATTAAACCATCTTTCCAAGCAGCCTCCATGTTTCCAGTGTCTTTGTCCCCACTTGGAACCGAACCCAGATGGATATTTCTTCCAACAATATATATGCTTATACTTCCTAATATTTACTCATATATATGTTTATATACTATATAATCTTTCTGTATGATACTTACATATATTGTTGTGACAAAATAAATAAATAAAAAGAAAGAAAGAAAGAGAAATGGGAAGGAATGGGAAAGGGAAAGGAGGGGAAGAAAGGGAGAGGGAACCGAGGGAAAGGAGAATGGAGGATAAGAGAAATGGGAAAGGGAAAGGAGGGGAGGAAAGGGAAAGCGAAATGGGAAGGGAGAAAAAGGGAAGGGTAAGAGAAAGAGGAAAGAAAGGGAAAGGGGAATGGAATGGAATTCTTTATTGGCCAAGTGTGATTGGACACACAAGGAATTTGTCTCCGGTGCATAAGCTCTCAGAGTACATACAAGCAATAAGTGATATATGAAAAGTCCTAGTGGAGGTGGAGAAACCACTGCAAGGATGCCTCGATTTGCAGACCCGGTTAGGCGTTACCTGTTTCTTGCGTGCTGCACGGTTCAGTTTTTAAGCCACGGTTGCACTGAACAACTGATGGATTGAGCCGACACTAAATCTTCAAGTCGTGATGTACAAAACAGAGCCAAAAGGGTTGGCACAGCGCGCTAACTCATATCAGTGATGTTGGTATATAATTAAGCACAGTGCGCGCTCCTGACTTCTTGTTAAAGAGTTTTCAGATGGTTGCTTTTTTCCCCCCCACTCACAGTAAAGTAACGGTATAGTCACATGGCTACCGAAGGAATAAGACTTTTATGCTGACACATAATTCTATAAATGGAGTATTGCCTTTAAAAAAAAAATTGGAGTTGAGCAGGGCCATTTAGGGTTTTGAATTGCATCTGCCTCTTGTTGAATGCAGTGATGGAAAACAAAAACATCCACCTACCGAATAGCTCTGGGTGTGACATGTAGGCTGCAAAAATCTAGATGGTCACTAGATGGCACTGAATTTTCAGACTCTCAGCTGTCATCCAAGGTTGCTTGCCCCGAAGTTTACAGTCCAGACAATGGATAAACACGAGATCAGGTGAGAAGTGCCCTGTCTTCCCATTAATACTAATTAAAAGGGTGCTTTTTTTGTGTTATATCACAACCATATATAGTCAATATACTCTCTTTCTCTCTCTCTCTTTTTAAGTCTAAGCCATGATATATAGCTTAGTGAAATTACACACCTAGCAATCTGTGATTCACTAAATAAGGTTTAGCATGATGTTTAAACACAAGCTACGTTATTTAGCAATTTTTACTGACAACAGATTAATTGGCTCCATGAATCTAATCATTGCCTTCAAAACACAATTAGATTACTCCTTTTCTATATATTTTCTACATGCCATCAATAGAAGAATAGAATAGAATAGAATAGAATTTTATTGGCCAAGTGTGATTGGACACACAAGGAATTTGTCTTGGTGCATATGCTCTCAGTGTACATAAAAGAAAAGATACGTTCATCAAGGTACAACATTTACAACACAATTGATGATCAAAATGCTAAATTATTTTTTTAGCCATTAACCTTCCAGTTGGTTCACATTAAGCCTTCTGAAAATAAAAATTACACTACAATTGTTGTTTTAAATTTCTATTCAATTGTGCCCAGTTTTTTGGGAGACTGCCTGGAAAGTCCCTGCAGTTTTCTTGGCTGGGTTTTTCAGAAGTGGTTTTACATTGCCTCCTTCCTAAGGCTGAGAGAAAGTCACTGGCCGAAGCAGGGGTGAAATGCTCCCAGATCGGACCGGATCCCACGATCTGGTAGCAATTGTGACCTGTAGTTCAGCAATCTGGTAGCGATGGCAGAGCAAAGCTCTGCCCACCCACCCGGGGCATCATTACTTCCTGGTTTTAACAAGGAAGTAATGTGTTTTTTACCTGCTGCTCATGCGCAGAAGATCTGTCTTGTGTGCACTTCTGAACCGGTAAGGAAGGTAAGTAGATTTCACCCATGGACCGAAGGTCTCCCACATGGCTTTGTAGCCAAAGTGGGTCTAGAATTCACAGGCTGCCAAAACCAAGAGCAACACCAGATAGCAGCAAAGAATACAAGCCATGCTACCCTGCTCCCACCTAGTGGGCTTCTAGATTTTTGCAGCCCAGATCTCATTTTGCTTCAAGAGACTACGCATCTGTAAAAAATAAAAAGGTAAAGATAAAGGTTTCCAGTCAGGTCCGATTCTAGAGGGTGGTGCTGATCTCCGTTTCTTAGCCAAGGGAGCCTGCGATATCCGAAGACACTTCAGTGGTCATGTGACCAGCATGACTATACGCCAAGGTACACAGAATGCTGTTACCTTTCCATTGAGGTGGTATCTATTTATCAACTGGCGTTTGCATCAGGGGTGAAATGCTCCTGATTCGGACCGGATTGCCCAATCCGGTAGTGATGGTGGCTGGTGATTCAGAGAACCAGTAGCAAAAATCCCTGCCCCCCACCACCACCATGCCCAGCTGAGCCTTGCGATCATCAGGTTTTTTTTTTAACTTTTCAAAACATTTTTTCTTCAGCCGAAAAAATGCTTTTAAAAGTAAAAAAAAAAAAAGCCTCTGATGATCGCGCAGCTCAGCTGGGATTGTCAAAGGCTTATAAAACCTCTTCCGCTGAAGAAGTTCTAGAAAAAAATCTTTTAAAAGGCTCCTCTGACCATCCCAGCTGAGTTGCTTGAGCCTCAGAAGCTTTTAAAAGCATTTTTTTACTTTTAAAGTAAAGTAAAGGCCGAAGAGGTTGTAGAAAAAATGCTTTTAAGAATAAAAAAAAAAGTTGGCCATGCCCACCCAGTCACATTACCTCCCCCCCCACCAAGCCACATCCACAGAACCAGTAGTAAGAAATTTTACATTTCATCCCTGGTTTGCATATTTTTGAACTGCTAGGTGGGCAGGAGCTGGGGCAAATAATGGGAGCTCACTCTGTCGCATGGCGCTTGGCTCTTGAACCCGGGTTGCCAGTTGACAAGCTCAGGGCCTTTAACCACTGAGTAATTACAGCCCCCACCACCCCATAAAAATACATATGGTAATTCAAATATTTACAAAGGTAACCATTTTACAGTGGTTACAGACATGGAAAATATTGAAACTTGCTCTTATGTCTACATATCACATTAATAGTAATCATCCAGGAACAAAAAGCATGTGTCAAGATGCAGCAGCTTTGCTGTCAGTTGTTTTGTTACTACACCCAAGTGATGTATCATGATTTAGCCTTTTTTCTGAAACAAATAAACAGTTGAAGCTAAAATTCTTTTTAAAGAAACCTGATGCGAATTAGAATATTCTATTGCAGAGGAAGCAGGGCTGTCAGCAGTGATGTTTATTAAAGTATACTAAATCATCCTCGTTTAATAACCCCATAATCCCTTACAGGGTGGAGTCTGGCCAACGGAATGGAGCTGAGTGTTTACTGGCCGGATGCCCTTCCTGTCACCAATGCAGAGTTATTATTCAGCAGATATATTTTCAGTGTGCCCAGAGAGAGAAAATATCTGCCTCTACCTAGAATCAAACTCATAGCCTCCTGGTTGTGAGGGGAGAGCTCTACCTCTAGGCCACCACACCACATTAAAATATACTAAATGCAAACAGAAATAGTCTTAACGTTTAACATTTTAGTAAGACACTTACGTAAGTTTTGACCCCATTTTATGACCCTTCTTGCCACAGTTGTTAAGTGAATCACTGCAGTTAAGTTAGTAACACGGTTGTTAAGTGAATCTGACTTCTCCATGGACTTTCACAAAGGTGATCGCAGGAACCCAGGACATTGCAACCAAATTTTGATCATGTGACCGTGGGGATGCAGTAACAATCATACATGTGCAAAACAGTCGTAAGTTACTTTTTCCAGTGTCACTGTAACTTTGGTCACTAAATGAATGGTTGCAAGTTGAGGACCACATGTATAACTAAGAAGAATATACGTATGTTCCATATGCAACAGGTCATATTAATTATCCTATTAATTAATTATTCAAATTCAGCCCAAAAGGTTGCACTGCTAGGGTAAATGGAAACCACATGAATTAATATTTCATTTCCTTAATTGCATCTCCCAACAGGAAAGCAAATGCAATCAACCCTTATTCAATATTCACTGAGAATGAAATAATACAAAGCGCTGTTGTTCCTGCTACCTGTTGGAGCCACTCTCCCAGCTTAGGAGTCACAGCCCCAAGTGTTCCTCCTACCATGGTATCATTTTCGCCTTTACTTTCCACATCCCCTCTTGTACCTCCTTCAGCCCACGATAGTTTTCCAGCATTTCATATTCCTTATTCAAGCTATTGCTGTCATCACCGTCATGTCTTCTGGTTCTTGACTTGTACCATAATGTCTGTTAAAATGGTTAATACAGCTGTTAATATGGCTCTGCACTACATCCTACAACATCTTGAATCTCCAAAGACCTACGCAAGGGTCCTCTTTGTAGATTTTAGTTCAGCATTCAATACCATCATTCCAGACACTCTTCTAACTAAGCTAAACCAGCTACAGGTACCTGAACACACTTGTAAGTAGATCACAAGCTTCCTAACAAACAGGAAGCAGCAGGTGAAGCTAAGCAGAATCACATCGGATACCTGTACAATTAACACAGGGGGCCCCCAAGGCTGTGTGCTCTCCCCACTTCTCTCTGTATACCAATGACTGCATCTCTAATGATACATCTGTGAAACCAGAGGTCACCAACTGGTGGTCCGTGAGAAAATTTTGGTGGTCCGCAGAAAAATTATTTGCATTTTTTTATATTGCACTAAATCAGGGTGCTCAAACTACAGCCCCTGGGACAAATACATGCAATGAAGGTTTTGTGTTGCTGCAGAAAGTCTCCCCCTTTGGGATCTTTTTTTGTGGATCAGAGGGGGACAGAAATTCTGACTGGGGTCTGCTTCAGCCTCCTGGTGCTGGGGTTTGGGTGAAGGCTGGAGGGAAGTGCCGCTGGTGGTGAAGAGCTGGAGGGCCTTGTTTCAGTGGGACTGCCTCATGGCCTGGAACTGGCTGACCATCTCAGCCTGCTGAGCCTCCAGGCGCCGGTACCTGGCCTTGCACTCCCGCAGGTCTTCCCTCTGCTTGGAAAGTCTATGCTTGTAGTCCTGAGTGAGGTGCTTCTGTTGAGCCTCCTTCTCAGTCAGATCCAATTTGAACTGAGCCAGCTGTTTTGCCAACTCTTTCTTGTGGTGGCTGCTTAGCTCCAACAACTGCTTCCTGTTGGGGCCCTAAGGAGTTCGAGCGGGCAGGTGAGGAGTGGCTGGGAGGGGAGGGGTGAGTAGAGATCGGCGAGGCACTCCTCAATGTGTGACATTGAGCTGGCTACTCCCACTCATTCCCATGACCACCTAGCCACACACGCAGCTGGTCATTAGGCAGATCATATTAGTGGTTCACGGGATTTAGAATTATGAAGGTAGTGATCCCTGAGGACCAAAAGATTGGTGACCCCTGATCTAGAGCAGGGGCGTAAAAACATTATCAAGCAAAGATTTTTAAAGGTGATATCAAGATGCATAAATGGAAAAATGTCATTGCCTTCCAACATTTAATTAATATATTGCTGTTTTATAGCTTATACATTTCTTTCATCCTTTTGAATGTGCATACATAAATTACTATATTTAACCAGTGGATGACGTTCATTCAATCCTCTTAGTAGCTGCATCCAGCATGATGCCAGGTTCATAATTTCTGACAAAAGGAATAGTCCAATTATTCCACGTTTTATAATAAGTACCTGTTTTCTAACACTTGGCATTTTGGACTTTCCAGAATTAGGTACCCATTTGTACACCGAAGAGTAACCCTTTATACATTCTACTAGCTGACAATATCAATCATCAGGTCATGACTAATTGCAAATGACTGCATCCCTGCCCTTCCAAAACATGGCTCCACCAGGCACCCCTCGAAGATCCTTAAGGAATCACAGGGAGTAACCCATGATTCAGTGCAGGATGACTAACTATATCGTTTTTATATTTGTGTGCTACAAAAGCCGGCTGTGCACATTTTTGCCACCTGTGATAAGAGGAAATGTGTTAAGAGCAATACTTAGGGACTCCTTCCTTTCAAGGGGCGGGGGCAACTTTCACCCAGCAGAAAACTTCACCAACTGTAGCTTTCACCCAGCAGCTCTTGCAAATATACATTACCTCACATTTCCATACTAACCAGCTGCTCTATTTAGCAGCCCAATCAAGGGATCTCCAAGACACTGCACTGCACTGACAAGAGCAAACCATGAGCATATAAAATGAGAGCAAACCCCATTTCCTACTAGCACTGGTGTTACCTAGTTTGGGTAATGACATGTCTGCAAGAAAACAGCCAAGCTCAAAGTACCAAGGACTCCGCATTTCAACCCTTGAACTATACCTTTTCCTCCATGTATTTGATTACACACCATGAAGTTAACAGCGAGACACATAGTTACCGTACTGATATGTAGCCACTTTCCTGCGGTGGTGAAGGTTTGTTTTAGATCTATCTCCCTTATGTATGAAACTGGCTGGGTGACTTTGGGCCAGTCACTCTGTCTCCAAGCCAGACCCACCTCACAGCGTGGTGGTGGTTGTGAGGGAAAGAGGCAGCAACGTCAGGTTTGCACATCAAGTTCAAAAAGCCACATTCTAAGTTGGTCTGTTCTGTGACTGTCGCTTTGGGGATCTGTTAATCCCTGGCCATATGGCTTAGCACGCCATGCTATTCCCTATAGCAGTGATGGCTAACCATTTTTGTGTGCCCAAAGTGTGCATGTGCACATGAATCCCCAAAACGCGATGCACGCTCATCCCGTGCATGCGCCCCACCCTAGTGCATACGCTGTGGCCCACACACATGCGCACGCATCCCTGTGCATGCCCCCCGCCCCGTGCATCCCCCATGCATGCACTTGTGCCCCGTGCATGCGTTCTGGAGCCCCACAAGCGCGCACGCCCCCATGCATGTCGGAGACCTAAAGACCAGCTGGCTCTCCGTGCATGCACAGCAGAGCTGAGCTGGGGCAACGGCTCATGTGCCCACAGAGAGGGCTCTGTGTGCCACCTCTGGCACACGTGCCATAGGTCAGGGGTCTCCAACCTTGGCAACTTTAAGACTTGTGGACTTCAACTCCCAGAATACCTCAGCCAGCAAAGCTGGGAGTTGAAGTCCACAAGTCTTAAAGTTGTCAAGGTTGGAGACCCTTGCCATAGGTTCACCACCACTGCCCTATAGATTGTGTCGTATTGAATACAGGTAATCCTCGGTTTACTGACTGTTCAAAGTTACAATGGCATTTGAAGAAAGTGAACTGCTGCCATTTTTCACAGCTACCACCTTCCTAGCATCCCCACGATCACGTGGATCAAAATTCAGCTGCTTGGCAAACAGGTTCATACTTACGACCCGTTGCTCTGCCCCAAGGTCACACCATCTGTTAAGTTCTGGAAGTAACGAGGCTGGAGACCAGGGTAGTGACAACAGCTCTTTAATATAGGGTGAACCCAGCAACAGGCTGGGGGAAAAACCTCTCCTTTTATACAGTTCTACTGGTGGCTTCGTCCAATCAGCAACGTGCTGATTTCCCGCCCAAATATTTAAAGGTACATACAAGAATACATAACACTCCTCCCCTCCCAGAAAACACTTTGCCTCTATTTACATCTTATTTACATGTTATTTTTCGACGTAGTCACGCAAATAACCTGGGCGTCTCCTAGTTCTTTCAGACCTGCGCGGTTCAGTTCTGGGTGGTGTTTTGAGCTGTTCGGAGGGTCTGTTTTCTCCTCCCAGCTCTTTCTCTAGGCCATCGGGCCCTGGATTATTGGCAGATTCTTTTTCTTGGCCATCCGGCCCTGGATTATTTTTGTAATTTTCCCTGTTGTTTCCCTCTGGAACCTGATGGCGTCGCTGGACCTCCGGGACCTCAGCTAAGTCTTGCGCCTCCCCCGGGTCATGGTCAGCTGTGGGTTCAAATAAGGAGGGGTCATAATTTATTTCCTGTGGTTTGGGTTGTTCAGTTATTCGCCTCCTTATCTGATCTATGTGGCGCCTCCATACTCGGTTGTCTTGTAATTCGACCAAGTATGACTTTGGGCCGGTTGCTTTTATTATTTGCCCTGCGAGCCAACTTGGGCCGTCCCCGTAATTGCGGGCCCACACTCGGTCGCCTATGCCCAATTCCCTTGTTTTGTCTATTTCCCCCTTGTAACCCTCTGGTGTGTAATGGGGACTCAAACGGTCAAGTGGGCACCGGAGTTTCCGTCCCATCAATAGTTCGGCTGGGCTTCTGCCTGTAGCAGTGCTTGGGGTTCTGTGCTGAACGGCCAGAAAGAAGTCTATCTTTGTTTGCCAGTCACCTGGCTTGAGCCTGGACAATGCCTCCTTAGCGCTCCGGACGGAACGCTCTGCAAGGCCATTCGACGCAGGGTGGAAAGGCGCAGAGAGGGCATGTCGGATGCCCTCCTCTGCCAAGTATTCTTCGAACTGGGCTGCCGTGAATTGCGGCCCGTTGTCGGACACCAGAGTGTCAGGCAACCCGTGGGTTGCGAATAGGTGGCGCAGGGCTGCGATTACTGCCTCGGCCGTAGTGGATTTCATGAGTATGATCTCCAACCATTTAGAGAATGCGTCGACAACCACTAGGAAAGTTTGGCCATGGAAAGGGCCAGCAAAATCAATGTGGATTCTTGACCAGGGCCCTTGGGGTTTTCCCATTCCTGACTGGGGCCGTTGGGGTAGGGGTCTGGACTCTTGGCAAGCCTGGCATTTCCCTACCCTCTCAGCAATCTCTGAATCCATGAGTGGCCACCACACATAGCTTCTTGCTAGCCCCTTCATTCGGACGATCCCTGGGTGGCCCTCGTGGAGGAGGTCCAGTACCTTTTCCCTTAATTTATCGGGGATTACCACCCGATCACCCCATAACAGGCACCCCCCTTGAGCCGAGAGCTCATCCCTTTTTTTAACAAATTCCTTAAAGCGTCAGCCGCGCAGCGGGCCACCCTCTTGTACCCAACCGAGTACAGTCCTTAACATAATGTCCCGGTATGATGCCCGAGCCACTTCCTTAGATGTGACTGGGCCAGAGTCCAAAGAGTCAATAAGCAGGATGGGCGTCCCCGGCGTAGGGTCTTCGATGGCCCCTGGTAGCGGGCATCTGCTTAACACGTCTGCATGCCCCACTTCTTTTCCTGGTCGATGCTGCAGCTTGTACGAGTAAGCAGCTAAGAAAATAGTCCATCGGGTCAAGCGTGGCGAAAGTGCCACAGGCGTTGGGCGGTCGCCTGCCAGTATCCCTAGCAGCGGTCTGTGGTCAGTCACAATTTCAAAATCCCGCCCAAAGACATATTCGTGGAATTTTTTAACCCCTGACACGATGGCTAATGCTTCTTTATCTAACTGGCTGTAATTCCTCTCTGGGGAGGACATCGTTCTAGAGTAAAAAGCTATAGGGGCTTCTGTGCCGTTTGGAAGTCTATGGCTGAGTACAGCCCCCACCCCATAAGGGAGGCATCGCAAACCAGCACTAGGGGCAATGAGTTGTGATATTGGATGAGCAGGCTATCACTTGAGAGCAGGTTCTTTACTGCTTCAAAGCCCTATTTTCCGACTTTCCCCAAGACCAAACAGTATTTTTCCTAAAAGCCTATGCAGCGGTTCCAACGGTCGCTTTGTTCTTTAAAAGACCGCGTAAAATTCACTAACCCCAGGAATGCCTGCAGCTCTGCTTTGTTTTGGGCGCTGGAGCCTTCTAATTGCCTTGACCTTGCTCTCAGTGGGGTGAATTCCTTTCTTGTCTATCCGGTAGCCCAAGAATTCGACGGATTCGACCCCTATCTGGCATTTGTTTACCTTGACTTTTAATCCGCTGTCCGGAAAATGCCCAAAACCTTTCTTAACGCTCCCCAATTCCTCTATGTTTTCCCTGAAATTAGGACATCATCAGTAGGAACTACCCTGGGAGCCCTTGCAGAAGTCGTTCCATTAGGTTTTGGAACAGCCCTGGTGCCACACTCACCCCAAATTGCAATCGGGTGCACTTGAAGGCCCCCTGTGCGTTACAATTGTTTGGGCTTGGCTGTGCGGGCGTCTCACGGGCAGTTGTTGGTAGGCTTGGGCCAAGTCTAACTTTGCAAAGACTTGCCCTTGCCCCAAAGAGTGCAGTAAGTGTTGCACCACGGAACCGGTAAGCGCTTTTCTGTAAGGCTTTGTTAAGCGTCGCCTTGTAGTCAGCGCAAATTCTAATTGACCCGTCTGGTTTTATTGGGGTGACGATTGGCGTCTCCCACTTTGCGTGATCGACTGGCACCAAAATCCCCTGGTTTATGAGCTTATCTAGCTCCTTATCCATTTTGGTTTTAGGGCAAAGGACTCTCCTCGCCTTAAGCCTAATGGGAGCTACCTGGGGTCTAAGTTGAAGGAAATAGGGGTCCCCTTGTACTTGCCCAGGCAGTCCTTGAAGACATCTTGGAATTCGTTAAAGAGAATGTCTTTCAGGTTACAGTCACTTCTGTAGATGCCAGTCACTCCCATGCCCAGGGCACGAAACCAGTCTAGTCCCAACAGACTGGGCAGGGTCCCTTCAACGATCGTGATGGGCAGGGTCTTCTTATGTGGTCCGTACTCGACTCGGACGGAGGTGGTCCCTAGAACAGGGATGCGATTCCCCTGGTAGTCATGGATTTGCAGCCGTTGTGCTTGCAGGTGGCGCTTCGCGACTGACGGCAGTGACTTCGCCAAAGTGTCCCAGGACATAATGGTGATTGCTGATCCCATGTCTACTTCGAGCCGGCACCGTACTCCCTCTATTTTTGGTTTGGTGAAGATCTTCTTCTCCACTTGGGTCGAGGCGCAGCCTATGACCACAGTCGTTTGGTTTGAATCCGCGCCTTTTTTGTTTGAGCCAATCGCGGGTCGCCTTGCCGATTCCACGCTCTGATTGGCCGATTTGAATTTTCGGCGGGAAGGTTGGGCCGCTCGACAAACTTGAGCTAGGTGCCCTTTCTTTCCGCACCGCCGACATGTCGCGTCCTTAAACTTGCAGCGTTGGCGCTGGTGTTGACCACCGCAGCTTCCGCATTCGTCTCTGTCCCCTTTGTCGCGTTTCTCGGTTCGGCAGACCCCTTCCTCATCTTCACCGTCGGATTCGGTCTGAACCTCCTCCTGGTGCACTGGGGTTGTCTTCGCGCTTGCCTTTGGTGGGACCGGCTTTGCAGTGTCTCCGCCGCTTGGGTGGACATTTCATGTGCTCTGGCTTCGTCCAGGCGTTGGCCAGCGTCAGGTTGCTCTTTGCTAGCAGCCGCCGCAAACGGATGTCTCTGACCTCGGATGAGTTGCTCGAGGAGCACCTCGTCTAGGTCGCGGTATCCGCAGTCCTTGGACGCTTTTCTTAGGGCGGCCATGTAGTCACCGATGGATTCGCCCTCCATCTGCCTTCCCTCTCCGAATTCAAACCGCCTCACGGATTTGGGCGGCGTTGGCGCGTGGTTTTTTAGTAAAGTCTGTAGAGTTGGCCACGACACCGATTGTAACGGCGTTGGCTCTGCCAGGGCTTCCGCGATATCAATGACCTCCGGACCACAGTGGCTTAAGAAATAAGCCCTTTTTCGGTTATCTGGAACTCCTTGCAGTTCGTTGGCTTCTAGAAAGCTTTCGAAACGGGTCATATACGTTCCCCATTTCTCTTTAGCCGGGTCAAACGGTGCGGGCGGAGTGTAACTGGCCATCTCCGCTTTTCTGCCCTGTGTTTGCTGGGTTCGGGTCTATCGTGCTTCAGCTCGGTTCTGGTTCTCCTTAGCCTCGAGATCCCACCTTCGTCGCCAGTGTTAAGTTCTGGAAGTAACGAGGCTGGAGACCAGGGTAGTGACAACAGCTCTTTAATATAGGGTGAACCCAGCAACAGGCTGGGGGAAAAACCTCTCCTTTTATACAGTTCTACTGGTGGCTTCGTCCAATCAGCAACGTGCTGATTTCCCGCCCAAATATTTAAAGGTACATACAAGAATACATAACACCATCCATCCCCTTTTGTGACCTTTTGACAAGGAAAAGTCAATGGGGAAGCCCAATTCACTTAACAACCCGGGTTTCTTCACTCATCAACGGCAGTGATTCACTTAACAACTGGGGCAAAACCAGTGATGGGATTCAGCGGGTTCACACCACTTCGGGAGAACCGGTTTGTTTGTTTCTTTGTTTATTTATTTATTTTGTCAAACAAAACGATATATATAAGTATAAGCATGAAATAACCACACAAAATGAATACAACCAAAGGGAACATTAGGACAGGAACGGTAGGCACGCTGGTGCTCTTATGCACGCCCCTTAATGGTTGTTAACTTTCTGAGCATTTTGGCAAACTGGTTGTTAGAAGAAACTTAAATTTAAAGTTAACTTAATGTTAACCGCTTCAATCTTGATTGCAGAAAATATGACTTCTGTAACAGAGTTGTTAATGCTTGGAACACACTACCTGACTCTATAGTCTCTACTCAAAACCCCCAAAGCTTTAACCAAATCATTAGGGCAGAGAACCGGTTGTTAAATTACTTGAATCCCACCACTGGGCAAAACTCACTTAACAAATGTCTCGCTGAACAACAGAAACGGTGGGCTCTATTGGGGTCGTAAGTCGAGGACTACCTGTACACCATAGTTAAGGAAACGAAGACTTATTACAATGTGTGGCTCAGATCCCCCGCCCCCCCCCTCCTCCCGGCCCATGCCACAGCTCTCAAAACACCGCGCTTGCGTCACTGGGAGACGCATGCGCTTTGGAAACCGATCGGTGCCTGTGATCGGATTTCTCTTCCCCCCCCTCCCCCCCTTCAAACTCATGCGCGCGGCCTCTCTTCTTCCCAACGGCCGTTCCTTTGGTCTGCATCCGGGGTCGCCTCCTTTCGCTTCCTGTTCGGAGTGTGGGTGTGTGGGAAGGGGGAGAGAGAGAGGAGAGGGGAGTGGCGTAGGTGGGTGTTTTTGTTTGTTTGTCAGGGTGGAACGAAGGCGGAAGGAAGGAAAGAAAGAAGGGAAAGGGGTGGGGAGGCGGGAAGAAAAGAAAAGGAAGGGAAGGAAAAAAGCTCCAATGGCAGAGCGAGCCCCCGGCGCTGGCGCGCGTGCGCGGCCGCGGGGCCCAGTCCGCTGAACAGGAGAGCGGGAGCGCGAGCGAGCGAGGGAGGGAGCGCGCGGCGTGGCCGTGGCTCTGTCAAACACCCAGAGCGGCGGGAGCGCGCCCGCCGGCCCGCCCCCCACAGACCCGCTGGAACCTTCGGAGGAGCGGGCGATCACGGGCGTCGGCGACTGAGGGAAGCGGGGGTGAGGGACTCACTCGCCCCCGGACGCCTCAGATCCGGTCCGCGCCAAGGTGAGTAAACCGGCGAAGTGACGGTGGTCGGGAACCGAGACGGCGGGTGGATTGGCGGCAGGAGACGTCCGCAGTGGCGGAAAGGGGGCTTCGTGGGCTGCCGGGTCTCCCTTCTTCGGCTCGGAAGACCTCGCTGGGAGAAGCGGCGCCGCTCTTAGCCCGGAGCTTTGGGCGGGGAGAGGGCGAGGGGAAGCCCAGGCAGGGAACCCCGGCGGTCTCCAGCCTCCCTCGCTTAAGTCACCCTAAACAAGCTCGGGGCTTCGCCCACCTCTCCTCCCTTCATCTTATTGTCCTTCTTCGGCACCTGCTGAAATACAAAAGCTATTTTCAGCCTTTAAAACAAATCTGCATACGGGGCCCAAGGAGTTACAGGTAGTCCTCGACTTACAACACTGCATTCAGTGGCTGGTTGAAGTTATGGAGGAACTGTGGGGAGGGGGAGGGGAAACAAGTGACTTATGAGCGTGTTTCACACTTATGACCGTTGCCGCTTCCCCAGGGTCACGTGATTAATGTTCGGATGCTTGACAGCGGACTCGCGTTTATGACGGCGGTGTCCGGGGTGGTGGTGGTGGTGGGCTCATGTGATCCTCTTTTGTGACCAAAGTCAACAGGGAAGCCAGATTCAATTTAACAGCCGTGTTGTTGATTTAAGTACTGCAGTGATTCACTTGACAAGTGTGGTGAGAAAAGTTTGTAAAATGGGAAAGAACTCACTTAACAAATTTCTCACTTAGCCACATAAATTGGGGGGGGTCAGTTGTGGTCATAAGTTGAGGACTACCTGTTCATAGCTGTGGCTGGGAAACCTCATCAGCATCCCAAGTAGGAAATGTTCCCTGCTCATCCTTTGTATATTTTATTACATTTTCATTCCATCCTGATTTCAAGATGCTCAGGGTGTTGTTGCTGGCCTTCTTGCACTATTTCTCTGAAATAGAGCTTTCCCATGGACTTGTTTGAAAAGGTCTGTAAAAAGGAGCTAGGCTGAGGCGTTCCAAACTTTGTGATACACGACTGTGTCTCCCGAAAACAGCCAACAAGTTTGTGTGACACTCCTATGAATATTAATGATTTTATTGACTTGATGTTCAGCAAGAAGCAAACATGCCATTTACTTTTAGGAGTGGTTTTATTTATTGTGTTTCAATCAATTTATATGGCTGTCCATTTCACGACAGCAACTCTGGCTGGCTAATCTAAAATTAAAATTCAATAGAAAAAGAAAAATAACAATAACAATAACAATAAATATACAAAAAGTGTAGCTGAGGGAAACAACAGTTACTATAATAGCATCCATCTCACAGACCTCTTATACTTCAATAAAAGTAGATACAGCAATGTAACTTTCTAAAATAAAAAGAATGAAAATACTGAACTTCATTATCACCTTTCTACAGGCAATGCAAAGAATATAGCACTACTACACTGTGCTGAAACTGTGCCAATATTTGTTAGAACAGTTGGTTCCAATGTTGCTGGATGATGATAGTACATCATCAAAACCTGAAAATGTGTAAATATATGCTGAAATCAGGCTTTTGGCCATTTCATTTACATTAATGATCCCTGTCTGTGAAATACTTTAAAACTATCATAACCCTTAATTTGAGAACTCTTGAGTTGTCTATGTTTCTTGCAGCAATCTAGTGGTTGTCTGGTTTTTGAAATCCACCACTGATAATTCTGTATATCTAGTAGTAATATCTATCTCTCATCAACAGAAATTAATGCTGTTTTGTTTTCTTCTTCATCTTTTGCTTTCTTTCCATATCACTTTTCCCTCCTTGAACAATATTAGAGACAACTTCTGCAGGAAAGCCAAAAGGGTGGTGGGAACTTTAAGGTAAATGTTTATAATGCAGTAAGTGTTTTTCAGCCTTCCCTAAACTGATCCCTTCAAAATATGTTAACCTTTCAAGTCCCATAATACTTGGGTAATATGGCTGCAGACTGAGATTTATGGGAGTTGATCCAGTCATATCCAGAGTGTCACATTAGAGAAGACTGTCCTATTTGGGATTGCAAAATGTCAGTGGAAGATTATGATCCAGTAAACATGTAGTAGTCAAATTATAGACACATTAACTCAAGAGCACAGCTTAGTTTTCTACAGGGCTAATACATGCTGTGGACATGCCTTCCTTTTGTTTATTCCTCCATGCTCTTTCATACAAGATTTTTGATGTTTACTTGTATTCTGCCTTTATTATTTTTACAAATAACTCAAGGTGACAAACATATCCAACATTTCCTCCTCCTATTTTCCAACATGAATGTGTTTTCCTCCTCTCCAAATGTGATTGGGGGCGGCGAGACTTGTCAGTCCCTATTTCTTTACCTAAATTCTGCCATGTGATGGCCTTCTTGTTTTCCTGTTTCCTGGATCTTCTATTTCTATGGGCTGTTCCTCCCCAATCCTGTTTTTGTACCTTTTCCTCTTCTCTTGGGATTCTCATGTTTATATCCGTTACACTCTATCTTTCCTTTTTACAAAAGCAATTGTAGATGAATAGAATTCCCATACCTCTCCCCCCCCCCAAATTTTTAACTGTGGAATATTTACCTGGCTACCTAGTTAATATAGTTGGGGAAAACAGTAAAAACTGGAACATTGCAAATATTGTTTATTTATAAGTACAATTTTCAATAACAACAATCTGTCCCTTGCCATTTAGAGTGTTTCCATTTGCGTAAACAAACCTGAGTAGTCTCAGTTGGACTAGTAGGACAAAAATGTAGTTGATTACACCTTGCTCCATTTATTATTGCAGCAGTCTGGAATTCATTCTTGTGATTAACATAAGATGAGAGGAATATGGTTTCCATAAACACTGAGAGCTGCTTCTTAAGTAAACATTGACTTGAAAAACACATTTAGAAAGGCTTTAAAAAGAAGATATCACGGTAGCAAAGACAAACCTTACCAATGAATGTATTTATAAATAGCTCAGAACCACATTCCTTCCCATTCTTAAATTATATCATTAAATATATCCATGCTACCTGAAAAAACAAATTGTACCTTTTTATTGTAAGCTCCATGGTGGTGCAGTGGTTAAAATGCAGTATTGCAGGTTAACTCTGCCCACTGCCAGGAGTTTGATCCTGACCGGCTCAAAGTTGACTCAGCCTTCTCAGACTTCTATCAGCCTTCTATTTACCGACCTCAGCCTTCTGAGGTCGGTAAAATGAGGAGCCAGATTATTGGGAGCAATATGCTGACTTGTAAACCATTTAGACTTGTTCTGTAGATTTTTTTGTGTTTTTTAAAAAGTAATGTTTTACCAATTTGCTTGGAATCAATGTGGCATCAATGGAATCACATCAATGTGACCAGATCATAATTTCTCAGATCTTCCCAGGTCCTTTTTTAAACAGGGATGGAACACTGGTTACCATCTGGTACTGAGCTCTGTTTGAGTACAAGTTGCACATATTTTCTGTGATACTAGTGAGTTCACCTCTGAATTCTTTTAAAAACTCTTAGGTGGTTCAGGACTTTATTATTGATTGTTAAGGTTGTTTGCCCCAAGTTCTAAAACCTAGATGGAATAATTTGGTACACTGAAAAGAAGAATTACTCCTGTAATGAAATATATATGGTTATCAGTAAAGAAAATCTGAGCACAGTTATGATATTCTACAAAGATCTTTCTCTCCGAGTGTGAGTGAGAAAACTGCATGGTTTTCTTTATTATGTATTTCTTGAAACAAGGAAAATTCCAGTGTTAAACTCTCATACTTATGCTCACTCTGGTGTGATAATACTCTGAAATGTTTAATACATACACTCTAAGTATAAGTTACATTTCCTTCTTAATATGTATGTGTATTCAATACACTTTTTTCATTGTGTTAAGGGATAATAAACCATTTTATTGCATTGCCTTACTTGTACACAATATTTAGACTAATGCTGGATACCATATAGAAGTCTTTGAATTGTAACAGTAAACTTGGCCTTGACAATACAGAAATTTGAGAAGGTGGTGCAGAGACGAAAACAATATTGCAATGATTTGGCAATTCTATAGACATTTGTACACAGTTAGATATCTGCCTTCCAGAATACCAAACCATCTAAGATTTATTTGGTTCCAACTTCATCAGTATTTCAGAAAGTTATTAAAAATTTGAGTGTTTCCAGTGGTCTGAAGATTGGGCACTGTATGATTATAGTATTCTGTTAATATTATTTATTCTACATCATATTTTAAAATCACCATCCAGAATCACAGTTACAAGATGCTGCTACATAAATAGGTATAATAATAAACAAACCAAAGAATTGTTCCTTACATTTTTGAAGTTGAAAAAATTGTGAGCCTGGGGATTATCTTTGTTCCTTTTAGCAAATGTTACAGTATTTTTCAGAGTATAATACGCACCTTAGTTTTTGGGGAGGAAAATAAGAAAAAAGCTGATTGGCAGGTGGATTGATCTCCCGGAATACCCCCAATCAGCTATTCCCAGAGGTGAATTTTAGCAACAGTTTCCTTGGTTGTGAGCTCTGTACCTTGCTTTTTTTTTTCCTGCCTCTGAAACTTCTAAAACAGCTTCAGAAAAAAAGCCCCTGAAGCTCTGTTTGGGGGCTTCTTTGCTGAAGCTTCGTTTCTGATGCTTTTTTCAGTCTCTGAAACTTTTGAGAAGATGAGTGGGACTACATTCGCAGCATAAGATGCACCCAGATTTTCACCCTCCTTTTTGGGGAAAAAAGGTGTGTCTTATACTCCGAAAACTATGGTAAATTTCTTATTTTAAGAACAGCTGTCCTTTCCTAAGAGGAACTACAGTTCAGTAAGATATTAAATACAGAGTAATGAAGTAATATTATTGATTACAAGAAGATTCTACAGAGGGAAAATTATCTTCTGTTAATTTAGCCTGAAGTATAGAATAATAGGCTACAATTGACAGAATTACTGAATAACAGTTGGAAGGTACCTTGGAGGACTTCTAGTCCAACCTTTAGCAGGAGACTCTATACCATTCTGGACAAATGCTGTCTAATCTCTTCTTTAAAAACTCCAGTGTTGGAGCATCCACAACTTCTAGAAGCAAGTTGTTCAACTGATTGTTCTCACTGAAAGGAAATGTCTTCTTAATTCTAGGTTGTATCTCTTTGATAAGTTTCCATCTGTTGCTTCTTGTCTTGCCTTCAGATGCTATGGAGAATTGACTGAACCACTCCTCTATGTAATAGGCCCTCAAATGTTGGAAGACTGTTATAATGTCACCCTTAGTTTTTCTCTGTGTTAGACTAAAGATATCCATCTCTCATAATTGTTCATACATTTTAACCTCCAGTCTCCTAATCATCTTTGTTGTTGTTCTCTGCAGCAGAGGCTCAACATATTTGTCTATCATGGTGACCAAAACTGGATACAGTATTCCAAGTGTGGTCCTACTAGTGCAATATAAAGCGGTATGAACACTTTGCATGATCTTGATACTGTCCCTCTGTTGATACAGCCTAGAACTGCATTGGCTTTTTTGATAGTTGCAGCGCACTATTGACTCATACTTAAGCCATTGTCCACTAGGATTCCTAGATCTCTCTCACAATTACTGCTGTGGAGCCAGGTACCACCTATTCTACACCTATGCATTTGTTTTTGTTTTTTGCCTAAGCGTAAAATCTTACTTTTATCACCACTAAATTGCATTTGGTTGGATAGGGCCTAGTGTTCAAATCTGTCAAGATCCTTCTGAATCTTGAACCTAACTTTATATGTAGTAGTTTAAATTTTTTTTAAAAAAAATACATTTTTGTGTATTTGAAATTTTTTTGTTTTGATGTGTAATTTACAAAAACTAAGCTTGTGGATATTCCTTGCAAGGCAATTATTGCCTTGATTCTCTGGTGGGTTTATGGTAGGCATCTAGTTGGCCATTATGAGGAACTTGATTGATGCTTGATCTAATCCAGCAGGTTTATCCATCTGTTGGCAGAATTGGTTTTTGAGTTAGTTCTTGGAATGATGGTTTCTGGCAAAAAATACTATAAATTGGACTGACCTTGGGATGGTGCAAACGGCCAATCACCTAAAAGGCAATCACATGACCACGGGAACTTTGAATTCAAGTTATAAGTAACTGAGGAAGCCCATCATAACTTCAAACAGTTGCTAAATGACTGATCATAAATTGGGGATTATCTGGAGTGTAGTAATATTGTTCATTGACAATTATCTTTCAGTATAATTATAAATTTACATCTGATCTAGAAATAAAGATCACCAAATAGAAAAAAAAACCAGTTGTTTAACATTTGATGTCTTAATTGATCATTATTCAGAAGTAATATCAAGTCACTTTCACAGGGGTAAAAATGCTTGCCTATATGAAACAGCTGCTCCATATGCCAAAGATCTGTGGGAAGGGAACCACACTAAGATAGTGTAGCAAACACCAGAAACTTCTAAAACAATGTCACCAATAGAGCCAGACCAGAAGCCTTTAGGAAAACAAGAAACTATACCCAAAAGAAAAAAAAACTCCAAGCTTAAGAAACTGGAACTTAAACACATTAGAATAGGAAAACATTAAAACAAATATCCTAAAGAAAAGAACAAAGCCAGAGTAATTAAAGAATAGAATAGAGTAGAGTAGAGTAGAGTAGAATAGAATAGAATAGAATAGAATAGAATAGAATAGAATAGAATAGAATAGAATTTTTTATTGGCCAAGTGTGATTGGACACACAAGGAATTTGTCTTGGTGCATATGCTCTCAGTGTACATAAAAGAAAAGATACCTTCATCAAGGTACAACATTTACAACACAATTGATGGTCAATATATCAATATAAATCATAAGGATTGCCAGCAACAAGTTATAGTCATACAGTCATAAGTGGAAAGAGATTGGTGATGGGAACTATGAGAAGATTAATAGTAGTGCAGATTAAGTAAATAGTGTGACAGTGTTGAGGGAATTTGTTTAGCAGAGTGATGGCCTTGAGGAAAAAAACCTGTTCTTGTGTCTAGTTGTTCTGGTGTGCAGTGCTCTATAGCGTCGTTTTGAGGGTAGGAGTTGAAACAGTTTATGTCCTGGATGTGAGGGATCTGTAAATATTTTCACGGCCCTCTTCTTGATTCGTGCAGTATACAGGTCCTCAATGGAAGGCAGGTTGGTAGCAATTATTTTTTCTGCAGTTCTAATTATCCTCTGAAGTCTGTGTCTTTCTTGTTGGGTTGCAGAACCGAACCAGACGGTTATAGAGGTGCAAATGACAGACTCAATAATTCCTCTGTAGAACTGAATCAGCAGCTCCTTGGGCAGTTTGAGCTTCCTGAGTTGGCGCAGAAAGAACATTCTTTGTTGTCCTTTTTTGATGATGTTTTTGATGTTAGCTGTCCATTTTAGATCTTGCGATATGATAGAACCTAGAAATTTGAAGGTTTCTACTGTTGATACTGTGTTATCAACAAGAAGCAAGGCACACTACAAAAGAAAATGTTTAAAAGTACCAGAGTCATTACAAAATACAACAATATACAGGACATGCAAGAAGAAAATAATTAAATTACAAAAGAGGAACAAAAAAAGGATCTGGGATATGGCAAAAGATAAACACCAGGAAAAGATTAGCTCTAAAAGCAAAACTTGAAAAAAGCTGACATGAAGATTGGATTAATAAAAAACAATACTTCAAGCGCATCCACGCTAACATCACCCCTCTCCCTCCCGCTGAGATCACTCCTGGGACAAATACAGAACAAGATTAGGGCTATTAAATTATTCAGGAACACAAAGAGAACTACACAAAAGCCATAGAAACCAAACCCAAAGAAAAGGGTATAAAAACATAAAATTTACAGTTCCTGAGAATAAACTAAATAAAGAGTTCCGCCTTTCACGCAGCTGCTCCTGTTTGAATCCTTCCACTGCATCTCCCAACCGGGAAATTCGAACCTTGGAAGGGAAAGGCTTTACCTTTCAACAGATCCCAAAGCCAAAAGAACAAAACGTTTTCATCTTTTTCTTGGACATTGTAGTCCAAAACACAATGCAAGAACTGGCAAGATTGCTAATCTGCTCACTTTGTGGCTTTGCTAATCTGTTGCATAGTAACAGTGGCATTAAAGCGCTCCATGGCTTAGGACCGGGCTATCTACGGGACCGTCTACTGCCGGCTTCTATCTCCCATCGCCCGGTACGCTCCCACAGAAAGGGACTCCTCAGGGTGCCGTCAGCCAAACAGTGTCGACTGGCGGCCCCCAGGGGGAGGGCCTTCTCTGTGGGAGCTCCGACCCTGTGGAACGAACTTCCCCTCGGACTTCGACAATTACCTGACCTTAGGACCTTTCGCCGCGAACTTAAAACTTATTTATTTTTTATGGCTGGACTAGCCTGATTTTTATTTTTATTGGATTGGTTTTTAAAATTTTGTGATTTTACGGGGGAGTACGTTTTTTAACATTTTGGGCATTTAAATTAGTTTTTTAAGGGATGTTTTAATTATTGTGTGTATTTATATTTTATCTGCCTGTTCACTGCCCTGAGTCCTTCGGGAGAAGGGCGGTATACAAATTAAATTATTATTATTATTATTATTATTATTAGAATCTGATTGTTCCAAACCATTCAAAGAACTGCATGTTAAAATGCCGATAATTCTACAGCTAAATCACAACATTATTTCTAAAAATGTACTGTGTTCAAGAAATGCCTGTAAACATGTTTCAGTAAGTATGAGACAAGATACTATAATTTATTTCACATAGTAAAATGGAGCTGATATTTAATCAGCATGTTTTCTGAGATAGATTTACATTACATTACAAATACTTTACATAATCAAATACAGATGTGTAGTCACCTGGAAACGTAAAGGGCAGATAAGAGTGATTATAATACATCTGAACAATGACCAATTGATTTTTTAAAAATTTTTGTATTGTTTTAATTGTTGACTTATTAAGTTTTTTCCCAACAAACTACTATAGGTTTTTCCTACAGGAAGGAAAAATACATTAACAAAATCTGGATTTGAATAAGCTACATAGACACTCTTAGAAATAAAAATAAGTGATTGCAGCTAGGGAAGATAAACCTAATTTGGGATTAATAAGGATAGTGTACAAAACATTTTCAAACTTCTCTAATCTGAAATTTTGTGAAATGTCCTATGCAGAACTGCTTTTTCTACACTTTGGAAGTCTTTTGTACTTGCAAAGCAGCCACAATGGGCTCTAAAATACCTTGAGAAGACCCAGTCTCCACCAACTTCCACTGCTAGCACTTCTAAAACACCAACTCAGCCAAGATGCTTGGTAAATAAATCTGCAAAACCCTCACTGGCTTCACCCACCATATTCTCCACCTATGAGGGAGATCTGATTTGATGCTACCTGAAAACGTCAGCTTGGATTGCAAGTACAATTTGTCTTTATTGGTAGAGTTGGATTAGACAGGAATGGTGGGGGAAATGGACAATTTCTCTCCAAGTGAAGGAGGAAACTACGTCCCTTCTCTTTGGTATTGGAATTTGCCAACTAGAACAGGGGACGTTAAGATCTGTCTTTTGTTATGGTCAGACCATTCTCCCATTGTTTTCTCCAATTCTCCCATTGCTTTCCCCCCCTTCCAGAAATACAGGCCCAATTGATGGATTATTCTAGGAGTCTGTTAGATCTGCTTGGTTTCCAGAGAGCATCTGGATTATTTCATTAGCAACTGATGACAATATGACATGGAATTGCAATTTTCCTAAACATATCCACAACTTGAGATTGACATAATCAAAGGCCTTTCCGTAATTATTGAAGCATATCCTGACTTTTACTTTGTATTCTTTGGCTTTCTCAGTTGGCATTTTATTTGTTTGTTTGTTTGTTTGTTTATATTTCATACTTCTTAACCACCCATCTCCCTCAGAGAAGAGCTCTGGGTGGTGATGGCATGCAAAATTAACAATATTGTACCAAATGTACCATGGTTTGCACACTTTGTGAAGTCTTTCTTTGATACTGATATATAAACTGATCTCTTCGAATCTTTTGGCAAATGTGTCCTCCTTCAGCTTTACTAGAATTGTTTGATTAGAACCTTCACCTTTTTCTTCTATTGCTTGTCATATTTCTGTAGATATTCTATAAATTCCTGTATTCTTCCAACTTGTAATGATTAGAATGGCACTCTAACTTCATATTCTAGTACTAGCGGTCCTTATAAAAAAGGAATATTTTTCTACTATTTTGGATGTTAACATTTCTACTGTACACAATTTAATATTATCTTTCTTTGATCTACTTAGAATCTGTCCATTAGCATCCATTGAGAGAGCCAGTTTGGTTTAGTGGTTAAAGCATCAGGCTAGACACCGGGAGACCATGAATTCTAATCCTGCCTTTCACATAAAAAATGCAGGGACTTGTCCAGGCAGTCATCAGGAGTCAACATTGACTTGAAAGTATGCACATACACACATATGCACACACACCCCACCACCACCATCCTTTAGCTTATTAATTCAAAGTTGGAACCTCCTTCAGTGTTTGGGGAGGTTTTGGAAGACTCTCATCTTTTTTCTGTCTGTTTCACTCTTCCGTGTCTTTATAAATGTCATTGCAATGCTGCTTTTTGTCTCATCTAATAGCTCTATGAAATTTTTTAAGTTCCTTTTAGAGATCATATATTTCTTGGCTTTTGCTTCTCTTCTTAACAATTTCTGCCATTTGATCTGAGATTTATTTTGAGTTCTTGTGTTTCTGTATCGTTTGTTTCGTATTCATCCCTAACAACTTACTTCATTTCATTCCATGGTTCTCTGGTTGCCTATCATTGGACTTTAAAACAATTCCTAACGTTCTCCTTGAACATGCTAGGTATGCAATGAAATTCATATCATGGAAACTGGTTGGTTTTCTTCTTCCACTTTAGCTTAATTTGGAACTTGCACATGAATTGTTCCACTGCCAAATCCTGGTAACCTCTTTGCTGTAAAAAGCTCTGTTTTTCTATTCCATTGTATAGTATAATACAGCTGATTTGATTTCTTTATATTCTTCTGGTGATGGTACATGTGGGAGACTAGAAATGTTGTGGAAGACTGTATTAGCAATGAAGAAATAACTGGATTGGCAGAAATTAAGTCATCCCCCTGTTTCATTTCTAATGCCATGCAATCCGACTGTTTTCTCTTAATATTTTCAGCTTAGGCATCCCGATCTTCAACCACAAGCAGCGCAACCTGCTTGAAAGTTCTGTTGATCATGATTGAACTTGAAAATCATCAACCTTTTGTTTTTCTTCTGCATCAGTGATTGGACCATAAACTTGGATAATCAACATATTAATGGGTTTTCCAAGAGGTCAACTGATGATATTCATTGACTGCATTGTGTCCAAGTATTGTCTTGCTTTATCTTTCCTGACTATAAAAGCAGTCCTCTTCCTCCTCCTTTTGTGTGTGTGTCTGTGTGTGTGTCTCTGTTCTGAGTAATAAATAGTCCAATTCCAGTCCTTTTCAATTTACTGCTGCCTGTCAAAATGTGGCCGGTTCATTTCATTTTTCATTATGTTAAGCTTTCCCACATTCATACTTGTTATTGTACATGTTTCCGCTATAAAATCTGTTTTTTGTACTTTGAAACTTCTTTTCCTGCATTGCAACAGTAGCAGCCAGAGGCCCTGAAGGCTGAACTAACAACTCTAAAAGATCCTCTGTTCTTCCTCAATAGTATAACAATAACAGAGTTGGAAGGGACCTTGGAGGTCATCTAGTCTAACCCCCTGCTTACTCAGGAGACCTGTACTAGGGATTCGAACCTCCAAACTGCCGACCTTTCTGATCAACAAGCTCAGTGTTTTAGCCACTTAGTCAAAGATTTGTTTTTGGATTTTATATTGTTATTCTGAAACTTCAAGTAGATGATGCCAGCATGATGCACAGGGTGCTATCCAACCTGTGGAGTTCATTGTCCACTAAATCTTCAATCACTTTATATTGTTGATCCATACAATTTTCTTGATAAAATCCCAGATTGGATTACAGATAATCCTGATTTAGCTATCACAATTAGGATCAGGAATTTGCTCACTGAGTGAAGCTATGACTGTGTTTTATAATCTTATTCAGTTTTCCTTTGTTTTATAGACCTGCAAAGATTGTAGATGTGATTGGTTATAAAGTTATTTTTTCATCACCATTGCAACTATGAACAGTCATTAAACAAGGCAGTTACTAAACAAGGACTACCTGTACCATTACCTTTTCCCACACAGGACGAAACAATTCCTTTGCCATTCTCACTAAAATGATTTTCCAACTCCAACTTTCTAACCCTGCTTTCTTTATCTGAACAGTTGGAGTGACTTTAACATCTTGGGTGATCCTACATTTTTCACCCATCCCTCTCAGGAATTTCTCCCCACCTCCACAATAAGGCCAGACAGTGGAAGGGGTATTCTTACAAAAAAAAAATATTGATATTTTCAGTACATCCTGGATCAGGCTAATTACAATCCCATCTATGATAGCTGTCCTGTACGTTGCATGTTCTGTGTTGCTGTCTCTACTGATGTGGGTTATTAATATACCGGGATGCCGGCACCCCGGTACAGTCAGCCGCAGCTGACTGTGGGGGGCGAGTTATTGGCCCCAATGGAAAGGGTGCGCAACTTGGGTGTCCTCTTGGATGGGCGGCTGTCATTCGACGATCATTTGGCGGCCGTCTCCAAGAGGGCTTTTCACCAAGTACGCTTGGTTTGCCAGTTGCGCCCCTTCCTTGACCGGGATGCCTTATGCATGGTCACTCATGCTCTTGTCACTTCCTGTTTGGATTATTGCAATGCTCTCTACATGGGGCAGCCCTTGAAGTGCACCCGGAGGCTGCAGCTAGTCCAGAATGCAGCTGTGTGGGTAATAGTGGGAGCAACTCGTTGCTCCCATGTAACACCACTCCTGCGCAGTTTGCACTGGCTTCCAGTGGTCTTTCGGGTGCGCTTTAAGATTTTGGTTACCACCTTTAAAGCGCTCCATGGCTTAGGGCCCGGGTACTTATGGGCCCGCCTGCTGTTACCCTATGCCTCCCACCGACCCGTACGCTCACACAGAGAGGGCCTTCTCAGGGTGCCGTCCGCCAAACAAAGTCGGCTGGCGGCCCCCAGGGGTAGGGCCTTCTCTGTTGGAGCTCCCACGCTTTGGAACGAACTTCCCCCTGGTCTACGTCAAGCGCCTGATCTTCGGACTTTTCGCCGTGAGCTGAAAATGCACCTATTTATTCAAGCGGGACTGGCTTAGAAGTTTTACTAAATTTTAACTGGGGCTATTTATATTTTAGGGTTTTAAACTGTTTTAATTTTGGCCATCTTGTAATATGTTTTGTTTTAGTCTTGTTTTAAAGTGTATATTGTGGATTTTTATTTGGCTGTACACCGCCCTGAGTCCTTTGGGAGAAGGGCGGTATAAAAATCGAATTAAATAAATAAATAAATAAATAAAATAAATATATTTTTTATTATAGTCTAATTTTGGAATCCTTTTCTGAGCCTCACACAATGTTGCTTAATCAAAAAATAATATGTTGTTTTACATGTGCATAGTTTGTATTTTGTAACTTGGTGATATTAAGTAATTTAATGTAAAAATATAAATTCTTACATGTCAAATTAGTCTTATGTATCCGTTACAGAAGAGGCAGTAAGGAAGGGATTATAAATTTTAGAAAGATGTGAAAGAAAGATAAAAGTCAGCTCAGTCTCTGAAGTTTGTTTTTTTAAGTAACTTCAGAAAACAGAAATGACAAGTTACTAAGTACCTTGTAAATGAATATAGACATGTATTGATTGATTGGATTCTTAAGGCTGCCCAACTCCAAGAAGACATGCTCTATATTTAGGATATCAGCTTTAATCAATAACTAATAAATTGGAACAAATATTAATTGGTAATGCTATGAGGGGATGCGGTGGCTCAAGGGGATGTGGTGGCTCACATGGCTAAGACGCTGAGCTTATCGATCGAAAGGTTAGCAGTTCAGCTGTTCGAATCCCTAGTGCTGCCGTGTAACGGGGTGAGCTCCCGTTACTTGTCCCAGCTTCTGCCAACCTAGCAGTTTTGAAAGCACGTAAAAATGCAAGTAGAAAAAAATAGGGACCACCTTGGTCGGAAGGTAACAGCGCTCCGTGTGCCTTTGGCATTTAGTCATGCCAGCCACATGACCATGGAGACGTCTTTGGACAGTGCTGACTCTTCAGCTTTGAAATGGAGATGAGCACCGCCCCTTAGAGTCGGGAACGACTAGCATATATGTGCAAGGGGAGCCTTTACCTTTACCTTTTATGAAGCATAAAACAGAATCTAAGGTTACAGAGAAAAAAAATTCTATGATCTCTGCCCCTAAAACCCCTTTCCCATTCTATAGTATTGTTGGAAGTTAAAACCCATTCCTTTCCTAGAAAAATGAAATATTTTAGGGTATACTAAAAAGGCAGAATATTTCCCCTAAAAGAGAAGTAGAAACTCAGAGAAGCAGAAACACAGCCCCCCACCTTTATTAATGGGCCATTAAGGCCTGGAACAGTCTATTCTACATAACAAAGATCTACCTCCTTCAGGCAGAGCCATTTAATTGCTTTTCATTGCTCCACCCACCAAGTTTCAACCAAACACAGACAACCTAAAAGGCCAGCTATGACCTCTGACAGCAACCAATCAGCATACTCTTCCTGCACCCCAGGAAGTTCAAAGTCAGAGAGGGTATAAAACCCAGGGACTCTCAGCATCTCCATCCTTTTTTTTTCTTCACCCAACATCTTTAAGGCATGTGATCCATTAAAACCATCTTTCCAAACAGTCAGCATGTTTCCAGTGTCTTTTTCCCCACTTGGAGCTGAACCCAGAAGGACATTTCTTCCAACAGTATATAATATTTGAATGCAGTATTTGCAGGCTAATTCAGCTCACTGCCAGGAGTTCGATCCTCACTGGCTCAAAGTTGACTCAGCCTTCCATCCTTAGTAAAATGACCCAGATTGTTGGGGATGATATGCCAACTCTGTAAACTGCATAGAAAGGGCCGTAAAGTACCATGAAGCAGTATATAAGTCTCAGTGCTATTGCTATTACTATCTGAGTCCTTCTGTCTATGTAGCTTTCCATGATATAACTTGTTGAAATAATTCTTTTTTCTCTGTCTGTCTATCTGTCTGTCTCTCTTTTCTAGGGTAGTCATATGACTTGGACGTTTACCCTTCAATAGCTATGTTGAATTTGATTATAAGTTTAGTGTTTTCCGTAAAAAATCAAACAGTATGATGTCTAAGAGTTGAGAAGAAGTTCATATAAAAATTGTAGAATGTTTCTGGACGATAGAAAAAATCCATTCTTATATTGCAACAATTGGATAACACAGAAGTTCCCAATAATGTGACCATCATGTGAAGTAGGGAGCTGTGTGGGATCTCCCTGTTCCAAAATAATACATACAGGTATATTTTTATTTTATTTGCTTGTTTATTTCTCTCCCAAATCCACTAGTTTGCAGGTACTGTGATTTTTGTTTAGGAGCAATAAGGAAGTCATATCGTCTACTCTTAACTTGCAGAAACAAATAAGATATGTGACAAACATTCAAACGCTGCTGTACCTTAATTCCAAGCATAATAAAAAAAGCTTTAGGCTTTTAAAAAAACTGTTTCTAGGGAATCCTTTGAAGAGTTGATACCCTGACTAACAAGAAGAGTATGACTGAAGTTTGTATGTGACTTTATTGGAGTAAACACCATTCTTTTAACTGGGAGATATTAATTGGACACAGTCCAAGAATAAATTAGACTTTGCCTTTGTTAAGTTCAAAATATTTCAATCCTTTGCATTTTTAAAGATCCAGTTTCAGTTTACATTAGTCTTATGTACTTTTATTGGTTAGTGCAGAAATTCTCAAACCTGAATTACATTGAGACCTTCTCCGTTATGGTGGAGACAGCAGTCAGAGTGGGTGGGTGAAGCTCCTCTGTTCAGATTGGATAACTGAGTCTGTTGAAGCTGAAAGTCCCGCCCCTTGCTGCTGGGAACCCCAGATTTTGACTCAGTTGTTCAGCCTGGACGGTTGCGTTGTGGATTTCTCCCTGCCTGACTTGCAGGATACATACTTGTGAGTAACATTTTTCTTATTTTTTCTCCGCTGGCTGCAGAAGTGATTATTACTTCTGCTTCAATCCTGTTGAGCTGCAGGCGTTCCAGGATATTTTTGGTGGGGTTTTTAGCGCCCCCGAAGCCAGCAGGGATTGGATGAGTGGAGTTATTCACTCCCAGTATCGTTGGGGCAGCTTCTAGCACTGCCGAGGGCTTGCTGGGCGGTATAGAAATTGTTTGGATTAGTTTGCCGCCCGGCTTTAATTATGATCGCTGAGGAGTTTGGTTTCCGCTCCCACAGGGTAGCCTGCAATTTACCCAGCCCTCCGTCTCCTATTTTGCACGATCTGATTTTTCCCGCCAAAAACTGTTTAAATGGATCCCTTATTGCAGCTGCGGAAGGAGACGCTTAGAGCTTAGTGCTCACTCCGCCTCTCCCCTATCCAAACTCCGGCGGCCATTTTGAGCACATTTGGAGTGAGTCTTCAGAAGATTAGTCCTGAAGTTTACATTAGGCGGAGTTAGGGGCTAATTTGGGCGTGGAGCTTTGTGCTCTCATTATTTCAGCTGCAGTTCTCCTCCAGTTCGGACTTTATTAGTCTCTCTATTGGTGGCCGCCATTTTGAATTTAAAAAAAAAGAAAAAAAAGAGGAGAAGTGATTCTTTGGCCTTATTGAGGTCTAGAAACTTAATATTTCATCATGCCTAAGGCCTTGGCAAAATCCAACAAACGCCAGGGGTCTCCATTGCCGGAGGAGCAAGGTCCATCAGGAGGGGTCTCTCCCAAGGCCCCTATTGCAAAGTGCAGCCGTGTTTCCAAGCAGAAAACCAAGGCCCCACCTACTTCAGGCCGCAGTAAGTCGTCTAAAGCATCTCTGAGGGATGAGCAGAGAAGAGATGAAGCAATACAGAGAATATGTAGTAGGGCAGTCTCTAATTTACCCTCTTCTTCAATGGCCAATCCAGAACCCAGTACTTCTGCTGGGTCTCTTATTCGAGAGGGTATTATTTCTACCTCTCCTGGTCAAGCTTCCTTACAATGTTGCCCAGGGGATATTCCTACAGATCCCTTCCTCCAGTTTCTCATACAGTTGATGCGCCAGTTATTGAGTCTCCTGAGGAGTTTTCTCAGATAGTTCCTTCTACTGCAACCCACGTTGTTGGTCAGGGGGCAGAGCCTCTTTTGCCTGTTTCGCCACATATTCAGGCAATCATTGAACAGACGATTCAAAGGACCCTTTTATCGGGCATGCAGATATCTGAGAGGGCTTCCTTGTCCCATTCAAGGCTATCAGTGAGGGAGGAGGATCCTGAAGAGGAGGAAATGCAGTCACAGCTGGGTACAGTCTCGCCTACCCACTCAGTAACTAGCCATCCCTCTCTTTTGGAGGGATTAGAAAGGGGAGATCCTGACCTGTCTGAAGATGAAGGGTTATTACCTGACCAGCCGGCATTTACTGGTCTTTTTCCTCCTAGTCTTTTTAATTCCTTGCTTTTCAAGGCAAAGAATGTGGCTCAATTGAGTTCTTCCTCGGATCAACCTGTGGCATCATCCTCCAAGGGTGCATCTGACATTCTTTTTTCTGAACCTGACCGAGTTCCGGATTCTATTCCAGCACCCCCACTTTTCATGGACGTAATCAAACGCCAGTGGACAGCCCCTGGTTCTTCTACGGTTCCTTCCTCAGCAGACAAACGTTTTCTTCAATGTGGACCCCAAATTAGCTTCAGCTCTACAGACACCCACTGTAGATGGTCCAGTTGCAGCTCTGGCATCTTCCTCATCCATTCCGGGCCAGCCTGAAGAGAACCTTCGTCCAGAGGATAGACGGGCGGAGCAAGTCCTGCAGAGAGCTCATCTAGGTGCAGCTTGGGCAATCCGGTCGGCTTCTTCAGCATCTTTCTTTAATAGGTCCACCTTGTTGTGGCTCAGACAATTACAGGATAAACTTCCAGCAGAGGATACTCGTATCCACCAGGACCTGAATAAGATAATTGCAGCTGTTCAATTTTCGGCGGATGCCACTTTACATGCCATACGTTTTGTTTCCAAATCCATGGCTTCAGCTTTGACGGCTCGACGCTTACTCTGGCTTAGACATTGGCAGGCGGATGCCCGCCACAAATGGAGGCTGGCATCGGCTCCCTTCGCAGGGGAGCTACTTTTGGTGCTGCGTTGGACCTCTATTGGTCGAGACTAAAGACAAAAGAAAGATATTACCTTCAGTCTATCGCAGAGGAAGCCAGATTTACTCCCTTTCTCGTCAATCTTCCTTTCGAGGTTCTGAATGGGGGGCTGGTTCTTCCAAGTTCCAGGGGTCCTGGGCTCCTAGACAAAGAGGAGGTCATGATAGAGTTTCACGGGGTAGGCCCTTTCCTTCCAAGCGGCCCTTTCGTGGAGGAGGAAGTCGTCCATTCAAGGCCATCGATAGGTGCATTGCTAGTCCTCCCATAGGGGGCAGGTTAGCCCATTTTACGGATCAATGGGAGTTCACTACTTCTGATAATTGGGTTAAGAATACAATTCGATACGGTTTGTCTCTGGAATTTGTTTCCTTTCCAAAAGATTTTTTCATTCGCTGTCCGGTATCTAGGAACAGGGATAAACGGGTCCATATGGCGGCAGCAGTTAAGCATTTAATGGAGATTAGGGCTATTCAACCAGTTCCCGTAAGGCAAAGGGGACATGGGTTTTATTCTCTTTTGTTCCTAGTTCCCAAATCTTCGGGGGGCTGGAGGCCCATTTTAGACCTCAAGAGACTAAATCGTTTTATTGTTTATCATAAGTTTAAAATGCACTCTCTTCGCTCGATTCTAGATGGCGCTCGAAGGGCGACTTCCTCACTTCCATAGACCTCACTGAAGCTTATCTTCATATCCCTATTTTCCCGGATCATAGGAAGTTTCTCCGGTTTTGTTATAAGGGGGTTCACTATCAATATAGGGCACTGCCCTTTGGGTTGTCTTCTGCCCCGAGGGTTTTCACTAAGATCTTGGCTGCTATGGCAGCTCATCTTAGGTCCATACCTATTCGACTTTATTGTTATTTGGATGATATTTTAATTTTATCATCGTCAGAGTCAATGGCCAGAAGGGATTTACAGATTGTAGTTCAGACTCTTTCTTTACATGGCTTCTCTATTAATATAGAGAAAAGTCATTTGACCCCCTCAACCTGTTTACTTCACTTAGGAGCAAATATTGATTCCATATTAGGTAGAGTCTCTTTATCTCAGGAGAGACAGAGTAGTTTAAGATCTTTAGCTGGTTCTTTAATAAAGAAAAGCAGAGTTTCCTTGCTGTCATTATCCCAACTCCTGAGAAAGATGATTTCAACCATTTCCATCGTTCCATGGGCGAGATTTCATACTAGAGACCTCCAGTGATTCCTGTTGCCATTCCAAAAACCGGGCACAGGCAATTCCACCTCCAAAGTCCTACTGCCCAAGGAGGTTCGCAAGTCCTTCTTCTGGTGGTTGTCATCGGCGATTTCCAAGGGATCTCCTTTGCACGAGCCTCATCGTTTGGTGGTAACTACGGATGCCAGACTTTTCGGTTGGGGTGCACACCTCAAATCGCTGCTGGCTCAAGGGAGCTGGTCCATCACTGAACGCCGTTTTCCTATCAACCGGCTAGAGCTACAGGCTATTTATCTAGCTCTTTGTTTTTTTCCAGAACCATCTATCAGGCAAGCATGTACTGGTGCTCACGGACAATATCACAGCCAAGGCTCATGTCAACCGACAAGGGGACACCAGATCCAAGTCCTTGATGAAGGAAGCAAGGACCCTATTCCTGTGGGCAGAACAGAATCTTCTGTCCTTAACTGCAGAACACATCTCAGGGGTGTCCAATATTCAGGCAGACTGGCTCAGTCGTCAAGTCATCGACCAGGCGGAGTGGCGTCTGCATCCAGATCTGTTCAACGACCTCTCACGTCGATTTGGCACTCCAGTGGTGGACATGTTCGCAACACGGCAGAACACGCAGCTTCCTCGTTTCTTTGCCAGGTTTCCAGATCATCTAGCAGAGGGAGTCGATGCTCTTCGCAGTCCATGGCCAGAGGGGTTACTCTACGCGTTCCCGCCTCTCTCAATCATCCCGAGAGTGGTCCGTCGGATTCTGGAGGAACAGGCAGAGGTCATCTTAATCGCCCCTCACTGGCCTCGGAGGTCTTGGTTCGCAGATCTCAAGTCGCTGTCAGTGGCTCCCCCCTGGAGGATTCCTCCCAGCAGAGTGTCGTTATCTCAAGGGGCTCTGGTTCATCCAGATCCTCTATGGCTCCAGTTGACCGCCTGGCGCTTGAGCGGGGCGCCATGAGAAGAGACAATATGTCTGCCAGGCTTATCCGGACTATGTTAGCGTCCCGGAGGCCTTCCACTGAGCGCATTTACTCAGCCTCTTGGCGGGCTTTTTGTTCCTGGTGTCAAAGGGCGGGGGTTTCTCCACTCCGGGTTTCCATTTTGCATATATTGGAATTTTTGCAGGAAGGGTTAGACAAGGGGTTAGCTCCCAACACACTTCGTAGACAGGTAGCAGCTATTTCCACGGTTTTATCCTGTGATCCACTGACATACTTGTCTCAACATCCTTCTATCAGGAGGTTTTTCAAGGGGGCCAAAAATTTATGTCCTCCCGTGGTCCACAGATATCCCACTTGGGATCTTTCGCTGGTCCTAAATTCCCTAACAGGGCCTCCTTATGAGCCATTGAGGTCTACCTCTCTGAGGCTATTAACTTGTAAGGTTGCCTTTTTGGTGGCTATCACCTCTGCCAGAAGGATTTCAGAATTAGCTGCCCTCTCTGTCCGCAGTGATCTTTGTGTTTTCCATCCGGATCGAGTGGTGCTCCGTTTGGATCCTTCATTCATTCCTAAAGTAAATTCAGTTTTCCATCGCATGCAGGAACTTAATTTGCCTAATTTTTGCCCTCACCCAGTCCACGGGTTAGAGTGCCGTTGGCATACTTTAGATGTTCGAAGAGCTTTGAGAATTTACATTAAGAGAACAGCAGAGTTAAGGAGAACAGAGTCCTTGTTTGTGTCTTTCCTTCCTGTTTCTTTAGGGCGTAAAGTGACATCGTCCACTATAGGCAGATGGATTAGGCATACGATAGCTAAGGCTTACGAGATGAGATCCCTGCCTAGGCCCCCGCATTCCACTCGCAGTGCAGCTACCTCAGCGGCCTGGTCTACTCAGGCATCCTTGCCAGAGATATGCAGGGCAGCCACCTGGTCGTCGCCCTCTCTGTTTATTAGACACTACAGAGTAGACAAGTATGCTTCGGCTGAAGCTGCCTTTGGCCATAGGGTGCTGCAGCAGGTACTTGTATCTGAGGTTGAATCTGTCCAGACCGATCCCTCCCGTAGTTAGGGACACTAGGCTTTGGTATGTCCCACTCTGACTGCTGTCTCCACCATAATGGAGAAGGGGCATTGGTACTTACCTGAGATGCACCTTCTAGTTCAGTGGAGACAGCAGTCAGCCCCTCCCTATTTCGGTCTGGATCCTCTTTTGTTTGTTTGTTTTGGATAATAAAATTTGTTTCTCTATTTTCCATGACGCATTGAGTCTGGTTTTTCTCGCCTTCATCAAAATCTGGGGTTCCCAGCAGCAAGGGGCGGGACTTTCAGCTTCAACAGACTCAGTTATCCAATCTGAACAGAGGAGCTCCACCCACCCACTCTGACTGCTGTCTCCACTGAACTAGAAGGTGCGTCTCAGGTAAGTACCAACGCCCCTTCTCTGCAAAATGTACTAGAGTGATCAAGGTCTAACTTGAGAGACTTAAATTTAAAAATTCCATGAATGGTGGGGGGGGAGAGGTCTGTTAAAGTGGGTATGCATGTGTGCTTTATGTATGACAACTATCCATGTGTGTATAGCACAAACAAGGTTCTCGCACAGAGCTTTTTTGCTCTATGAGTTTAAGAACATATGTGTTTACCTAATGCAAATCTAGTAAAGTTTCCTTGTTACTTTATTAAAAATTTAATTTACCCTTGCATTTGGAATGGGTTTTTTTAAATAAAAAAGGGGTTAATTTTAGTCAAATATGGATATTCTTATAATTATAGCAAAAGAATTAGAAACTGAAACATACTACATTTCTATCCAGTGACTCAGGTTTCTGATTAAGCTATCATTGGAGGAGGTATTGGATAGGGAGGGAAGAATCTTATCCACGGCAGCTAATGTATGTCATGGTAAACTGGCTGGACTCTTAATATTTGTTCCAAAATCTGTTTATGGCCAGAACTGTGATGCTTTTAACTTCTGACCAAATAGCTGTATACCTCTTCCAGCCTTCAGGATATTCCTTAAAACCTCCACCTCTCCCTTATCAACCTTTGTGGTTTAAGCTTGTTTCAGTTTTTGTAACTTTAATCCATTTTTATATTTATAATTGTTGGATTTTGCTTTATCTAGATGTAAGCCGCAAAGTGTTGCCTGAAGCATTGGGGAGGGGGGATAAATTTAATTAATTGTATAATTAATTAATTAATTAATTAATTAATTAATTAATACCTGATCACACTACCTTTCTCTTCTGTTAAACTGTATCTGGCAAATTTGTCCATCTTTGATTGCTGCCATTTCTGTTTCCTATTTTCTGTTGGGTGGTTTTTTTAGGTCCCTGTTAGGCATGGTGAAATACTTTGTCACTGCAAACATGCTCCTAGCCAAACGTTATTAATTTTTCGATGAGCCATAGGTGGTACAATTAACCTAATCATGAAGACTGGAAGGAAAATTTTTGATGAATCTTGTATTTGTTGTTGCAGTGCATAATTCTGAAGGTGTGATAAGAGATAAATTGTGATTGTGAAAACTCACATAAACCTATTTATCTTTACTTAGTCTTTCCTACAGGAATCTACAATCATAGTTTTTTGATATTATTCAAAGAAGAGGCCTAACAAAATGCCTCCACGACCATCATCCGGTGAATTATGGGGCATGCACTTAATGCCACCAAAAATCCTAGTAGAATGTCTTCTACCTAACGGTATGATAGTGACTTTAGAATGCCTCCGTGAGGCCACCTTGTTAAATATTAAACACGAACTATTTAAAGAAGCTAGAAAATACCCTCTCTATCAGCTCCTTCAAGACGAGTCATCTTACATTTTTGTAAGTGTGACCCAAGAAGCAGAAAGAGAAGAATTCTTTGATGAAACCCGGCGATTGTGTGATCTGCGACTCTTCCAGCCTTTTTTAAAAGTGATAGAACCAGTGGGCAACAGAGAAGAGAAAATTCTGAATCGAGAAATCGGTGAGGCCTGCTCTCTTAATTTATTGCAACTGTACATATCATTTACTGTTTACTGGGCCTATATATGATTTATTGCATGCAATTTAAAATACTTCTAAAGAAAGGTGTCTCACTTCCCTCCAACCTCAGGGGGAACTGATTCATATGATAGGCACTGTTAGTTTTCAGGAAATGTGATTGAACGACCTTTCACCTGATTTTAATTGGGTGAGGAGATACATTATCTGCATTGTGGTGTATGCAAAATAATAATTTAGTAAATGTTTGAATACTTCCTCAACTGTGTTGACTGCCAGTCTTCTAGCACAATCTAAAGTGGTGGTGCTAATCTTTAAATTATTTGGGGCAAGAATATATCAAGGAAGATTTTCTTTCATATGGAGCTATCTACGCATTTACTCTAGCCTCTTTTATTTATGTTTTTGCTCTTGTTTTTAGTATTTAAATAATTTTTGTAATATGTCCAGAAACTACAGTTTTTTGGACTAGTATAAAAATATAATTAATAACCATATAAGAAAATTTAAAAGTTAAGTGATTTGAATCCAGTGTTTTGTTTAGACGTGTGCTTACTGGCCCGCAAAGTAGGAAAAATATGTTTGAATATTAAAGAAATATTGTAGAGGTTGGGGAACAAATGGGTGTTTTGTGATCAGCCAGGCCTTGATAGTTATTTTGCGAATATGCGATCCGCTCACCTCACTTGTTGTAATTATATGGCTGTATCCACACTTCCAAAATTGATGTGCTCAAAAAGATTGTTTGCTATTCTAATAATGAAAAAGTCTTTTAACATACAACCAAATCTTAATTTATCATGCACCACTTCTTGCTTTTATCCTTCCTTTCATGTGAGCCAACTTTTAGAACAACTCAATGAAACGGTAATTTCCTCCATTCTATTAAGATAAATAAAGGATTAACTGGAAAGGAAAAAGACACCTGAGGGGAAGTTGGTGCCTCATAGGACAAAGAAGATTACAGATAGTCCTCAACTTAGGACCATATTTGGGACCGGATTTTTGTCAGAGTGCCCACATGCCTAGACCCAACATTTTGACCATATTTACAGTGGTGATTAAATGAATCGCATGGTCATAGATCTGAAATACACATTCATTAAGTGAATCACATGGTCACTAGTGGAATCCATTCTCCCAAATGGGCATTGTTGCTGCACACTGGAAAAAAGAGCGCAAATTATGGTCATGTGATTTCTAGACATTGCAACAAATCATAAAAGCAGGCTGCTTGTCAAGCATCCAAAATGTGATCATGTGATATGGATGTGATGCTTTATGAGCACCTTTTTCATGACTGCTATAACTTTGAACGGTCATTAAATGATAGTTGTAAATTGAGGACTATCTCGACTTACAACTGTCTCCAAACAGAAACAATTTCCCCATGTTTTCTCTCCACATAATAGCAGGGTCCATATACTATTACATCCTCTGAGTAAATGGGAGGCAGGATGTGAGTTCCCTTCTCTGCCAGTTCTAAGTTCCTCTGTTAGGGAAAAACTGGCTGATAAGAGAAAAGATAACACCACTAGAAGCAGAGAACAGAAGAAGCTTGTTGGATGAGAAGCAAAATGTCTTCAAAGAAAAAAAAACCAAGAAAGCCCAGTTACCTTTTGAAAAAGCACCTTTGGGACAATCATGACCCTGATGACTGAGGATTTCCATAGATACTGAAAGCACACCATATCAGTGGTGGGTTTCAAATTTTTTTACTACCAGTTCTGTGGGCGTGGCTTGGTGGGCATGGCAGGGGAAGGATACTGTCAAATCTCCATTCCCTCCCCACTCCAGGGGAAGGTTACTGCAAAATCCCCATTTCCTCCCAATCAGCTGGGACTCGGGAGGCAGAGAATAGATGGGGGTGGGGCCAGTCAGAGGTGGTATTTACCGGTTCTCCGGATTACTCAAAATTTCTGCTACCGGTTCTCCAGAACTGGTCAGTACCTGCTGACACCCACCTCTGCACCATATGTATCATATTTAAGCTATTTATTTATCCATCCCCAAAATAGAACAAATCATACCACTTTTGACTAAATGAACCTGCTGCCACCGCAGTGCTGGAACCATTCCATATTGAAGGGAAATGTAGTTTGCTTTTGGCTTTTAACAAGATTTGTGATTGCAGCTCTTACTGTGTTCTAAGCCATGTTTCTGGTTTAACATTTTGGTTTCAGCCAGGTTGTTCGTTTTATACATCTTTTGCTTAAAACAACTGGATTAGCATGACAAGGGGACACATGTCACATCTAGCTTGGACTGAAGAACCACCGCCAGTTCTGGGGTCACCTCCTGGGGATAGTTGCAGCATGCTTGATATTCAAGCCCAGAGCTGGGTTTTTGTCAACTCTCCAGTAGGTTTTGAGATGGAATGGCGGAGCCCTGCACCCTGGCACAGTATCAAAGGAGATGTTTTTCTTTTTAGGTTTTGCTATTGGCATGCCCGTTTGTGAATTTGACTTGGTGAAGGATCCAGAAGTTCAGGATTTCAGACGAAACATACTTAATGTTTGTAAAGAAGCAGTAGAACTACGAGATGCTAATGCCCCCCATAGCAGAGCCTTGTACGTCTGTCCCCCAAACATAGAATCATCTGATCTACCAAAGCATATATACAATAAACTTGATAAAGGTAAAGAAAATGCATTACTTAATTTTTTCAGCATTCAGAGAATTGGGATGATATTTTATGAATTTTTGTACTGTAAATTGTAAAGCAAACTTCGAAGTGCACACCATGCTGGTCTGTGTCCATAACAGATTTTATTTGTCGTACACTGTTCTCATATCAGAGTAATCTATTCAGTACAAATAGTTTATTTTAAAGATATACCTTAAATTGTTTGGTGTAACCATTTCTTTTCAACATAAATAACAATCACAAAGTTTCCAGAAGCATTTGTTATTTATTGCATAGTAAACCACCAATGAATTCAGCTGTTGTTTCATAAGTGGAATTTAAGTGTTGTAGCAAGATTTTAGCTATCCTTCCCCTTTGCCTTTCTCCCCTTCCCCATACCCCCTCCAGTTTTGCCTGTTAGATTTATTTGCATGTTGCTAGTACAGTTTTAAACAAAAGGAGAAACTTGACTTGATACAATCAGTTCCCCTTCCCATCCAAACTGACTCTTTCTGTTTTGCAACAGCAATTTCTCTTTCTGTCCCCCCTCCTTCCTGTGCTGCCTTCAGTTTGTTCCAGAACCAGAAAAGGTGCAGCACCTCTGGGTCCTAGGATCCTCCATCTCACCTGCCTCCTGCTGATACTGCCTGAATCAATCCAAGCCCCGTTTCACTGATTTCTGCCTCTCACCCCGCTACAGTATATCAGTGTGCCAATTTATAATCCCGTTGCCTTATAGCCTTTTTATTCATGTTTCTAAAACCTAATTGTTACCGTTATGGCAGAAAAAGATGAATAGTATTTAGTCCTTTGGGTCTGTTCGTTTTTTGTTTTGTTTTAATTTTAGGATATGTATGAATTATTAGAGTAACATAAAAGGGGCAGAGCTGTTCCTTTCTGTCTGCTGTTGCATGGTATGATGCCTAATGCAATCTGAACCAAATTTCTTCTCTTTCAGGTCAAATAATAGTAGTGATTTGGGTTATAGTCTCCCCCAACAATGACAAACAGAAGTACACCTTAAAAATCAATCACGATTATGTGCCAGAACAAGTAATTGCTGAAGCAATCAGGAAAAAAACACGCAGTATGTTGCTATCATCAGAACAACTGAAACTCTGTGTGTTAGAGTACCAGGGGAAGTATATTTTAAAAGTCTGTGGCTGTGATGAGTATTTGTTAGAAAAGCACCCATTGAGTCAGTATAAGGTAAGTGAATATCAAATATGTTTTCAGAATTAATGTCATTCATCCAAACTGGAGTCGGGGAATTATGGGAAAACAGACCTGTGTAAATAAGAAGAGTGCAACTGATATAGCAGAGTGCAAAATATGATGCTCTGAAACTATTTTTATGTGTGTGTTATTTAGTAGGTTTACTGGGAAATTTCAGTTTTGAATATTTTACTTACTTAATATAACGTATTATTATATAGTGGAAATCAGTCTTATTGACTCCAGCACCTGCCAGGTCAACTGTTTGAAATAAAATGGTAACACTTTATTTAACAGCCTGGTGTTGCATGTTAGCTTCATTAGATGCTGATGTTGTGTTGCCTTCTTGGCCCTAAATAGTAAAATCTTAACAGTGCTGACTGACATTGTGAACTTCCTAGCTAAGTAAAGATGATCCAGAAGAGGTATGTCCAGGACAGTCATTTTGGTTTTTTGTTTTTTTTTTGTTCTGCTTACCTATTTCAGTATATTCGGAGCTGTATCATGCTTGGCCGAATGCCCAATTTGATGCTGATGACTAAAGAGAGTCTCTATGCCCAGCTGCCATTGGATACGTTTGCAATGCCATCTTATTCTAGGCGTATTTCTACAGCTACTCCTTACATGAATGGGGAAGCTTCTGCCAAATCTCTTTGGGCTATTAACAGTCATCTGAGAATTAAGATTCTCTGTGCTACTTATGTAAATGTAAATATTCGGGACATTGACAAGGTAGGAAAGGAACTCTGGATGTGTGGGTATGATAGTTGTATTTTCGATTAGCAACATCAAAATATGTCTGATTCTGTACTCTCTGTGGACTATCTAAACAAAAACAATCCAATCAGAAATGGAAGTTGATTAGTAAATGTTCTGATGAGGGTGGCATGGGTACCTCTTACTGAAATTTATGTGTTTTAGTTCACCACTTGGATCATCTTAAAATACGTTTTGTTACAAACTTGTTTTTCCTTTGGATACTCATCCAAGTTTGAACTACCGTATATACTCGAGTATAAGCCGAGTTTTTCAGCACGTTTTTTGTGCTGAAAAACGTCCCCTCGGCTTATACTCGGGTCTATACGGCTTATACTCGAGTTTTTTTTTTAAGCCCTCGGCTTATACTATATATACGGCTTATACTGAGTTTTTTTTTTTTTTTTTCACATTTTACCGACGGTGCGGGGAAGCTGCGGTGCAGTGAGAGGGCGGGCGGGGAGCCGCCAGCCTTCTCAGCTGAGGGAGGGAGGGTTTCAACCGGTAGGTGCCTCATTTCACCCTTGGCTTATACTGAGTCCCCAGTTTACCCCAGTTTTTGGGGTAAAATTGGGGACCTCGGCTTATACTCGGATCGGCTTATATTCGAGTATATACGGTATATCAGAACTTTGGTAAACTTTTACAGAGGGCTTGGTTTTATTCTGCAAAATTTTAATGCTTGCACTTATTCTTAAATGCAGTGGATTTATAAAAGCAAAATAAAAGTAATTTTGCTAAGTTCTTCTGTTAAAAAGAAAAATATTTTTTATTGGCCTGTACTTGCTAATTCTATTTAATTTGAAAATCCGCCAACTCCCTGATCTTCGGACCTTTCGAGGCGAGCTGAAAACATTTCTGTTCCATCGCGCAGGACTGGCCTATTGGGGTTTTAATAATGGGGTTTTTATTAGTTTTAAGTGTTCAACCAACTTTAAATTTTCCTTTTTAAATTGGTTTTAATTTTTGTATTAATTGTTTTACTTTGGCTGTAAACCGCCCTGAGTCCTTTGGGAGAAGGACGGTATAGAAATTTAAACAAGAAAGAAAGAAAGAAAGAAAGAAAGAAAGAAAGAAAGAAAGAAAGAAAGAAAGAAAGAAAGAAAGAAAGAAAGAAAGAAAGAAAGAAAGAAAGAAAGTTGCCCTTAATTGCCTTGAGTTGTTTATAAAAATATTACAAGCAGGAAACAAATAAAGAAATAAAATAAACATAAAAAATAATCAACCGATTGATTAATTTTCTGTGTACATTTTGCTTTTCTTGAACCAGTGTCAATTTTTAGTGTCTCTTATGATTATGTTTATACTTTTTTCAGATTTATGTCCGAACTGGAATCTATCATGGAGGAGAGCCTTTATGTGATAATGTAAATACTCAAAGAGTACCTTGCTCCAATCCCAGGTAAATAATACAAATGAAATTTAAAGAAGGAAATTAACCCTTTGTATTAACAGAACACATCATGAAGATTAAATTGTAGGATGTGTTTACTTATATCCAAGTGTAGAAGGATGGCTGACATATTGTGGCATGCTACTTTTTCACTTAATGAAGAGTTGTGTCAACTAACGTTTTTGCTTAATTTGATATTTTTTATATGAGCAAATCCAGATGATTAGTTTCAAATTTTCTCTTTCAAGAGTATGCTTAGGTAATTTATTCCCTTGCTCATAAAGAATGAATTTGTCTCATGACATTACACTTTATGATCGTATCACTTAGCAATAGAAATTCCCGTCCCAGCTGAGGTCAAAAGCTAAGGAATACCTTTACTGCCTATGACCATTATCTAGCTAGTTTGTTTTCGTGTAGTTAATTTCTTTGAACAAGTATCAGAATGCTTCTTCCTGGGATTATGCAATCCTACATTATGCTTTGTGCAAGTGCAGTATAGCCAACTGTTAACTCTAAAGCTGAAATCTGTCTCCTTTGCTCTCTCAAATTGACATAAATAAGGGGAAAAGTATACCATGCTCAGTTTTGATAATGGCATAGAGCATTCTGGCTAGCACTAGCCTTTCCTGCAAATTTGCAGGAATTAAAACTTGCCTAGGTTTTTAATAACAGGATTAGCTCTTGTTGAAGTCAGCCCCTAAACCAGGGGTGTCAAATTCGTGGCCCATGAGCCAGATGCATCATGCACTGGCTATGCCCACACCCAGTTTAGCGATGGGGGAAAAAGTCACGGTATGTTACATGATCATGACGTGACGATGTGAGTTTGACCTGCCCCATTAGAATAACTAATCAGTAACAGCTAAAAATCTTTGTTACCGATTTTTGATTTACCATGTAATTGAAAAATATTTGGCAATAAACTTACATCTCTTTCAGATGGAATGAATGGCTGCAGTATGAGATGCTTGTTCTTGATCTTCCACGTGCTGCTCGGCTTTGCCTTTCTATCTGCTCTGTTAAAGGCAGAAAGGGTGCAAAGGAGGTAAAATTCTCCTCATTGACTATTAGAAATGAAGTAGGGCGAACTGATGTTTTAAAAATATTCTCAACATTTATACTGTCTTGATTGATGAAAGTAGTACTGTAACTTATGTTTCCTCGTTTGTTTCCTTTAAATCTGAGCTTGCAATATCTTACTAATAGAGGAGACTAAACACTGATTGTTTGCTCTTTTGAAGGAGCACTGCCCATTGGCGTGGGGAAATATTAACATGTTTGATTACACAGACACACTTGTTTCTGGCAAAATGGCTCTGAATCTGTGGCCTGTCCCCCATGGGTTAGAAGACCTTCTTAATCCCATTGGAGTCACCGGATCCAACCCAAATAAGGTAAATAATAATAATAAGGACTCAATAGATAGATTAAAAACGTCAAACTCAGTCCAAGCCTCTGGTTGACTATGCGACCAACCATAATAATAATAACCAGGGGAGAGTAGAGTATACGACAAAGAATTGGAGAAGATCAAAAAGTACCAAGATATGAAAATCCATGCTGAAAGACTATGGTATAACTGGAGAAAAGTTTGGTCTACTAGTAGTTAGGATAGCAAGCTAGAAAGTCAGAGATTGTGAGTTCAAGTCCCGCCTTAGACATGAAAACCAGGTAGGTGACTTTGGGCGCATTAGTCTCTCTCTCAGACCAACCCATCTTAAGGGGGTTGTTGTAGGGGAAACAGGAGAAGGAAGGAACATGAGGTATGTTTACCACCTTGAGTTATTTATAAAAGTAATAAAGGCAGGATACAAATAAACAGATGGCCATGGTGTTCCCAATACTAGGTGTTATACCAAAACATCTTAGATGGCACGTAAAAAATTTGTGCATTGAAAAAATTTCCATCTGTCAATTACAAAATTCTTGGGAAGAATTCAATGCATCTGAAGGCTAATACCTGCTAATGAACTGGTAGCTGTGATTTCATATTATTGTATTTATATTAAAAATGTTTCAAGCCAATTTCTAGCATACTTCGTTGTCTTAAATCAGGGGGTTTGATCATAATTCCTAATAATTGCCTGTAAAATATCCCATCATAGATTCAAAGCCTTTGAAAGATTTGTTTGGCCTCATTTCTTTTCAAGTTAGGCGAACCATCATTTTTAAAGTTACAGAAGAAAGAAATTGTTGTTTTTGTAAAACTTTTTGAATAAAAAAAAAAAAAAAAAAGAAAGAAATTGTTAATTACCTGCAGAATAATATTAATTGCATTTAATTTTAATTAATTTTAAAATTTGCTTACATTAAGCTTTATTTTTGTCCATGCTTCATTTACTTTCATTTGCATACCATTCTGTTTTTACAATAATATGATTGTAAAATATTATTTTGGGCGTAGTTAGGATTCACATGGCTCTTCCATGTAACACACAAATAAACAACTAACTGACATGAAAACTATTGGGCAGAAATCCCTGCTTCAGCTTTCAACAGATACATTCATTTTCTCTATACAGAATTATATGCAAGAAGCAGTACTTCTGATCTAAAGCAGTTAAATATTTTAGTTATTTTAAGTTTTGTATTTTCACACTATTTCTGTCTATAAATGAAAGAACATGTTTTCTCTTTAGGAAACTCCTTGTTTGGAACTGGAATTTGATTGGTTTAGCAGTCCTGTCAAGTTTCCTGACATGTCAGTAATAGAAGAACATGCCAACTGGATTATTTCTCGAGAACAGGGTTTTAATTACAACCATGCAGGACTGGTGAGGGCTTTTTTTTTTTCCTTCCCTAATTTTCTTGGACCTAAGAACATGAACAGCAAACTCTTAGGTCCTTTATGTATAGAAATAAAGCTATCAGCCTGCTCTTTAGGTACCAAAATGAAATAGCAGTTGCTTTACATCTTTAAAATGTAAAATTCAAAATTATATAGTACTAATAGTATGAGTTCAGTGTTGAGACTTGACCTAACAAGCACCTGAGGGTAGAACAAGAAGCAATGGGTGGAAATTAATCAAGGAGAGAAGCAACTTAGAACTAAGAAGAAATTTCCTGACAGTTAGAACAATTAATAACTGGAACAACTTGCCTGCAGAAGTTGTGAATGCTCCAACACTGGAAATTTTTAAGAAGATGTTGGATAACCATTTGTCTGAAGTGGTGTAGGGTTTCCTACCTGGGCAGGGGGTTGGACTAGAAGACCTCCAAGATCCCTTCCAACTCTGTTGTTATTATTATTATAACAATAAAATTCACCTGTTGGAGAAAACCTGTTGGAGAAAACAAGTAAACTACTGTTTACCTGAGTCCTCACCTGACTGAAAACTCCAAACAGGCTCATTAATATTATTGCCCTCCTTTTGATATATTCCTTGTTAAATCATTGAGTAGCTTTTATTTAAAATAAACATTTTTTTAAAAAAATAATATGTTGAAAGATTATTGATTTATGGGGAAAAACACACAGATTTTAGTTCATCAAATTACAAGGGCCGGAATAGCTCAGGCTGGTAAAGCCTGTTATTAAGAACACAAAGCCTGCAATTACTGCAGGTTCAAGCCCGGCCCAAGGTTGACTCAGCCTTCCATCCTTTATAAGATAGGTAAAATGAGGACCCAGATTGTTGGGGGGGCAATAAGTTGACTTTGTAAAAAATATACAAATAGAATGAGACTATTGCCTTATACACTGTAAGCCGCCCTGAGTCTTCGGAGAAGGGCGGGGTATAAATGTAAACAAAAATATATATATATCATAGTGGGAAAAAATATTAAATTATGTCTATGTCTATAATGTTGTATTTTTAAACCATTTGAGGAAGCATCCAACCCTGTTTGAAGATCTCTGGAACATCATGTACATTCTTTAGAGCTGAAGAAAGAAACACTTTTTCCATTACAAACCTTTAAGATGTGTAACAGAAATATTCCCAAGCAGTTTTCCCTCAGCTGGTTCAGAAGATAAAATAAGTCTTTTTGAGCACTTTTGGCAATAACGGCATTTGAACAAGGTGCTCATTATATGAATGATGCTATGTATTCCTTTCTTTCACAGAGTAACAGAATAGCTAGAGATAATGAGTTAAGAGACAACGACAAAGAGCAGCTCCGGGCAATCTGTACTAGAGACCCCTTATCTGAAATAACAGAACAAGAAAAAGACTTCCTTTGGAGCCACAGGTATAACAACCAGCTTTTCAGTATGTAAATGATATTTCAGAGCATAGCTGTGTCTATGGTCCTTAGATATGATGCAGCTGCCCCTAAACCTTGGGCAGAGGTTTATTGATTTTTTTTTATATGGAGCTTTATTTCTGTAAGCTGCCCAGAGTCACTATGAGTGAATTAGGCAGCCATAAAAAAATTCTTACTAAATAAAGGAACCTCCTAGTCCTGTGATGGTGAACCTATGGCACGCGTGCCAGAGGTGGCATGCAGAGCCCTCTCTGCTGGCATGCACGCCATCGCCCCAGGTCAGATCTCCGCGGTGTTTCTTTTGTGAGCTTCTGTTTCCCTGCAAATGACAAAACAGAAGCTCACAAAAGAAAAAAATCTTTTCTCTTGCCGCGGTGTTGGCATGCCCTGCTTCCCGCTGGCCAGCTGGTCTTCAGGTCTCTGCTGCGCATGCACACATACATGTCTGTGCATGTCCCCATTTGCACAAGCTTCTTCCAACATGTTAAAAACAAGAAAAAAGTCAAGGAAACAATTGGCCCATTGCTGGGAGAAAGTGGCAAGAAGATGACAAGCAACAGGGAGAAAGCAGATCTACTTAATTCATATTTTGCATCTGTCTTTACACAAAAGGAAAAAACAATCCAACCTATCAAAAACAGCACTACAAAAAACAGATTAGAAACACAAGTTAAAATAGGGAAGAAAATGGTAAGTGAACACCTGTCTACCCTAGACGAGTTCAAATCACCAGGACCGGATGGATTACACCCCAAGGTTCTGAAGGAACTGGCAGACGTGATCTCAGAACCACTGAACTATATCTTTCAAAGATCCTGGAGCACAGGGGAGCTGCCAGAGGACTGGAAAAGAGCTGATGTAGTTCCCATCTTCAAAAAAGGAAAAAAAACAGTTCCAGGAAACTACAGACCTATCAGTCTGACCTCAATTCCTGGGGAAGATTCTGGAAAAGATAATCAAGCAACGAATCACCGAACACCTAGAAGCAAAAAAAGTAATAACCAAAAGCCAACATGGGTTTGTCAAAACCAGATCATGCCAGACTAATCTTATCGCATTCTTTGACAAAATGACAAAATTAGTAGACCAGAGGAATGCTGTCGATATAATTTACTTGGACTTCAGTAAAGCATTTGATAAAGTAGACCATAACCTACTACTAGATAAAGTAGAAAAATGTGGGTTAGACAGCACCACCACCAGATGGATTCGTAACTGGCTGACCAACCGCACTCAACGTGTAGTCCTCAACGGAACTACATCCACATGGAGGGAAGTATGCAGTGGAGTACCCCAAGGCTCTGTTTTAGGCCCAGTACTCTTCAACATCTTCATCAATGACTTGGACAAGGGATAGATGGGGAACTCATCAAATTTGCAGATGACACCAAGCTGGCAGGAATAGCCAACACTCCAGAAGATAGGCTCAAGTTACAGAAAGATCTTGACAGACTTGAACATTGGGCGCTATCTAACAAAATGAAATTCAACAGTGAAAAAAGTAAGGTTCTACATTTAGGCCAAAAAAACAAAATGCACCAGTACCATATATGTGGTACCTTGCTCAATAGTAGTACCTGTGAGAGGGATCTTGGAGTCCTAGTGGATAACCATCTAGATATGAGCCAGCAGCTGTTAAAAAAGCCAACACAGTTCTGGGCTGCATAAACAGAGGGATAGAATCAAGATCACGTGAAGTGCTAGTACCACTTTATAATGCCTTGGTAAGGCCACACTTGGAATATTGCATCCAGTTTTGGTCGCCACGATGTAAAAAAGATGTTGAGACTCTAGAAAGAGTGCAGAGAAGAGCAACAAAGATGATTAGGGGACTGGAGGATAAAACATATGAAGAACGGTTGCAGGAACTGGGTATGTCTAGTTTAACAAAAAGAAGGACTAGGGGAGACATGATAGCAGTGTTCCAATATCTCAGGGGCTGCCACAGAGAAGTGGGAGTTGGGCTGTTCTCCAGAGCACCTGAGGGTAGAACAAGAAGCAATGGGTGGAAACTGATCAAGGAAAGAAGCAACTTAGAACTAAGGAGAAATTTCCTGACAGTTAGAACAATTAATAAGTGGAACGACTTGCCTTCAGAAGTTGTGAATGCTCCAACACTGGAAATTTTTAAGAAAATGTTGGATAACCATCTGACTGAGATGGTGTAGGGTTTCCTGCCTGGGCAGGGGGTTGGACTAGAAGGCCTCCAAGGTCCCTTCCAACTCTGATGTTATGTTATGTTATGTTATGTTATGTTACATGTCCCACACATGCTCACGTGCACGTCCACGCATGCACGTATTCACACATGTGCATGCGCCTTTCCATTTGGGCATGCACGCACACACAATTTGGGCACTTGGTGTCTAAAAGATTCACCATCACTGTCCTGGTCTGTGCTGAATGTAGAAATCAAAAAAAAATGTACCGGGGAGTAGCTTGTGCTATCTGCATTTGTTTAAGCAACATATTAGTTCTCTAAATATATAGGGTTCAGTTCCAGTTCAAGACGGGAGATTATTCCTAAAGTATTAAATGTGTTAGGTGATCTAAATCTGTTTTACTTAAAGCCATCAAAGTCTTTTGAGATTATATTGGTGACACTGATTTTATATATCTTTTCTGGAGTATGGGCCCATGTCCTTGCTTTAAGACTCACAAGGAATTCTTTTCATAGGAATTCTGCTGACGTTTAAGAATGTTCTTTTCAAACAAACTCTTTTTTTAAAAAAATACTATCCTTAGTTTAATATATTATTTCTTGATTCATATAGAATTATTTGTTAAATATACTTCTATCTCCTTTTTCAGGCACTACTGTGTATCTATGCCAGAAATCCTACCTAAGCTTCTTTTGTCTGTTAAATGGAATTCCAGGGATGAAGTAGCCCAGGTAACAACTCTATGCTGAACAAATGCCTTAAAAAACTTATTTATTAAGCAGGACTTTTACTGTTTCATTATAGCTGGCCTAGGGTTTTAGTTTTAAATTTAGTTTTTAAATGGGGTTTTGTATCATTTTAACGATAGTTTTAAATTTGGCCTAATTTAATAAGTTTTTTAAACGTTGTTTTAACTTGTATTTATTCTTATGTTTTATTAGGCTGTAAACCGCCCTGAGTCCTTTGGGAGATAGGGCGGTATAAAAATTTGAATAATAAATAAATAAATAAATAATAAATAGTTGTTGTTAGTTGTGAAGTCGTGTCCGACCCATTGCGACCCCATGGACAACTTTCCTCCAGGCCTTCCTGTCCTCTATCCTCCCTCAGAAACCATTTAAGCTCATTCATTATAGTAGGATGCTATAATACTATATCTGATGCAATGTGAGATAATATGATAAACTTCCCTGGGGCTACTGGACCTAGTAGAAAATCCATATTCAGAGATGGAGCACCATTAGCTACCAAGTACTATGGACTGAAAGGCATTATCTTATGTCCTCTTTCTGCCCTTCTCAAGATACCTGTTAATCCACTGTTGGAAGCAGGGTATTCACCTGAGAAGAATTTGGTCTGACTCGGAAGGTTGTTTTCATGACTGTAGTCAATTTTGCTCTCTTACTGTATCTCACACAGATGTACTGCTTGATAAAAGACTGGCCTCAAATCAGGCCTGAGCAAGCAATGGAGCTTTTGGACTGCAATTATCCAGATCCAATGGTGCGAGCCTTTGCAATTCGGTGTTTGGAAAAATACTTGACAGATGATAAATTCTCTCAGTATTTGATTCAGCTGGTTCAGGTAATGTGCTCTGCTTGAAAGAACTGTGCTCCTATCATATGTACAGGAATTCAGAAGTTACATACTTAAAGGGAATTTCCCAAGGACAGCATGACAGAATTTTTCTCATGAAATTTTATAAGTGATTTGGAATTAGTCAGAGGAGAGCAAGGAAAGGATGTAATTGAAAAGAACTTTTTTATGGGCAGCCGTATGAAAAGTTACCGCTGCATCTACAGTTCACAAATGAGCAGCATAAAAAAAAATGAGATAAAATCCTAAATCATTAGCCCGCCCAATAACCAAATCCCAATACCTGCTTAAGAGGTATCAGTCAGAAAACATAAGGCAGGATGTCTTCATTGAATTACCGCTTGTTCATGGTGCTAAATGAGGGGGATTTAGGTCAGGTCTTTGTAGGTGTAGCCATCGCAATGTCCCCACTTCCATGTTTTCGTCAGACACTTTACAAGAGGCTTAGAGTTACATTGTTGCAGCTGGTCCCAATTACCATCATTAAGCAAAGACTACCTGTATACAAATAGTCATGCTGATGTCCTCAGGAGTGTTCCAGCCTTAGAAATACTGATAATGCCAATCACAATTCAATTTCATTGTTATCTCTAGGTTCTGAAGTATGAACAGTACTTGGATAACCTCTTGGTAAGATTTTTACTCAAGAAGGCACTGACTAATCAGAGAATAGGACACTTCTTCTTTTGGCATTTAAAGTAAGTTTAGATGATGATGATGATGATGATGATGATTATCTCTTTTATTCATTAAACATGAAACTCAGTCAACTGAACATTTAAAAATGTATCACACATATCATTGACTGGTGCTGATGGTTGATACGGGTTGCTGCCAGCATCCTAGGTATCGACCAAGTATCTTTTAATATGTACGATGTTCCAAGTAGCGCAGTTTCTTGCCGTTCCGCTGATGTTATTTCAGGAAGCTGTAATTTCTTGATGTATTTTGTAAAATTCTTGGACATGGTACCAAGTGCCCCACTGACAATGGGTGTCACTGTTACATGTTTCATCAATAATCGCAGTTTCGATGGCCAGGTCACAATATTTTATGATGTTTTTCTAGTTCTTTTTCTTTGACTCCGGTGTTTCCTGGTACAGCGATATCAATAAATTGTATGCTTTGATATTATTATTGTTGTTGTTATTGTTATTTATTTATTATTATTCAACTTTCTGAACCATCCATCTCCCTTAAAGAGTATTACATTATAATACCTTGTACCAGAAAGCCAAGGAATCTAAGCTTAACTATCTTCTGACTAAGAAATAAAGTAGTTTTTATTTTTGTAATGTTTGATATGGTTGAAAATATACTTGATAAACAAGATCTTCCAGTAACTATTTTGGCTCTAAAATAAATGCCAAAAAGTTGATGATATTAAACCATTATTATAACATAAAATTGAATGTGTTTATGAACATCTTTAGCAGTTTGTATCATTACTTAAGCTAAGATATTCTTATATATAGGTCTGAAATGCACAATAAAAATGTGAGCCAGAGGTTTGGTCTGCTCTTGGATTCCTATTGCCGAGCTTGTGGAATGTACCTAAAACATCTGAGCCGGCAAGTGGAAGCTATGGAAAAATTGATTAACCTCACAGATATCCTGAAGCAGGAGAAAAAGGATGAAACACAAAAGGTAAAATTATGCATGAGCAAAATAAGGTTTAAAATTGTGGTATGTTTTATATTTTTATTATTAGATTTTCATACTGCCATTATTACATTATAAGTAGCTCAGGGTGGTGAATATACTCCTTCCTCTTCCTATTTTCCCCACAACCTGTAAGGTGACTAAAAGAGAATGACTGGGCCAAAGTCACCCAGTCAGCTTTCATGCCTAAACTCACCAGTACCAAAGGTGCTAGGTTAGCACCTTAGCCATTATACCAAACTGGCTCTAACTATATGTATTTAGGAAGCAGGATTTGTAGAATTTGCTGTATTTTTCTCCCGTTGAAATGTTTCAAATACCATGCTGATATTCATGCTAAAAGCAAAACTTTTGAAATATATGGGACTATCATTACATACTCAGTGTTCTCATTAAACAGGTACAGATGAAATTTCTTGTGGAGCAAATGAGGCGGCCGGACTTCATGGATGCTCTTCAAGGCTTCATATCTCCTCTTAATCCTGCTCATCAGCTGGGAACCCTGAGGTATCGTTTCCTTTCCAGAAATTATTAGAGCTGGGAATATATATGGAATATGAACAATGGATCAGCAGGATGGTGTCAAAATATGAGTTATTAAAGTATGAGTTCACTTTGTCTCCTTCATCCTGATTTGATCTTGTCACTTTTGAGACAAAGACTGTTGAACTAAGATGGCCCAAGAAAAAATTAAATATATTCGCATAAAGAAACCAATGATGATACAAAGTAATTGTTACATTTTGTATAATCAGAGCATAATAAATGAATAAAATTGTGTATTAAAATAAATAAAACAATTGAGATATCTTTATTATTTATTTCAAATAATGCAATGATACCATGAAAGAGATGATATAAATAAGACTTTTAGAGTTAGAAAAAAGTAACCCGTGTGCTCCTTAGCACCCAAGATGTAATTTCCCCCTTTTCAGTCAGCATAGATGTCTTAGTGACCTAGAGAAGACATCTCATGATCTGTTGGCCACCATGTTTCTGTTATCACACTCAGATTTCACTTTTCACTCCATGACTAGAGTTTGTTGGTTGTAGTTAAATCCTAGGGTCTACCAATTCAAACTGAAACTATACTGGTAGGTTATTAAACAAATCATTGATTTAAATCATTAAACAAATGATTTCTTTGAACCTGTGATTCTTAATTAGCTTTCTTGCATCTTTCCTATTACTAACTTACAAATTTGTCCAATGCAGTTGTTTGATTTTGATTAAAAGTAAAAGTATTTCAAATTTTGAATGTTTCAAACTTGGGAAAAATAAAGTCAAAAGAATCTGTTGCAAGTTCAAAACATTTTGCACACATATATTGTACCTAAATAACATGCCTTATTTAGATTATCTACATTCAGTTAACATTCTTTGCTTTGAGTGTCTAAGAGTGAACTTTCTAAATCAAATTAATTCTGTATTAGCACACCAATAAAACGAAATGGAAATCTAATTTCAGATACATATTGTCATTGATAAATCAAAATTGATCAAAGCTGAAGCCAGATCAAATTAAACTTGTGCCTTTATGTTTTGTATTCTGCAAAACTATTTCACTATAGCAGAGTATAGCATTATAAATACAGTTATATAAAATTAAATTTATCAAGCATTAGCAACGTATGATATTCCTTCTATAGCTGTTTTATAAGTTCTGTTAAGTTCTAATAAATTCTAATTCACTCCAAAATCAGATAGGGTTAATCAGAAGTCAGTCTCATGGTTTTATTTGCTTATTTTAATTAAGGAGAACCTACTCCTTCAAAAAAGCATCTCTGTAAATTATTGCCCAACAAATGTTTCCATAGACTTCAATTCAAAATTTTTTGGTTCATGACAAGAACAGGGATGCTGTTGCTTTAGACTGGATTTGTTTTGTGGTTAAAATTAATTCACAATGATACATTTTCATTAGAAATTATAATTAGAGAATGATCATTAAAAGTGAAAAGTTAATCTACTTCTAAGGGATCTACAGAAATCTAATAAATTTATGTCTACTGGAACAGAACTTGCTTAAACAGTTATCTATTTCTTTGTAGGCTTGAGGAATGCAGAATTATGTCGTCTGCCAAAAGGCCGTTATGGCTTAATTGGGAAAATCCAGATATTATGTCTGAGCTGCTATTTCAGAACAATGAGATCATCTTTAAAAATGGGGATGGTAAAGAAAAATATTTTGTCGTAATTTCTGCATTGTTGTTTTCATTATCCTGCCTGAAACACTCCAATTCTGAGTTTATATCCTAGCTACCATAAACATACATTTCACATGAATATCTGTTCTTTGGATGATGACACAGTTCTATCTCTATGCATCTCATTTCTGAGATTATTTCCTGAAGGTATTTCTTGCCCTTCTAAATCCAAATTTATTCATACTTGTTGAGCATAATGGTATCAGGTGAAGGTTTCACACAGAGCAGAGAAGGTATTCTTTTCTATGGAACAGTTTATACGTGTTTCATCCTATGTAAGAGATCCCTTTTCATTTTGAAAATAACATTGTAGCAATGCTCAACTGATTTTTTTTTTCCTGGGCAAATTTCTTTTCTTTTCTTTTTTAAAGAAGAAATTTGATACTTCATATTTGTATGAAAACCTCTGGCAAAAACTCACATCAGTTCCATTTTGATAGACAGGTCAATTGGTTTACAGAGCATTGGAGACACAATGAGAAATAAGTGGAATGGAGAACTTAAAGCCTAGGGAGCAACGATGATATCATTGTTGAACTTCCTCCTAAATATTGTAGTGTCTATCACAAAGTTTATAAATCTTATTCCTAAACTCGACATCTCTGGTTTAAAACTGGATGTTAACATCAGCTGGTTTAGCAGTCTTTAAAGTAATCTTAAAAAAGCCCCAATGTTTGATTATATAAAAAAAACTACAAAGTTTTAAAAACTATATTCAGTTTTCCAAACTTCACCCGTTACATAATGCATTTTTTTATCCAGACCTACGCCAGGATATGCTCACGCTTCAAATAATTCGAATTATGGAGAACATCTGGCAAAACCAAGGCCTTGATCTTAGGCAAGTATTCCTAAATTCTGCCAATAGTTTTTTTTTGCATTTTTCCTTTCCACTTCTGTCTAATAAAGAATATGATCTTGATCAACAAACTTTACGTCATCACTTATGACTTTATCAATTTTACAAATGTTTCAATTTGTTTGCAGTTTCTTCCTTTTTGCAGGGTAACTGCATTTTATTTCATTCAAGCAGCTCAGGAAAGTACCACTGTGTTCTAATGTTTTGTGTATCTCCATTGTACACATTTGCCAAGATTCAAAAAGCCCTTTCAGGCATTCACGGTGGAATAGAATAGAATAACAGATTGGGAAGGGACCTTGGAGGTCTTCTAGTCCAACCCCCTGCTTAGGCAAGAAACCCTACACCACTTCAGACAAATGATTATCCAACATCATCTTAAAAAGTTCCAGTGTTGGAACATTCACAACTTCTGGAGGCAAGTTGTTCCACTGATTAATTATTCTAACTGTCAGAAAATTTCTCCTTAGTTCTAAGTTGCTTTTCTCCTTGATTAATTTCCACCTACTGCTTCTTGTCCTACCCTCATATGAAATATTCATATGAAAGGACAGATCTAGCCCTATACCACAAAGTATATTTGAAACTTCTCTATTTCAAACATGGCTCATGTTTGGGTGGCTCATATTTGAAATATAGAAATATATATGCACTGGACCTATTTGGAACTATTTGCACAATTGTTTAAAATTTCTTCTTAATGACAATATAGCTCAATGATGGATGTGAAGTTAATTAGGTTTCATTAGAAAATCCAAACTTAGTTATTGCAATCTAGGGCTGTATACCTGTGCATTTTGTTCGATGGACATATTCATATACTAATACTTTGACAATTGTATCGGAAAACAAAAGTATCATGTTCCTCTTTTAGGATGCTACCTTATGGATGCTTATCCATTGGTGACTGTGTGGGGCTTATTGAAGTTGTGAGAAATTCACATACAATCATGCAGATCCAGTGCAAGGGTGGCCTTAAAGGTGCGCTGCAATTCAACAGCCACACATTACACCAGTGGCTCAAAGACAAGAACAAAGGGGAAATGTGAGTTGAATAACTAACCTTTTTTATTTTCCATCTGTTCTTGATGAACCCAGTGGGTGATTGCCTCTGGTCATCCAGCTTCCTTGATTGTGGCTGAGAAGTGAAGTTAGGGTGATGTAACAGCTTGCACAACCTTGTATCTTCTGAAAAGTCCTTCCCCCCACACCACATAGTTAAGGTTTTCCAAACAAACTTCTAATAACTGCCAGAGTTCTCTGTAAATGTTACAGAAGCTTGGTTGCATTTATGTGATAGACAGTATATTAATGATGGGTGTTGGCAGCTGGAAAATGCCAAAATACTGTAAAAGTTGTAGTTTTGGAGCTGGCACTGGAATCTGATGTGATACCTTCTTGGCTGTGTAAAGTAAAGCAAATTTTCCCTTTTTCCTTTGATAATGGACAAAGGTCAACATGATTTTGCACTGTCTATATTTTGTTAACTTAAAAATCGTGCTATTAATACTTTAATTAAAATTGAATCTTGAAAATCGTTAAAAAAAATTTTAAAAACCCACTCTCTTCTTCCAAAATTTTTGTAAGATTATTACAAGATGGCTACAAGAATTAGTAATTGTTCTACATTATTTGACATGTCCAAAATAACAAAGTAGCCTTTACCAAAACTAACATTTTTTAAATTTTTCCTAGGTATGATCCAGCTATCGATTTGTTTACTCGCTCATGTGCTGGCTATTGTGTAGCTACTTTTATATTGGGAATTGGTGATCGTCATAATAGCAACATTATGGTAAAAGATGATGGGCAGGTAAAAATATTTAAAATACATTCTCTTTCAGTATCTTTATTTATGGGGTGCAATAATTGTCATATTTTCTATCTTGGAGATATATTTTGTGCCTCTGTTGGGGATACTAGACACATGTGTTCTCTATGCATTGTAGGAACCTTTAGCTCTACTAACATTCACATGGGATACAAGCAAAGGAACATAGACCTTAGCACTACAAATGTGACCTGAGAATGTTTTTTTTAGAATTCACCCAGTGTTTTCCATTTCACAGGAAACTTCATTGTTTTGTGGAAGTCTTCCCACACACACACACCACATAGTTAATGTTTTCCAAACAAACTTCTAATAAATGCCAGAGCTCTTTACTTTGTTTTGAAGAGTGCTAATGTTATAGAATTGTTTTGTACCCTGGCATATGGACTGAAATACCAGAGCAGGTATAACAGAACAACAGAGTTGGAAGGGACCTTGGTGGTCTTCTAGTCCAACCCCCTACTCAGGCAGGAATCCCTATACCATTTCAGACAAATGGTTGCCTAATTTCTTCCAAAACTTCCAGCGTTGGAGCATTCACAACTTCTGGAGGCAAGTTGTTTCACTGATCAATTGTTCTAACTGTCAGGAAATTTCTCCTTAGTTCTAGGTTGCTTCTCTCCTTTATTTATTTATTTATTTATTTATTTGATTTTTATACCACCCTTCTCCCGAAGGACTCCTTGATTAGTTTCCATCTGTTGCTTCTTATTTTTTTATTTTTTATTTTTTGTTTGCATTTATATCCCGCCCTTCTCCGAAGACTCAGGGCGGCTTACAGTGTGTAAGGCAATAGTCTCATTCTATTTGTATATTTTTTACAAAGTCAACTTATTGCCCCCCCAACAATCTGGGTCCTCATTTTACCTACCTTATAAAGGATGGAAGGCTGAGTCAACCTTGGGCCGGGCTTGAACCTGCAGTAATTGCAGGCTACTGTGTTCTAATAACAGGCTTCTTAACAGCCTGAGCTATTCCGGCCCTTATTCAGCCTTCAAGTGCTTTAGGGGAATAGGTTGCCCCCCTCTTCTTTGTGGCAGCCCCTTAAATATTGAAACACTGCCATCATGTCACCCCTAGTCCTTCTTTTCATTAAAGTAAACATACCCAATTCCAGAAACCATTGTTTATATGTTTTAGTCTCCAGTCCCATCTTTCTTGCTCTTCTCTGCAAATAAACATTTGCTCTTTCTTCATATTAATAAGAGTCTGAAATATATTTTCCATAGCTGTTTCACATTGATTTTGGACACTTTTTGGATCACAAAAAGAAGAAGTTTGGTTACAAACGGGAGCGCGTGCCATTTGTCTTAACACAAGATTTCTTGATAGTGATTAGTAAAGGAGCACAAGAATGTACCAAAACAAGAGAATTTGAAAGGTGAGTAAGCTGGAATAGAAATGCTATTTGGTCTGACCAAATTTCTGTTGCAGGGTGGTACAAAAACATGACATTATGTCTTATAGAGAAAATGGTATTTGGGTTGCCTTGAGTTTTCCTGAATAAAACCTTGTGCGTTAGGTAGCAGCAACAATTTGGATCCAATTTTCAGCTACACCTTTTAGAAAATAATTACATATGCCCACGAGGCACTGTTGTTATTGTAATAGAAAAAATCTGGTTAGAAGCCAAAGGGCAAGAGTCTGCTATATGATCACAGAGATTTCCACAAAAAAATGTTACCAAATACTGAAGGTGCTGACTCACATCCTTCTTACCTTCCAGTTAAACTATTGCACTTTGTCTTACATCTGGCTGTCCTTGAAGGGACTTCAAAAGTGTACTTATCACAAGAATATTTGGCATACAGTTGCACTTACTTTGTGGGAGATGCATATAATAGAAGCTGTTGGTGATTTACTGTTTAGGTCCTTCATATTTTTAGGATCATCTTCTCCAAGTAGAACCTTCTCATTCTAGATAGTCTAGTTAAGAGAGGAGTATTTATAGTGCAGGTACCCACTCCTCAAGGGGATTGGGGCCCAGAAGGTGACTTTCTCTGAGCCTCTTCACTATAGAACAGCTTCCTCCCTGAAAACAGATTAGCCACTGTCTTCTTATCCTTTAGAAAATAGTAAAAATAGTTGTGCATTGTTTTTGAAGGCAACGATTTTTAATTTGGCACAGCAACTGAGATCTTTTTATTTCGTATCTGTTACATGTCATTTTAATATTGTAAGCCACCTAGACAACATAGAAATTACCAAAATAATGATGGTGGTAATTATGATGCTGATGAACCAATCTAGCATAAGCTTTATAAGCCTTCGTCCATGAACAATTTAGAACAATTTGCAAGTGGAAAACTTGCAAAGACATATCTTGGCCTTATTATTATCTCTACACTAAAAATTGCAAATGAATTTGGCACCACCCGTAAGCCTCATATAAAAAAAGCTGTATTTTCTTTTGTCTTCCTGTGTGTATTTACGTGATAACTATGCTTATTAATGCTTAGTGTGGAGGTTATTGGTTGTGACTTACCAAAAGTATAGAATAGAATAGAATAGAATAGAATAGAATAGAATAGAATAGAATAGAATAGAATAGAATAGAATAGAATAGAATTTTATTGGCCAAGTGTGATTGGACACACAAGGAATTTGTCTTGGTGCATATGCTCTCAGTGTACATAAAAGAAAAGATACGTTCATCAAGGTACAACATTTACAACACAATTGATGATCAATATATCAATATAAATCATAAGGATTGCCAGCAACAAGTTATAGTCATACAGTCATAAGTGGAAAGAGATTGGTGATGGGAACTATGAAACGATTAATAGTAGTGCAGATTCAGTAAATAGTCTGACAGTGTTGAGGGAATTATTTGTTTAGCAGAGTGATGGCCTTCGGGAAAAAACTGTTCTTGTGTCTAGTTGTATACAGAGCTGAATAACGTAAAACTCTTTCAAGAGTAATGTTTGTTACTCTTACATTTAAAGAAACTATTTCTCGAAAGATATTCCTTGGAAATTATATACCTTTTGGCAATCAATATGTCTCCGGATGTGTTTGGGTTACAGCTCCTGTAGTTTTAAACTCACATGATCTGATTCCGTGATGGCTTAGAATTTGAGGAGTTGTAATCCAGAACATCTGAAGGGTCCTAGATTGAGGGAGTCTGTACTGTAGAATTGTTTTCCTTAACACTCAAACAAAAAATTTTCAGCCAGATAATCGTTTTAAACAGAAGGATGCCTATGTATTTATTGATCTCAAGCGTGTTGTTAATCTGATAGGACTTTAATGGGGAGCATTTTTTTTCTCTCTTCAAGGTTCCAAGAAATGTGTTACAAGGCCTACCTAGCAATTCGACAACATGCCAACCTCTTCATAAACCTCTTTTCCATGATGCTTGGTTCAGGGATGCCAGAATTACAGTCTTTTGATGACATTGCATATATACGCAAGACTCTTGCCTTAGACAAAACTGAACAAGAAGCGCTTGAGTATTTCATGAAACAGATGAACGATGCTCATCATGGTGGTTGGACAACAAAAATGGACTGGATCTTCCACACAATCAAGCAGCATGCCTTGAACTAAAGTAAAGATAACAAAAAACTGATAAGCCTAGTTTTTTTGGCTGTTCCACTGTACTGTTGTCTCAACAGCTTAAAAAAAAAACCTTGTTGCATCACAGTTGCACAAACCAAGGACAGCGTTTGAACTTCCAACAAGTTAAAAATGCAAAGTTATTTAAATAAAACATTTGTAGTATTTTGAACACTATAAATCATGCATTTCAACATGTAACTTTCCTATATGTGTAGTTGTGTTATGCCTTAAGTGTAAGAAGGTAACTTGGAGATTTGTTCATCTTGGTTTATTTAATTGGGAATTTATGCCAGCATAACAGCCCAATCTTTCATACGTCCAGTCTTTCACATAGTGAAAAAAGGGATTCAGATAAGTTACAGAATAATGAAAAGAAGGAGAGTTTAGCAATTTTGTTCATTGTTTCTAAAAGAGCTTTCTTCTCCCATGAACTGTACTCAGTAAAAAAAAAAAACAAATAGAGGGGATGGTGCCTTTATAATGTCAGATAAATTTGTGGATTTAAGAATAGTGGTTTTTCTTAGGTTTTGGAGTTTGGATTTTATTTTTTTTCTAACCTAAACCTCAAAACATTTTTCATGCATGCTTTCCAGAGCCTAAAAAAAAGAGGTGAGTTATTAGAATTAAAGATTATTTTTATAAAGGTTATTTATATAACAGAAACTTATTAATATATATATTTCTTTATGTTGGTTTTCTGTCATTTTAATTTTACAGACCACTTCTTTGTCTAACAGATTTATATAAACCACTAGACCGATGCAGTGACTTGTAGGATCAGATTTAAAGAATCCTGTGCTGTTCCAGGCATGGCTTCTCTGTATGTACCAAGTCCTGACTTTAGAACCAGCTCAAATGCAGAAACATAGACCGCAGGGCATGCTTTTACTACATCCAGGGATTTATTCAGCACTTGCCGAATAGATGTTGAGAACTCTCTGTGACAAATTGAACAAAGCTGGAGATGTATGCCTACAGTTCAGATGTTTCAGAAGGCTGCTTAGGTTGGGCAGCTGCACAGTGTTTGTACTTGCATTAGGACTCCAGGATGAGGTCAGGGCCTGCAAGTCCTTGTCTGTGCCGTCGCAAAGGGGAAGGGGGAAATCTTTTGAAACTGGTAACACTTACTTTCAAATAAATATGATTTGTGATCAGAATGTTCAATTTCCATTGTCTGCAACTGCCTTTTCTACCTTTCCATCTGCCAAATCTCTTGGGCTACAGCTGCTGTCATCTACTTCCGGTAGAACTACCGGTAATTGCTTTGTGGTGGGAGTCACACCCAGAGGTATCTGGAGAGTGCCGAAATGGTCAGTAATAAACATGTTTAAATGATGAAGTTGAATCAGAACTCGAGCATATTTGCTGAAGTTCAGAGGGTAAAGTTAAGCTAAGTGTAATCTAGGAATCTAAAGAGTTTTGACTTATTTTAAACTTTCCCAAAAGGGAACATCATATATTTATAACATTCTTATAAAAGTTGAATAAATCTCAATACCTGTGGTTAACATAGTCAGAAAATAACCTTGAACAGACTGAGAAACAATTGGATGAAAAGGGAGAACTTGTGTCTTCAGCTTCCTGACCAAAGTAATACCACAAAGTTTGTTTCCATTGGTAACTATTTGAATGTTCTATAAGAAGATCTATCTATGGAAGTAAAAACTGATTCTTCTTTATGCTAGTTTTGGTGCATTAGAATGACATAAGATCTTTCAGGTCTTCCTAAAAGTCTCAGGCAATGCTCTTTATTTTTAACTTGCCTTCCACCTCTCCCTTGGCTTTCCTTCCTAGACTGCTGGAAAGGCATTGCTTAATTAGAATAACCAACAAACCAGAACTAATAATATAAATTTGATCACTAAACAGTCTTCAGTATGCTACATAATTCGTGGCATACGGAACCAACTAACCAATATTTTATAGATATGTTTGTGCCTGTGTATACTGTATGGCTTTATTGCAATATGAAACTAACAAAAAATTGGCATCAACCAGCATGGTGGCTGGTACAAATTGTTCCATAAATATTTTTTTATAATATTGTGTATCCTGAGCCCAAAAACCTAAGATGCCATTTCTTTTATACTAATGTTGTCTCACTAAGTTCATAGGATTTGAAAATGTTCCTGAAATCGGGATATTTGATCGCATTTTCCCCTTTCCCCCCCTCAGATAGGTATTCAGAGTACAATATAATTTGAATATGGTGTGCTGACAGTAGCTAGTGGAATATAACAAATAAATTTGTATAGAACGTAAACGGTTAAGAGGCTATATTTCTTGAACAATGTAAACATTTGTTATCTCTTAGTAATTGCATCTTTAATTTATTTTTATAAATGCAGATAATGTGTATGACAATTAAGTCATAAATCCACGCATCTTGAAAGCTAATGTTGGTACAGATGATACTATAGGGCAGGAAAGAGGAATCTGTAACCCTCCTAATGTTGATGAACTATTATATCAACATTTATTCATTTATTATTTATTTTACCCTTTGTGTATTTCAACAATTTACATATTTGCTTAAAATATCCCTAATCATTGATCATTTAAGGTAGAGTTGCTTAGGAACCATAATTTTACAATAAATACCTGCACAGGTATTTAAGGTATTGGATGCCTTAACCTGCATATATGATTGCGGAAACCTGGAAGTGGAGTAAAAATATTTCTTGGGTTATCTGGACTACTTTTCACCATTCTTATATTTGTCTGAGGCATAATCTATATGCAGTTAGGATTCACCCACCCCCTACAAAAAATGTATCTCTAATTCTGTGCCTTTGATTTGTATTCCCCACCCCCACCCCAAAGAAAATCCCTTCATGCTATATGGTAAATTGAATGTGAATTTACACTGTGGGACACTGTGACCATCATAGACGAAGCCAAGTCCAAAACTCTGACAAATCAGCCATCAATAGGCACATCTATATACCATTCAAAAGAGACAATCAACAAGCCAAAAAAAGGAAACAAAAAGAAACACTCTCCACCAGCAATCATCACCCAGATGAGCAGAGATTAACTCCACAATTATCATTAGAGACCAAAAATCAAGAAACAAAAGATTACCCCAATCAAGGAACTGCCAAGCAAACTCAACAGCCTGACCAAAGAACCACCAAGATTTCTCCCAATAACAGAGCAAGACACTGTACAAAGAACAGACGTCACTCCCTACTAGCACTGATGGGAATTCGGAATTCTGGGAGTTGAAGTCCCCAAGTTTAAAAGTTGCCAAGGTTGGAGACCCCTGAACTAGAAGTCAGTCTGAACCTTCACACTGCGAAGTCTTTAAGCAATTTTTAAAAAGGCCACAGCCTTGGGAATCTATGATGTCTATGAAGAATTTTGTCACACTAGATATTTCTCCACCTACTGTATATAAAAGTGATACCGATGAATTGCATCTTGGTCACATGTTTTGTTTGCAAATATCTCTCTCTCAACAAAAATGTCTAAAACAGCATTGTACGTGCAACACACTTTTCAGTGGAAACTTATTTGAACTGCTTGTACCTGGCTATTGCCTTTCCCTTCAGTGCATTCAGCATGCAACCTAAGGGTAAGATGCTAATGCTAATTGCAGGGGATGCAAGATAGCTTTTCGGTGGCCATATATGCTGAAGGTAGAATTCCTAGTCAACAAGCATTTAGTGCACTGTTTTTGTGTGTTCCTCTTCAAGTCAGTCTTGATTCCTGGCAACTGACTGGACAAGTCATCTGTAGTTTTCTTGGCAATATTTTTTTTATAAGTAGATTGCAATTGCCTCTCTCCTAGAGCTGAGACCAAGTGACTGGTCCAAAATTTCCCAGATGGCTTTGTCCTTAAGGCAGGACGAGATCAGTCTCCTGGTTTCCAGTCTTATGCCTTAACCACTATACAAACCTGGCTCTCGTTGTGACCTAGCTATGATAGATTTGGAATTGTATAGCCCTTCTTTGGGGTTTTTTTTTAAATTGTATTTTTTAAAATAATATTTTAATTCCTTAGCGCTGTTATGCTAACCCTTTTAGGACCAAAAGGCAGTATTGAGATGTTTGTAGGCATAGTAAGCAATAGTAAAGATTCTCCTGGCTGCACTTTAGTTTTAAAACAAAAATGAATGTTAGAGTGGTATTATGTACAAGTATTATTACTTGCCACAGTTGTTAAGTGAACCACTGCAGTTGATAAGTTAGTAACCCAGTTATTAAATGCATTGGGATTCCCCATTACCTTTGCAAAAGGTGATCACATGACCTTAGGACACAGCAGTGGTCATAAACATGAACCAGTTGCCAAGCGTCTGAATTTTGATCACATGATCATGAGGATGTTGCAAAAGTCGTAACTATAAAAACCGGTCATAAGTCACATTTTTCAGTGCTGTTGTAACTTTGAACGGTCACTAAATGAACTGTTGTAAGTCGAGGACTTCCTGTATTACTTCTTATCTTGATTTTAAATTATGTATATCTTAACTGACTTTATCAAAAATCCTACTGCTGTTACCTTAAATTTCTTCACTCCCCCTTCTTCCTGGGGTATGAGAGCTAGGTTTTTTCATACTAAAAGTAAATAATAATAATAATAATAATAATAATAATATTTTAATTTGTATACCGCCTTTCTCCCGAAGGACTCAGGACGGTTAACAGCCAGATAAAACAACAAACAAAACACATACAATACAACTAAAAACAACAATTAAAAAACTTATTTAAATTTGGCCCAAGTTTTAAAATACATTCAAACCCAATAAAACTAATTAGAATTAAAACCCATAAAATCATCTAAAAAATTAAAATTCAGGCCAGTCCTGTGTGAGAAAATAGATATGTCTTAAGTTTGTGGCAAAAGGTCCGAAGGTCAGGTAGCTGTCGAAGTCCAGAGGGAAGTTCGTTCCATAGGGTGGGAGCCCCCACAGAGAAGCCCCTTCCCCTGGAGAACCCTAAGGACGGCACCCTAAGGAGTCCCTCTCTGTGAGAGCGCACGGGTCGGTGGGAGGCACAAGGCGGCAGTAGGCGGTCCCGTAAGTATCCCAATCCTAAGCCATGGAGCGCTTTAAAGGTGGTAACCATCCTTTAAAGCGCACCCGGAAGACTACAGGCAGCCAGTGCAGACTGCACAGGATAGGTGTTATGTGGGAGCTCCGAACCGCTCCCTCTATCACCCACGCAGCTGCGTTCTGGACTAACTGGAGCCTCCGAGTGCTCTTCAAGGGGAGCCCCATGTAGAGAGCATTGCAATAGTCCAGGCGAGAGGTAACCGGAGCCTTCTCAAGTCAAACTTAATGCCAAGTGAAGTTCCATGAAGTTTTCTTGGCAACAATACAGAAATTGTTTGTTTCTATTTTCTTCCTGGATGGATGGATGGAAAGATGGATGGATGGACAGACACTTCCCAAACTAGTCTTGGAATCTCTGAGTCTTTCCATTAACCTTTAAACAGACCTGACCCTGCTTAGCAAACCCAGGCAAGAACAGGTTGGTGCTGCCATCTGTTGAGACATTTCCGTATTGGTGTAAACAATTTCAAAATTAAAGAACACACACGAGAAAATTTGGAGGGAATAATCTGAATTTTAAATGATGTTCCAGGGATGGTGAGATCTTGCACATTACTGGAGATCTGTAAAGAAAAATGACAGAAAATCATAAATCTTTAAGGTAGTTGATGCTGATTAAATTGAAAGTTTAGGGAAGAAAAAGGATTCTGTAAGGTGTAGGAAGTTAGCACCCACCCCTCTCCTAGAAAAAATGAAATATTGTAGGAAATATTGAAAAGGCAGAATATTATAACTGGGTGAGAAATGGAGAAATATGTTTTTTAGGCAGGAAGCAGATTCACTCTTAATAGCCCCCACCCCAGTGTTGAAATCCTACCTGCTCCGGTTCGCATGAACCGGTAGTAAAAAAAACACCAGTTGGTCTGAACCGGTATTTCGGACGATCAGCTGTGCTGCGCGATTTATATTCACTAGAAAGCAGGAAATCCTGCTTTTTAGTGAATCTAAATAGCGCAGCACAGCTGTTCCCTCCCCCCCGCTGTTCTTTTTACCTTAGAAAGTGTCCTTTTTCTGCATGTTTGGCGCGCAGCATGCGTTTGGTGCACACTGCTCATGCACGCGCAAGCAGCATGCATTTGGTGCACACTGTACATGCGCAGCATGCATTTGGCACGCACCACGCATTGCATGCGCAGCGAACGGTAGCAAACCACAGAGGATTTCACCACTGCCCGACCCTCCTCAATAGCCCACAGCAGATGTCAGCACTTAAGAGATAAAGAGATAGCTAGGTCTATTCATGAGCAAATGCCCTCACCCAAGATCCAACTAAGATTGGATTAGCCCTTTACCCATCTAGCAACAGAACTCACCACATTGCCCCCCAACAATCGGGGTCTTAATTTTACCGCCCACGGAAGGATAGAAGGCTGACTCAACCTTGAGCTGGTGAGAATCAAACTACCCAACTGCTGGCAGCCGGCAGTCAGCAGGAATTAGCCTGCAGTACTGTATTCTAACCGCTGCGCCACCATGGCTCATATCACCAGTTCTTCGGTATCTGGGATATCAATCCTCCAAAGCTATAATGGCAACCATCCTACAGTACTAAGGAAATCCAGCACTTTCTTCTCTGTGCTATAGGATGAGATAAGTTATCCGAGTTTCCCAAATGTATCTCTCTGAACACACAGGAAAAGTACACACAATAGTCGTTTAGTGACAGCTCAAAGTTATAATGGCACTGAAAAAAAGCTGATTTATGACTGTTTTTTACGCTTATGATCATTACAACATCCCCATAGAGTCACATGATCAAAATGCACCCGCTTTGCCAATACGAGTGTTGCAATGTCCTGGGGTCATGTGATTCCCCCTTTTTGTGACCTTCAGATAAGCAAAGTCAATGGGGAAGTCAGATTCATTTAACAACTTCCTGATTTAACAACTGTAGTGAATCACTTAACTCTGGCAAGAGAGGTCATAAAATGGGGCAAAGCTCACTTAACAAATGTCTCATTTAGCAACAGAAATGTTGACCTCGATTGTGATCATAAGTCAAAGACTCCCTCTAGTCTGGATGGGGAGAAACAGACTCAAGCTCAATCCCACCAAGACGGAGTGGCTGTGGATGCCGGCACCCCGGTACAGTCAGCTGCACCCGCAGCTGACTGTTGGGGGCGAGTTAGTGGCCCCAAAGGAGGTGGTTCGCAACTTGGGCGTCCTCCTGGATGGACGGCTGTCCTTTGATGAACATCTGGCGGCCATCTCCAGGAGGGCCTTTTACCAAGTTCGCTTGGTCCGCCAGTTGCGTCCCTTCCTTGACCGGGATGCCTTATGCACAGTCACTCACGCTCTGGTTACGTCTCGGCTGGATTATTGCAATGCTCTCTACATGGGGCTGCCCTTGAGGTGTACCCGGACGCTGCAGTTAGTCCAGAATGCAGCTGCGCGAGTAGTAATGGGAGCCGTTCGTGGCTCACACGTAACACCTCTGCTCTGCAGTCTGCACTGGCTTCCTGTGGTCTTTCGGGTGCGCTTCAAGATTCTGATCACCACCTTTAAAGCGCTCCATGGCTTAGGACCCAGGTACTTATGAGACCGCCTGCTGTTACCCTATGCCTCCCACCGACCCGTACGCTCTCACAGAGAGGGTCTCCTCAGGGTGCCGTCCGCCAAACAGTGTCGGCTGGCGGCCCCCAGGAGTAGGGCCTTCTCTGTGGGAGCATCGACACTCTGGAATGAACTCCCCCCTGGCCTACGACAAGTGCCTGATCTTCGGACCTTCCGTCGTGAGCTAAAAACATATTTATTTATCCAAGCAGGACTGGCATAATAGTTTGATTTTATATCGGGGTTTATTAATATTTTAAATTTTAAATTCTTTTAATTATCAGCCGTTTAGTAATTGCTATATTTTAATTTGTTTTAATTGTATATATATTGTATTTTATTTCTGGCTGTACACCGCCCTGAGTCCTTCGGGAGAAGGGCGGTATAAAAATTTAATAAAATAAAATAAATAAATAAATAGTCCTCAACTTACAACTAGTCACTTAGCAACCATTCAAAGTTACGACAGAGCCCAAAAAAGGGGCTTGCGACCCAGATTCAAAGTGCTAACTTCTGCCCCACTGTGGTCACATGACTTCATTTTCAGAAGCTCAGCAATTAGTCCATATTTGCAGCCAGATATCTGCAGCATCCCATGGTCATCTCACTGATTTATAAGTTTTTTTTCCTAGAAATCAGCATTGACTTTTGGCTTCTGCCTCAGTATAAATAAAACATTGGGCAGGGATCTTACACTATCCCCAAATTTTTAAAAAATATGCTACCACCTGGTTACATGATTGAAATCCCAAACCCTTTATGAACCTTGACTGCAGAAAAAGCTGCAGAATACTTGCTTTAAATTTTTGTAACTTTTATCCTTTTTTATATTTATAACCATTGAATATTTGTTTTATTTTGATGTAAGCTGCTCAGTCATCTAAACTGTCCTTTTTTATGTTTATAATCATTGAATATTCATTTTATTTTGATGTAAGCCACTCAGAGTCACCTGAACTATGAAATAGGCAGCAAATAAATTTGATAAACAAAAACATAGAGGGAATGTACCCCCAGTTATCCAAAACAAAAATAAATGACCATATCTAGAAGACCATTCTGACAGGCTAAACTACAATTAGGATTGATTTAGTTCTGGCTTAAATGTCCTGTAAAGTCATCCACCGTAGTATATAAATCATGATTTATAGCTTAGAATAATTTGTGAATTCTATGAATCAGCAGTGCCCACAGCAAATGGCAATGGCAACATGCGCATTTTCATGCGGACGTGAAAAAGAGCCAATTAGAGCCAGATGTTGCATTTCATCTCACAAGATGGTGCTCATTGATCCAAAAAGCAGACCCTGCACCTGCGGGAAAAACGCTAGAATGATGATAAAACATGCTCACTGTCATACAAGAACATAGCACTGGAGTCAGGCCTGGAAGCCATCTTTTTCGTTGGATCGTCAGACCTGCCACATTTACTTCTGTGGGAAACTGGGAGAGGGGATTGTATGGAGCCAGGGTGATATATAGTCATAATAACATTCCTTTCTCAGAGAGTCAAGGACATCTTGCCCTGCACCTGGACAGCTGGAACTGGGAGGCATCTCCAGTTGGGATGGTGCTTGGATTGAACCATGTGATGGCCATGTGGGTGTTGGGCAGAGACTTGGAAGGGTCCAACCCTCTGCTCAAGGCAGGGGACCTTATCCTCCCAATCAAATGGTTATCTAGCATATTTTTTAAAACTTCCAGTGATGGAGCACTTGCAGATACTACACGTACCCACAAATATCATTACTTCTGAACACAAGTGCCCAGGTCACAGCATTTGCATGCTACCTTTCTCTCCCCACCACAAACTCTCTCACACACTATGATTTGCAAGGAAAGCTAAGTTAAGGACTTTGAAGGCCCAGATTCTAATCCCCCTTCAGCCATGAACACTCACTGGATTTTAGGCTCTCTCTCTCATAAACACACACACTCTCAATTCAACTGTCTCACAACACTGGATTTTTTTGGGAGGAGGAAATAGAGAAACAAATCTTTTGCAGTGGTGGGTTTCACATTATGTTACCGTGTTTCCCCGAAAATAAGACCTCCCCCAAAATAAGCCCTCACCCGAAAATATTTAAGCACATGCGCAGCCGGTCCCCACCATTTCCTCTGGTCAGGGTTAGGGAGACAGAGGTGGAATCAGGTAAGACAGCAAGAGGAGCCCCTTCTTGCTCCACACGCCCTAAAATAATAAGACCTCCCCGAAAATAAGGCTAAGCATTTATTTCAGGGTTCAAAAAAATATAAGAAAGGGTCTTATTTTTGGGGAAACACGGTACTACCAGTTCACCCCGCACACACCAGATTCGTGTGCATGCCTGCCTTCCACACATGTGCCCAGCCTTCCGCGCATGCACTTTGCTCACGACCGCACCTTTCGCACATGCGCCTGGCCTCAAAAACGTGCCTAAATAGGATGGCATAGAGCTGGGATGGTTCCACCCGTGATTTCTGCTACCGGTTCAGGAGAATCGGTCTGAACCGGCTGAAAACCACCTCTGCCTGGTTACCAGCTCTTATTAGAACTGAGCACCTGCTCTCTACATGTTCTGTCTCCTTCACTGGTGTTAGGATTTTATTTATTTGCATCTTGCCTTTATTATTTCTACAAAGAACTGAAGGTGGTGTAAATATCCACCACATTCCCATCCTCCTATCTCCTTCAATACAACTCTGTGAGGTAGGTTGGGTTGAGAGAGACTGTCTGGCCCGAATTCACCCAACTGGCATTCATGGCTAAGGCAAGACCAAAACTGACAGTTTCCCGCTTCCTAGCCTGGTGCTTAAACCACTAGACCCAACTGGACTATTAATTCTTTCTTTTAATAAGTTCCAAATTTACTTGATATTGTGGGGCCCTTGGTACTCTCTGAGCCTGGTTTTCTTTTTTTTTCGTGCAGATGTTCCATTACCTATTAAGGTAACATCATCAGTTCTAGAAGCAAACGGTGGTTCGCTTGACATGGCCTTGGTACGTTGTATATGCTGTGCTGAGGTTTACTCAACAAACCATTGTTAAAGCAAACTTTAGCTCAGCATAATGTGAGACCCAAAGGCACGCTGTTATTCCAGGCCTTTGAGCTTACCTCATGTGATCAGAGTGGTCATCAGTAGTGCCCATTCAGAACTTCAGGGCTGCTCGAATTGCCTGACAAGCTGCTCTCTTGACTTCTAAAGCTCTTTCGGGTTGGCCTGACTGATAGACTGCTACCTGGACTTGAACTTCTGGTTCTGTCCCATCGTGGTCTAACAACAAATCACAGCAAAAGAACCCATCAAGCAGGCATCTCAGCCAACGCCTTGCCCGGGCCTCCTGTTCTGCATCCAATCCTGGGTCTGGATCCACCTGCACAATGACTCCAACCAAGGCCACCGGGTTGTAATAGATGCAGTTCTTCAGTTTGTGTAGCATTTCAGCCAGTCGATCCAGTTGGTCCCAAGACTTAAGGAAAGGGGCTCTGCACAGGAAGAAGATGAGCTGAGAGTAGATTCTTTCTTGTTGTCTGGAGCAACCATTTTCATTCAGGAGCTGAGACCTTTCAGGCCACTGGCCAATAGCTTGATCGCAACAGATCACTGAGCTGGTCACATGGAAAGCTGGTATAGGGAATTTTGCAAACACTTCCTGTCGGAAGTTCTCCACCACCGCCTGGCTTTGCAATTCCCCAAGCAGATGCACGTTGCCTCCCATCATAAACTGAAGGGTCACAAATTCCAACTCCAACTTTTCCTCAAGTGGAAGGTCAGACCTGGTGACAACTGCCAACAGGTCTCTGACTAGCTTTAGGCCTGCCTCTTGGCCTTGGTGGTCTTCTTCTGCCGTCCGGTTCTGTCCTGTTCCCACTCTCTCGGCGACTTCTTCCCAGGATCTCCCAGCCTGCCTCAGGATCTTCTTGTGAGTTCCAACTGAAAACCCTCTGAAAAGACCTTGGCCTGCCCCAACCGATTCTTCATTCCTTGTTAGGACTTCATCAGATGGTTCTGTAAATTCTTCCGGTCCCCCTTGAACTTGCTCTTTGATCTTTGGACGAGCACCAGCCACAAACTCACAGTCCCTTCCATTCTCCTCTGGGATATCTTCATTCAGCTCTGTGCTATCTTCTGAGATTCCTTCTTCTTGCTCTAGAATATTCTCCTGGTTAGTTATCTCCAGCTCTGTGATCTGCTCCTGAACTGTTTCTTTCAGCTTCCTACTCTTCACCGCAGCATTTGTCTCTTGGTCTAAAACTACTTGGATTCCTTCTTCCTGCTCCATAACTTAGCTTCCTTCCTCCCCCTGATCATTTCTCCAGGCCCTCCCAGGTCTGCCTCCTTGTTGCCTAGACCCACTGGCTGCCTTGTGTCACAATAAGCGCTGACCCACTCATTCATTGGATACTGACTTTGACCAGGTTCATCTTGTGAAACTTATATTTCCCTTTTTCAAACAGCAAACTTAATTGTTATTTTTTTAACATAATAAAGAGGAAACAAGTTCACCAGAGCTTTTTAATGCTGCACTTATTAACCTGTGTTATTCTAAAGCAGGGGTCTCCAACCTTGGTAACTTTAAGCCTGGAGGACTTCAACTCCCAGAATGCCCTAGCCAGCTTTGCTGGCTGGAGAATTCTGGGAGTTGAAGTCCACCAGGCTTAAAGTCGCCAAGGTTGGAGACCCCTGTTCTAAAGCAAAGGCCAACTGGAACAAAGTACAAATATGAGGCTAATGGAGCTGACTGTGGCTTCAATCCAATTCAAATCTTTATTGTCAGTGCCACTGTACAACATATGTATCACTGTACAACATCTTTATTTATTTATTTATTATTTAAATTTATATACCGCCCTTCTCCGAAGACTCAGGGCGGTGTACAGCATAAATAAAACAAATGTACAAAAAGATTAAAATGCAATATATATTTAAAAATCTAATTCCATAAGCCGAGAATTTAAAATAGGAAGATAAAATTATAAAATAGCCCCACTAAAAACCCTCAATTAAAATTATCATTAGGCCAGCCCTGCTTGATGAAAGAAAAAAGTCTTGAGCTCGCGCTTAAAGGTCCAGAGATCGGGGAGTAAGCGTAGCCCCACGGGTAGTTCATTCCAAAGTGCAGGAGCCCCCACAGAGAACGCTCTTCCCCGGGGGCCGCCAGCTGACATTGTTTGGCCGACGGCACCCTAAGGAGGCCCTCCCTGTGAGAGTGCACAGGTCGATGGGAGGCTACTGGTGGCAGTAGGTGGTCCCGTAAATATCCCAGTCCCATGCCATGGAGTGCTTTAAAGGTGATGACCAAAACCTTGAATCGCAACCGAAAGACCACCGGCAAACAATGCAGTCTGCGCAGGAGACGTGTTATATGGGAGCTACAAGATGCTCCCTCTATCCCCCGCGCAGCCGCATTCTGCACCAGTTGGAGCCTCCTGGTGCTTTTCAAGGGGAGCCCCATGTAGAGAGCATTGCAGTAATCCAGGCGGGAGGTAACAAGGGCATGAGTGACCGTGCATAAAGAGTCCCGGTCCAGGAAGGGACGCAACTGGCGAATCAGGCGAACCTGATAAAAAGCTCCCCTGGCGACGCCGTCAAATGATCTTCTAAAGACAGCCGTACATCCAGGAGAACGCCTAAGTTGCGCACCGATTCCCTGGGGGCCAACGATGCCCCCCACAGTCAGCGATGGAATTAGCTGACTGTGCCGGGACACTGGTATCCACAGCCACTCCATCTTGGATGGGTTGAGTGCAATGAGATTGGTTGAGCTCCCTCAGCGCGCACACACCCCAACACAATACAACTCACAGTGAAGACAGAAAATCCCTAACCCAATAAATCATATTAACAAAACACCCAGTCCTCTTGCACTAGTGTGAACATGTTACACGTTGCGCCGGCCCTGCAGTCCATCATACTACATAGTTTTGATGTTATTTCTCATTCAGGAGTCTGACAGCACACGGATAAAAACTGTTCTTCAGCCTGTTTGTGCGGCTGGCTGTACTTCTATATCTCCTTCCCGATGGTAGGAGGGTAAAGAAGTGATGACCAGGGTGAGAGTCGTCCCTGAGGATTTTCCTCACTCTTCTAAGGCAGCGAGCCCTAGCGATCTCATCTAGTGGTACCAGGGGACAGCCCACAATGTTTTGTGCTGTAGCTCACCACCACCACCCCGTAATGTTTTTCTATCCACGGCTGTCAGATCAGCATGCCGTGCCGTGATGCAATAAGTGAGGACGCTTTTTGTTGTGGACCGGTAAAAGGAGGTCATCAGTTGTTGTTCCACCCTGTTTATACACAAGACCCTAAGGAAATGGAGTCTCTGTTGGGCCTTCCTGGCCACCTGGATCGTGTTGTTTTGCCAGGTGAGGTCTTTGCTGAGATGGACTCCCAGGAATTTAAAGGAGGAAACTATCTCTACACAGCCAGCCCCCCTCGATGTAAAGTGGGGCAGGTTTCTCTCTCTTACTCCGGAAGTCCAAACCCATCTCCTTGGTCTTGCTGATGTTCAGGTGCAGGCTGTTTTTTTAAGCACCATGTGGAAAGTTTTTGAACCTCCACTCTGTACGCTGTTTTGTCTCCACCTGTAAGAATGGACCCAGTATGGTGCCGTCATCTGCGAACTTAACGATCCCAGTAGATGGGTCTGACGGTACACAATTGTGTACTGTCACAATCACAGGCTTGATCTGTCATGGGGATGCAGCTGTCAAAAAAATATGGGTGAGGCACTTTCCTGTAATTCCCAACATTTTGAAAGATTCTGCCTTCTCCCAGGCAGACTCCTGGCAAGTGTCGACATTTCCGCACTGCCGCCACACACAAAAATGGACCATAGCCTCATGCCACATTTATTTTCAAATAATTTCTATTGATGCTCTGGGAGCTTCAGAAATATTCTTAGAAATAAAGAAGCCAAGTAAAGTAGAAATCCCAGCAAGTGCCTGATGATGCCCATGCCCATGGACGCACTGATATTTCCTGGGAACATAGTGGTAGTGGCATCATCCTCTGTGAGCTGCCATGCACTTTAAAAAAATGGTTTGGGATCAGTGGTGGGTTTCAAAAATTTTTACTACCGGTTCTGTGGGTGTGGCTTGGTGGGTGTAGCATGGCTTGGTGGGCGTGGCAGGCGAAGGATACTGCAAAATCTCCATTCCCACCCCACTCCAGGGGAAGGATACTGTAAAATCTCCATTCCCACCCCACTCCAGGGGAAGGATACTGTAAAATCTCCATTCCCACCCCACTTCGGGGGAAGAATACTACAAAAATCCCCATTTCCTCCTGATCAGTTGGGACATGGGAGACAGAGAATAGATGGAGGCAGGACCAGTCAGAATTTTTACTACCGGTTCTCCAAACTACTCAAACTTTCCGCTACCAGTTCTCCAGAACTGGTCAGAACCTGCTGAAACCCACCTCTGTTTTGGATATACAACAAAGGCTAAGTAAAAACATAAGGAGAGCAGCAGAGCTGATACCATCCTGAACTGGTAGGGCTATAGGTGAAATAGGATAAGGAAAAATATGCTAAATGCAAAAAAGGGGGGGAGTTACTGGCCTGCAGCTTCCCCCCCTCTGAAATTTAAGTGACATGATGTATCTTTTTTTGTAATTTTCAAAGACCTGTTTTTAATATAGAGTTTGTGGGTAGGACAGAATACAAAGAATGTTCACCACTCTATGAACTAGGTTTGTTGGAAGAAATGTCCATCTGGGTTCAGTTCCAAGTGGGGGGAAAAAAAACACTGGAAACATGAAGACTGCTTGGAAAGATGGTTTAATGGTGGACAGAATCACATGGTTTGAGGTCCTGAGCAGAAAAAAGGGGCTAGATGCTGAGCATGCCTTGGTTTTATGCCCTCTCTGAGCTTTGAACTTCCTGGGGCACAGGAAGTGTATCCTGATTGGTTGTCGAACTCCCAGCGGGTGGCGGGTCTTAGCTAGCCTTGCTGGCTGATGTAATCTTCCCAGGTGCCATGTGGGGAGTTTCTATTGCTAGATGGCTCCTATTGTATTGCAGATGATGGTCCATTAGCAAAGGTGGGGGGGGCAGGAAGATGCTTTGTCTTTAAAACATGTTTCTCCATTTCTCATCCTGGGAAATATATGCTGCCTTTTTAATATTTCCTAAAATATTTCATTCTTCTAGGAGAGGGGTGGGTGCTAACTTCCTACAGGTTTACACATTGTCCTACGTCTTGGTCTGGCTCACAATCTTCATCAAACAATTTAACATACTGAATTAAAACTCCACTTTTCTACCGAACAAATACTCAAGGCCTCTAACAAAACGTTTGAAAGCATTCTTCTATAAGTTGAAAGTGGCACAGGAGGCAGCCTTGGCCCAGTTCCCAGATATGTAAGCTTCTTCTACTTAACAAGATAATTTGATAATGAGACAGGCTTTTCCTCAGATAGTCACACCCGAAGCATTTGGGGTTTTAAAGATTAATAATATCACCATTGAAAATAGCTGGCAATCAGTAGAAATCTTTCAGTATAAGACAGGGGTGAAATGTAAAATTTGTTACTACCGGTTCTGTGGGTGTGCCTTGGGGGGGGTTTAATATGACTGGGTGGACGTGTCCAACTTTTTTTTTCTTTTAAAAGCATTTTTTCTACAACCTCTTCCACCGAAGAGGTTGTTAAAAAATGCTTTTAAAAATAAAAAAAACCAACCCTCTGATGATCGCATAGCTCAGCTGGGCAGGGGTGGGCAGGGATTTTTGCTACCGGTTCTCCAAACCACCCACCGCCATCGCTACCGGATCAGGCGATCCGGTCCTAACCGGGAGTATTTCACCCCTGACACAAGAGTCTTGTGGTCCTTTCATTTTTCCTTCCCAGATGCAGATTCTATTGTATTCATTTCAGCACGCAAATGAAGACTGTATAGGTTTGTTGAAGTCTTTCCTCTAAAGTTACCCTTCCCAGCTTTGTGTCATCTGTAAATCTGATAATCAATCCACGCAACATTTTTCTCTAAGCAAAAGCTGAACCATTAACCAGCACTATACAGTCATTCATCCAACTATGAATCCATCAAACACTAATATCAACTACCCCCTATGTTACCATTTTATTAAAAGCAACACCAATAAGACCACATCTGGAATACTGCAACCGATTTTGGTCACCATACTACTTAAAAGATGTTGAGACCTTGAAAAATGTTCAGAGAAGAGCAATTAAGATGATCAAAGGCCTGAAGACTAAACCATATGAAGACTGGTTGCAGGTTTGGGGTCTGGCTAGACTAAAGAAAAGAAGAATTAGGGGTGACATGATAGCAGTATTCAGTATTTAAGAGGCTGCCACAAAGAAGAGGGGGTCAAATTATTCTCCAAAGCACCAGAGGACAGGACAAGAAATAATGGTTGGAAATTAAACAAAGAGAGAAGCAACCTGGGATTAAGAAGAAACTTCCTAACAGTGAGGACAATTAACCAGTGGAACAGCTTGCTACTAGAAGCTGTGGGTGCTCCATCACTGGAAGTTTTTAAGAAGAGACTGGACAGTCACTTGTCTGAGATGGTATAGGTTCTCCTGCTTGAGCAGGGGGCTGGATTAGAAGACCTCCAAGGTCCCTTCCAGCTTCTATTCTATTCTATTCTATTCTATTCTATTCTATTCTATTCTATTCTATTCTATTCTATTCTATTCTAATTCTAATTCTAATTCTAGTCTACAATTATCAGGGGAGGGTCTGTTAGAGGTTTTGCAACAGCAGTTACATTGTGTGAATCACATTCTCATCTATTAAGCCAGTATTTACGACAAAAAAAGAAGATAGCCTGGTTGTTGTATTTTACACCAAATGTCCTTCCAAGAGTAGCCTCACATAGAACACATTGCAATAATTAAGGTTGTGCGTGACCAAACTAAAACTGCCAAATCAAACTAATTCAGGAAGGATTGTAGCTGAAGGGTCATGACTGTAAACATTGCCACAACTACCATCTGCCAATCCAATCACAGCTGAAAATCAAGGACCACCTTCCAGATGCTGTACCTGTTCTTTTAGTTACAGAAAATCCAATATAAAGTAGATGCCTTGAACCTAACTTACTTACAACCAGCTTTTCCATTGTGGCTGGATTTGATTTCAACTTGTTCTCCATTAGCATTATTATCTTTTTATCCTGCCTTTTATATACTTGGGGCAATTCAACATACCTAGCAATACTTTATTCAGATAGTCCACCTTAATGATCATTAATTAATCATTAATTAATGATAATAAGCGGAGCTGGCAATGGAGTCGGACAGCAATGAAGCTGAGGAAGAACATGGGCCAGTCCTGGAGGCTGGGGAAGACTCAGATGAGGGGTCTGGCCGGAGGCAGAGATGGGGCCGGGGCCATTGGGGAGTGATGTGTGAACTCTGGAGCCTCCAGAGGCTGAGAGTAGTGAGGCAGAGGAACAGGAGGAGCCTGTTCCTAATGCATGCATGAGAAGAGTTGCCAGAAGGCAAGAGCAGCTAAAGCAAAGAGGAAGACTCAGGAGCAGGGCCAAGAGATGATTGGCCCCTTTAAGGCTTAAAAGACCAGCAACGGCGTTTGGGCTCTTTGTTAGAAAACAATGTTGATAGACTTGTTCTTTGTCTTGCTGCATTTATTTCTTTTTTTTTTTTTAATGAAAGAGTTTTTAAAAACAAAAACATTTTCCCTTTCCCCCCCTCCCTCCCAACCCCCCCCCCCCGGCTTCCCGGGTCAATCACAAGGTATTGTTATACATAAACCAAACATAGAATAAAATTTTCCCTTCCAATCCAAATAACCACATCCAAAGCTTTTCATCTCCCAACCCCCTCCCCATTACATAAAATAACTTTCTAATTATTCAAAGGCAATCTGATATTTCTTAATCTGATATCTGTTTTGTAAATAATCAATCCATTTTTTCCATTCAATTAAATATCTTTCCTGCGTATTGTCTTTTAAAAACGCTGAGATTTTAGCCATCTCAGCCAAATTAATAACTTTCAGTATCCATTCTTCTATTGTAGGTATCTCTTCTTTCTTCCAGTATTGTCCAATCAACAGTCTTGCTGCATTTATTTCTTGTCGCCGTCTTCTGCTTTTGAACTTTTGCCAAGAAAAAACTTTGGCAGTTTGCCTTATTAAACCAAGGTTGGTGATAAGACTGAAGAATTGTTATGAAGAATTTGTTTTGATTTAGTTTGGACTATGCTGAGAATGAGTTAATTCTCAGTTAAAGTCTGTTTGTTTTGGAACTGATTGCGTCTACTACTACTGTTATGTCCTCGGAGTTACGACCCGAGGAAACTTTGCCTGTTGCTAGCCGCCGCTGATTGGTCCAGGCGCGGCTAGCCCAAGAGCGGGAAACCGGCTGCCTTTTGATTGGTTCTGCAAACGTGACAGCTAGCTATTTAAGCTGCTGTCAAGGCAAGGAACGTTGTTCTTCTGAGGAGCACGTTAGCTCTAATAGTTATTCTGTAGGTTGTTGCCAATAAAGCTTGTTAATACTTAACCCCCTCGGACTTCTTATTTGTTCGCGAGATAGAACACTGGCGACAAGGACAGGGGACCGGACAGCCATCACCGCTGAGATGACAACTACGCTTCCCTCATTTCCGCCGTTCGAGCCGACTAATGAGGTTTGGGACGTATATCTCGAGCGCTTTGAATGTTTCCTTCAAGCAAACGATTTGGCAGATATATCAAGTGCCAGGAAGCGGGGTTTCTTCTTGAGCTCCTTTGGCCGTGAGATCTTTGCCACGGCTAGGGCTCTAACCGCCCCTCAACAGGTCTCCTCTGTTCCATGGGAGACACTGCTTGAAAAATTACGAGCTCATTTTTCTCCGGCTCCTTCCCGCATAGCGAGGCGACACGCTTTCAGACAGCGTTTTCAGAAAGCGGGGGAATCCATCAACAAGTACATGGCTTCCCTACGTGTCGCCGCTCTAGAGTGTGAATTTCGAGACTTAGATGAAATGTTATTAGACCAACTGGTCACCGGGGTTCGAGACCTGCGGCTACAGCGCCACCTTCTAGCCCGCAAAGACGTAACCCTGCAAGTAGGGCCGGTTTAGCTCACGCTGGTAAAGCCTGTTATTAAGAACACAGTAGCCTGCAATTACTGCAGGTTCGAGCCCGGCCCAAGGTTGACTCAGCCTTCCATCCTTTATAAGGTAGGTAAAATGAGGACCCAGATTGTTGGGGGGGCAATAAGTTGACTTTGTAAAAATATACAAATAGAATGAGACTATTGCCTTATACACTGTAAGCCGCCCTGAGTCTTCGGAGAAGGGCGGGGTATAAATGTAAACAAAAAAACAAAAAAACAAAAGTTGCCATGGATGAGGCGCGAGCCTCTGAGATGTCTGAGCTATTGGCTGCCGAAATCCAAAGATTCCATGTTGGGGCTGATTCCGAAGGCAAGCCTCAAACTGTCCACCATGAGACCGTAGCTGATGACATACCGTCCGACGAAGACGACGAAGTGTGCCGCCTCAAGGCCGGACCGGCGGAGGGAGTCTTTTCTTCCCACACATGAATTTCCCTTTCCCGGGAGCTCGAAACGCCGACTCATCTTACAGGGAGCCCGACCGCTTTCCCCGAGGGAGGGTCTTGGTGGTGGGGGTGGAGGGCTGCCATGCCTCTTCGGGCTCCTCAGAAAGGCCGGAGAACCACCTCTCCGATCGGGATGGTGGCGGTTGTGTTTTCCCCGCGCTCTCCCCAAGGTTAAACGGAGAACCCCGCGTTGTTTCCTGAGGAAGCCTCCTTTCTTCCCGCCCGCCAGGCAGTTGGGGTCGCCTCGGATTCCCCTCGGGAGAGTCCATTCTCATTCCCCCATAAAGGGAAACTCGGGTCCGAAATACTAAACTGTGCAACCCCAGCAGAAACTAGACTGGGGGGGAGGGTTTTTTTTGAGGGGGCGGGTAGGGGGGTCTGAGTTGATGGAGGGAGATGGGATTTGCAGGAGATTTTAAAAACAACAAAAAGGGGGGGAATAATTCATCCTTCCTATAAGAATATGGTGTATGGATCTTCTTTGCATCATCTCTTCTGCAACGGTTGGGATATATATCTTTATCGTTTGCCGATTATTATTTTTTTATCATAACTTAAGCTTGCTTTAAAAGGGGGCTTTAAAAAATGGTTTGGGATCAGTGGTGGGTTTCAAAAATTTTACTACCGGTTCTCCAAACTACTCAAACTTTCCGCTACCAGTTCTCCAGAACTGGTCAGAACCTGCTGAAACCCACCTCTGTTTTGGATATACAACAAAGGCTAAGTAAAAACATAAGGAGAGCAGCAGAGCTGATACCATCCTGAACTGGTAGGGCTATAGGTGAAATAGGATAAGGAAAAATATGCTAAATGCAAAAAAGGGGGGGAGTTACTGGCCTGCAGCTTCCCCCCCCTCTGAAATTTAAGTGACATGATGTATCTTTTTTTGTAATTTTCAAAGACCTGTTTTTAATATAGAGTTTGTGGGTAGGACAGAATACAAAGAATGTTCACCACTCTATGAACTAGGTTTGTTGAAGTCTTTCCTCTAAAGTTACCCTTCCCAGCTTTGTGTCATCTGCAAAATCTGATAATCAATCCACGCAACATTTTCTCTAAGCAAAAGCTGAACCATTAACCAGCACTATACAGTCATTGGTATACAGAAAGAAGTGGGAGAGCACACAGCCTTGGGGGCCCTGTGCTAATTGTACAGGTATCTGAAGTGATCCCGCTTAGCTTTACCTGCTGCTTCTTGTTTGTTAGGAAGCTTGTGATTTACTTACAAGTCTGTTCAGGTACCTGTAGCTGGTTTAGCTTAGTTAGAAGAGCGTTTGAAGCAAGAAGGAACATAGCACATCTCTAGTGATTTATTGAAGATATGGGTGAAGATGGGGCTAATTGGTCATCACAGCTAATCTTAGGAATGGAGGACTCTTCATCCCTGGAGGCTTAAGAAGAGACTGGACTGCCATCTGTCAGAAATGGTGAAGGTAGGGTCTCCTGCTTGGGCGTGGGGTGGGAGGGTAATATGACTGGGTGGCGTGTCCAACTTTTTTTCTTTTAAAGATTTTTTCTACAACCTCTTCCACCAAGAGGTTGTTAAAAATGCTTTAAAAAATATGAAAATGCGAGGGGTTTAACTGCTTTCCCTTCTCCCAATTCGAAAATGCCCCTGAATGGTATAGGATGATTTTCTTTACATCATCTCCTCTGCAACGGTTGGGATATAAATATACTTTATTTTTCCTTAGCCCTTGGGCCCTATCAAAGTGCAGAGTTCCAGACACAAATGATTATAATAAAATCTGATAAAAAACAATTTAAAATGGAATTGGAATAAAACACGATTTAAAATGAAATTGGAATAAAACACGATTTGAAACGGAATTGGAATAAAATACAGATTAAAATGATAGCTTTGATTAGCCTATTGGCTATATCAAAGCACAAGGTAAAATATCGCCAATAAAATCTTACACAAATGATTTAAAATAAAAAGTAGGGTAACATACAATAGTTACAGGATAAGATACAATATATTTCAGCCAATTTTAATGATAACTTAAACCTTGCTAAAAAGGGAGGCTTTAAAAAAAAAAACCCTCTGATGATCGCATAGCTCAGCTGGGCAGGGGTGGGCAGAGATTTTGCTACCGGTTCTCCAAACCACCCACCGCCATCGCTACGGATCAGGCGATCCGTCCTAACCGGGAGTATTTCACCCCTGACACAAGAGTCTTGTGGTCCTTTCATTTTTCCTTCCCAGATGCAGATTCTATTGTATTAATTTCAGCACGCAAATGAAGACTGTATAGGTTTGTTGAAGTCTTTCCTCTAAAGTTACCCTTCCCAGCTTTGTGTCATCTGCAAATCTGATAATCAATCCACGCAACATTTTTCTCTAAGCAAAAGCTGAACCATTAACCAGCACTATACAGTCATTCATCCAACTATGAATCCATCAAACACTAATATCAACTACCCCCTATGTTACCATTTTATTAAAAGCAACACCAATAAGACCACACCTGGAATACTGCAACCGATTTTGGTCACTATACTACTTAAAAGATGTTGAGACCTTGAAAAATGTTCAGATAAGAGCAATTAAGATGATCAAAGGCCTGAAGACTAAACCATATGAAGACTGGCTGCAGGTTTGGGGTCTGGCTAAACTAAAGAAAAGAAGAATTAGGGGTGACATGATAGCAGTATTCAGTATTTAAGAGGCTGCCACAAAGAAGAGGGGGTCAAATTATTCTCCAAAGCACCAGAGGACAGGACAAGAAATAATGGTTGGAAATTAAACAAAGAGAGAAGCAACCTGGGATTAAGAAGAAACTTCCTAACAGTGAGGACAATTAACCAGTGGAACAGCTTGCTACTAGAAGCTGTGGGTGCTCCATCACTGGAAGTTTTTAAGAAGAGACTGGACAGTCACTTGTCTGAGATGGTATAGGTTCTCCTGCTTGAGCAGGGGGCTGGATTAGAAGATCCAAGGTCCCTTCCAGCTTCTATTCTATTCTATTCTATTCTATTCTATTCTATTCTATTCTATTCTATTCTATTCTATTCTATTCTAATTCTAATTCTAATTCTAATTCTAGTCTACAATTATCAGGGGAGGGTCTGTTAGAGGTTTTGCAACAGCAGTTACACTGTGTGAATCACATTCTCATCTATTAAGCCAGTATTTACGACAAAAAAAGAAGATAGCCTGGTTGTTGTATTTTACACCAAATGCAACTTTTAGAGTCCTTCCAAGAGTAGCCTCACATAGATCACATTGCAATAATTAAGGTTGTGCATGACCAAACTAAAACTGCCAAATCAAACTAATTCAGGAAGGATTGTAGCTGAAGGGTCATGACTGGTAAACATTGCCACAACTACCATCTGCCAATCCAATCACAGCTGAAAATCAAGGACCACCTTCCAGATGCTGTACCTGTTATTTTAGTTACAGAAAATCCAATATAAAGTAGATGCCTTGAACCTAACTTACTTACAACCAGCTTTTCCATTGTGGCTGGATTTGATTTCAACTTGTTCTCCATTAGCATTATTATCTTTTTATCCTGCCTTTTATATACTTGGGGCAATTCAACATACCTAGCAATACTTTATTCAGATAGTCCACCTTAATGATCATTAATTAATCATTAATTAATGATAATAAGCGGAGCTGGCAACGGAGTCGGACAGCAATGAAGCTGAGGAAGAACATGGGCCAGTCCTGGAGGCTGGGGAAGGCTCAGATGAGGGCTCTGCGTCGGAGGCAGAGATGGGGCCGGGGCCATTGGGGAGTGATGTGTGAACTCTGGAGCCTCCAGAGGCTGAGAGTAGTGAGGCAGAGGAACAGGAGGAGCCTGTTCCTAATGCATGCATGAGAAGAGTTGCCAGAAGGCAAGAGCAGCTAAAGCAAAGAGGAAGACTCAGGAGCAGGGTCAAGAGATGATTGGCCCCTTTAAGGCTTAAAAGACCAGCAACGGCGTTTGGGCTCTTTGTTAGAAAACAATGTTGATAGACTTGTTCTTTGTCTTGCTGCATTTATTTCTTTTTTTTTTTTTAATGAAAGAGTTTTTAAAAACAAAAACATTTTCCCTTTCCCCCCTCCCAACCCCCACCCCCCGGCTTCCCGGGTCAATCACAAGGTATTGTTATACATAAACCAAACATAGAATAAAATTTTCCCTTCCAATCCAAATAACCACATCCAAAGCTTTTCATCTCCCAACCCCCTCCCCATTACATAAAATAACTTTCTAATTATTCAAAGGCAATCTGATATTTCTTAATCTGATATCTGTTTTGTAAATAATCAATCCATTTTTTCCATTCAATTAAATATCTTTCCTGCGTATTGTCTTTTAAAAACGCTGAGATTTTAGCCATCTCAGCCAAATTAATAACTTTCAGTATCCATTCTTCTATCGTAGGTATCTCTTCTTTCTTCCAGTATTGTCCAATCAACAGTCTTGCTGCATTTATTTCTTGTCGGCGTCTTCTGCTTTTGAACTTTTGCCAAGAAAAAACTTTGGCAGTTTGCCTTATTAAACCAAGGTTGGTGATAAGACAGAAGAATTGTTATGAAGAATTTGTTTTGATTTAGTTTGGACTATGCTGAGAATGAGTTAATTCTCAGTTAAAGTCTGTTTGTTTTGGAACTGATTGCGTCTACTACTACCTGCTTGGGTCTGGGTCACAACACTGAGGTTGAGAAACACTGTTTTAGAACATCTGGGGAGGGTGAAGGAGTGTAACAGGTTGTCACACTGCTAGAGGCAATAGAAAGACCCAGAAGGCAATACCCAATCAACACCCAAGACCCAATACCATTTTAGGCTGCCCAATCTCTTCTTAAGAGCTCTAATGCTGGGGAAACTGGAAGGAAAGATGAGGATGGCCAGCAGTCAGGTGGAAGGGTTGGTTATAGAAGTGAAAGGTGCATAGTTGGAAGAGCTAAAGAGCAGGTTAGGAATAGATTGTCATGGGGAAAAAATCTATAGGATCACTAAGAATTGAAAATGAGTTGATGATTAATTAATGATCATTAAGGTGGACTATCTGAATAAAGTATTGCTAGGTATGTTGAATTGCCCCAAGTATATAAAAGGCAGGATAAAAAGATAATAATGCTAATGGAGAACAAGTTGAAATCAAATCCAGCCACAATGGAAAAGCTGTTTTAAGTAAGTTAGGTTCAAGGCTTTATATTGGATTTTTAATATTTTTAAGTAAGTTAGGTTCAAGACTTTATATTGGATTTTCTGTAACTAAAAGAACAGGTACAGCATCTGTGATTCAGCTGTGATTTGACCTCACGTCTATATGCGGATTCGTCATTGTCTCGAATGAGACCAATCACTATTGTGTCATCATCATCATCATCATAACAACAACAACAACAACAACAATAATAATAATAATAATAATATTTTAATTTATAGACCGCCCTTCTCCCGAAGGACTCAGGGCGGTGAATAGCCAGTTAAAATACAGGAAAACAGACAATATTAAAAACAACCCTTAAAAAACTCATTCAATTGGCCAAAACTAAAACACAGTTACACCCTATAAATTACAAAAAATTTAAAACCCCAATTAATCAAATTAAAATTTTAAAAAATCAAGCCAGTCTGCAAACTTCAGTAGTTTAACAGAGGGATTGTTGGAGATGCAGTCATTGGTATACAGAAAGAAGTGGGGAGAGCACACAGCCTTGGGGGGCCCCTGTGCTAATTGTACAGGTATCTGAAGTGATCCCGCTTAGCTTTACCTGCTGCTTCTTGTTTGTTAGGAAGCTTGTGATTCACTTACAAGTCTGTTCAGGTACCTGTAGCTGGTTTAGCTTAGTTAGAAGAGCGTTTGGAACGATGATATTGAATGCTGAACTAAAGTCTACAAAGAGGACCCTTACATCTCTTTGGAGATTCAAGATGTTGTAGGACGTAGTGCAGAGCCATATTAACAGCATCATCTGTTGATCTATTTGCTCGGTATGCAAATTGCAAGGGGTCTAACAGCGGATCCGTGATGGTTTTCAAGTAGAAAAGCACTAGCCTTTCAAAGGCTTTCATGACTACAGATGTTAAAGCAACTGATCTGTAATCATTCAGTTCCTTGATGGTGGGCTTCTTCAGCACTGGGATGATGGTAGAGCGTTTGAAGCAAGAAGGAACATAGCACATCTCTAGTGATTTATTGAAGATATGGGTGAAGATGGGGGCTAATTGGTCATCACAGCTAATCTTAGGAATGGGGCGAGGTTAACAATAGACAGTGTAAGGTTAACGTTTTGGGAGCTTGGGGAAGAAACTAGAGTCAGGTAGTGCATTCCAGGCGTTGACCACTCTGTTGCTGAAGTCGCATTTTCTACAATTGAGTTTGGAGCGGTTTACCTTGAGTGTGTATCTATTATGTGCTCTTGTATTGTTGTGGTTGAAGCTGAAGTAGTCATTGACAGGTAGGACCTTGTGGCAGATAATTTTATGTACTACGCTTAGGTCATACTGAAGGCGGCGTAGTTCTAGGTTGTCTAAGCCCAAAATTTCAAAATTTCAAACCTGGTGGCATAAGGTATTTTATTGCAGGTGGAGGAATGGAGGACTCTTCATCCCTGGAGGCTTAAGAAGAGACTGGACTGCCATCTGTCAGAAATGGTGAAGGTAGGGTCTCCTGCTTGGGCGTGGGGTGGGGAGGGTTGGACTAGATCAGGGGTCTTCCAACCTTGGCAACTTTAAGCCTGGCGGACTTCAACTCCCAGAATTCCCCAGCCAGCTTTGCTTTGTTGGCTGTGGAATTCTGGGAGTTGAAGTCCGCCAGGCTTAAAGTTGCCAAGGTTGGAGACCCCTGGACTAGATGTCCTACAAGGTCCCTTCCAAGTTCTATTTTTCTGTTTACCTCATTCCTCACCCAGGATCGAGGAGACGAGGGAAGGCAGCGCGCCTGCGTATTGGCGCGCGGCTGCCTTTCCCAGAGAAGGCGGGGCGCAGCGGGGCGGGGCCAGCCGTCCCTCGCGCTCGGTTAGGTTTCTCGCGCGTTCCCCGCCGGGTCTCCCGTGTTCCGGCGGCGCGTGAGGGCGACGCTTGCGGCCTTCTCTTTTGAGGTGAGTTTGGCCGCGCCTCTCTCTCTCTCTCTCTCTCTCTCCCGCTCGCTCGCTCGTGTGCGCTGAGGAGCAACCGCCTCAAGGCCGGACCGGCGGAGGGAGTCTTTTCTTCCCACACATGAATTTCCCTTTCCCGGGAGCTCGAAACGCCGACTCATCTTACAGGGAGCCCGACCGCTTTCCCCGAGGGAGGGTCTTGGTGGTGGGGGAGGAGGGCTGCCATGCCTCTTCGGGCTCCTCAGAAAGGCCGGAGAACCACCTCTCCGATCGGGATGGTGGCGGTTGTGTTTTCCCCGCGCTCTCCCCAAGGTTAAACGGAGAACCCCGCGTTGTTTCCTGAGGAAGCCTCCTTTCTTCCCGCCCGCCAGGCAATTGGGGTCGCCTCGGATTCCCCTCGGGAGAGTCCATTCTCATTCCCCCCATAAAGGGAATCTCGGGTCCGAAATACTAAACTGTGCAACCCCAGCAGAAACTAGACTGGGGGGGAGGGGTTTTTTTGGGGGGGGGGGTGGGGGGGTCTGAGTTGATGGAGGGAGATGGGATTTGCAGGAGATTTTAAAACAACAAAAGGAAATAATTCATCCTTCCTATAAGAATATGGTGTATGGATCTTCTTTGCATCATCTCTTCTGCAACGGTTGGGATATATATCTTTATCGTTTGCCGATTATTATTTTTTTATCATAACTTAAGCTTGCTTTAAAAGGGGGGGGGGCTTTAAAAAAATATGAAAATGCGAGGGGTTTAACTGCTTTCCCTTCTCCCAATTCGAAAATGCCCCTGAATGGTATAGGATGATTTTCTTTACATCATCTCCTCTGCAACGGTTGGGATATAAATATACTTTATTTTTCCTTAGCCCTTGGGCCCTATCAAAGTGCAGAGTTCCAGACACAAATGATTATAATAAAATCTGATAAAAAACAATTTAAAATGGAATTGGAATAAAACACGATTTAAAATGAAATTGGAATAAAACACGATTTGAAACGGAATTGGAATAAAATACAGATTAAAATGATAGCTTTGATTAGCCTATTGGCCATATCAAAGCACAAGGTGCAAACATATCGCCAATAAAATCTTACACAAATGATTTAAAATAAAAAGTAGGGTAACATACAATAGTTACAGGATAAGATACAATATATTTCAGCCAATTTTTAATGATAACTTAAACCTTGCTAAAAAAAGGGGAGGCTTTTTAAAAAAAAATTAAAATAGGGGTTTAACTGCTTTCCCCTCTTGCACTTCTCCCAATTAGGAAAATGCCTCTGAAAAGAGATTTCTGCGGATTGTTAATAGATCCCTAGGATTTCTCTTGTCTTTGAAATTAGTCTGCAAAAATGGGTGCCCCTTCCACTGCCTTTTCTCTCTGTCCTGGGTAAATATGGTATACCTCACTAGAGGGAGATGGTGGTAGCACCTTGGTGTTGTAAAAATGCCTTGTGCCAGTTCAAACTTTCCCCATTCAAAGAAGCCATCTTTGTAACACATCAAGTCTTTTTAAATGGGAAACGAGTGGAGCATAGAATGGCAGACCAGGACGTTTCATTCTTCCTTGCTCTAAAGGTTTTATTTGAAGAAATACTTGAAATCTGTTCTCCACTTAGAACACCACCTTCCTCCCCAGATTCTGCGTGTCTATTTTTTTCTGCAGTCCATAAATTAGTTAAAGACAGTGGTTACATGTGAATATCAGTGAAACTTAGTTTTATTGCAGGGTGGGAAGAATATTGTTTTAATATGATGTATAAACAAACCAAGGCCCCCTTTCATTAGCTTATGATTCATTGTAATATGGGAATCCAGAAAAATGTAACCAGTTTAAGCACATTGTATGAGTCCAGTCAGCGTGTATATCTTATATTAATGTATTGATAGGGAAGATTGATTCCTTCCTCTGTTCTAAAATAACTCCATTCTTCTCTTCTACCTGAGAATTTTTGACAGAGAAAGTCGGATTATGGATCAAAGCACACAATCTTTATTTATAGCTATTTAATTTAAAATATTTATATGTCTGCCCATTTTGCAGTACAGTGCCTACAACCTGGGGTAGCTAACTACAGTGGATAAAATAAAAAAACAATAAAATACCAAGAAATATATTGCAAAAAACCAAGCACCCAATCCATCATGTACATCACATTCATCTACGGTATGTCATGGGTGCCCAAACTTTCACCTTGCCTAGGCCACGTTGAGTAAAGAGGATTTTTCTTGGGACACATATAAAATATATAATATAGTTAATGTATGTAACTATACTATATAATATTCAAAGTTTACAAAATTGTGGGACCACATTTCTAGCTGTCCAGGGCCACATGCAGCCCATGGGTCATGGATTGGAAATGCCTGAGCTGTGGAATCCCAGAGGTAGGTAGGTAGGTAGATATTTGGGGATGAAAGCTTGCTAGTTCTCAAGGGGGAAGGGTGTTCCACAGCAGGTCTCCTATGGAAAAGGCATGCTTTCTGGGTCCCACTAGATGAAAACAAACCAAAATTCAATCCACCTCTTTGAAGAACATTTATTGTTACGTTTATTTCTTCATGTTTTATGTAAAGGTCAGCTCATCTGCACCACTTTTATACAATATTCCTGTGTCATTTACTGATCAGATGGTACACACACACACACACACACACACTTCTGTTGGCATAAAAGGAAAAGAAATTGAGGTTTCACTCAGTATGACTTTTGGGTATTTTTAGATGCAGGTTTCGTGTCTGATTTTCAGCTGATCCATATAGCCTCATATATAATCCAACTCTCCACCCAATTGACAGACCAGGGTGATCCCTGAGATCCTGCTGTGGTAGGAATTGCCTTTGGCAAACACAGAAATTTTGGAACTCAGCCAAAGGTTATTCATTTGGAAGTAGAGATGCATACTTGAGCGTGGTAGGTCTGTGCTCTCTTCCTGTGCAAGAGTTCTCTCTGTTATTGAGGAGATATGGCATCCAAGGTCTAAAAACATGAGCAGTGCAGTTAAGATAAATTGGAAACTTGGCAGGCAATATCTGAAAGTGAGAAAAGCATGAACAGCCACGCTTCTTTCCATTCCCAAGTGCTTTTTCTCATCGTAATATTTACCATTGATATAGTCAAGATAATCTCGACCCATTGGATCATTCTTTCAAAGATATTTCTTTGCCTAAACAGAGAAACAAAATGCCCCTGGGTGGGCAAAAATGCAGTGGGAGTGCAGGGAACTTCCTGCCAGGTTCCCAATTGACTTACCTTAAGGAAAGCTGGCAGGGAGAATTGAAAATGCCAATCACATGACTGTAAATGGGCTTGGCAGCCCTGGCTACAACCTTGCCAAATTTCAATTCCAGAGGAGTCCTGGATTTTGGATGCATTCTTTAAAAGTTAGCCCACTTGAGGTTCACAATTCAAAAACTGTTCCTATAGTGCATCTTTTGGCTCAATTGAAGATTACAAATGATGAAACAGACATGAGAAATTTAGCAGTATATAGTTTTTAGAATGTTCAGATTCTTTATAGACTTTTGTTATTTTTCTCCCCCATATCTTGAAAACACATGCCTAAATAGCTTGATGGCATTATGACTACAGCTTCTCTGAACCCCAGCTACATAATAGAATATAGTTCAAAGGTTCATGAGGGAGCGAATCCCTTCTTAGCCTATTTAACACCTCTGCTAGTTTCATTGTGCACAGATCTCCATTATACCAATAAAAGGTTTGCCAACTGGTGACTGGATGACAGGCTTAGATAGAAGATAGAAACCTCAAGGACTTTTGTCATTGACTGTTCTCATAGCTCTTACGAGGGGCTTAACAGGTGCTTAACCGAGCATAATTCTCCCTTTGAAAAACATCTGCCTGCGCATAGATTACCCTTGTTCTTTTTGAAGATTGCCTTGTATCCTGCATAGTTTAGGGTGTTGTTTTTAGTGAATTTCCTTCAAGACATTTCATTGCCTTGGGAACACTTCTATTTTGTAAACCAGGAATTAGAAACCCTTTAAGATTTTTTAAGATGAATTCAGTTTCTTAGGAAATATGTTATGTTCACACACATACATAGATATATTTGTAAATTGCAACCTTGAATTTAGTGATGGATAACTCTCTTTATGTTTATGTTGGAGGGACATGTCCAATTACAAAATAACTGCCATAATAGCATGCCAGTGACAAATCAAAAAGCCAGCTTAGTTTGAATGCACAGATCTGTGAACATCATGTTGAGTTTGGGAAAATTAGTTCTTAGATGAGAAGAATTGATTAAATGATATTAATATATAAGGCTACAGTTTGATAAATTTTTAGAATAATCCCTTAGATTTGCAATGGGAAATGTTTTTCTCTTTGTATTTGGCATTCCCAAATCGCCTCTATTTATGGGATATGTTTTCTGCCCTATTTTATTGCTTTATTGTCCCTCTTTTTAGTTTCTAAAGGAAAACGGCAAATAGTAGCCCGAGGTCCATTACTTGTAGCAACAAAAATCCAATACCTATGAATATGTATGCGTACTGTACATAATGTGTTGTTTATGCATTAGTCTCTCCCATCTTTCTGGGATGTATAAATATGAGTGGGTGGGATTTCTCTCAATATTCTTTGGAGGGAGTCCCACTAGAACTTATTGTTTAATAAGAGCAGCCCCCAACCTTTTGGGTACCAGGGATCAGTTCTGTGGAGAGAGGTTTTTCTGTGGACCAGAGGGGGCATGGTTTTGCCTGCCGCCTGCAGATGGGGCTTCTCTTGTTTGCACGGCTCCATTTCTGGCATGCTGCAGACCAGTGCTGGTCCACAGACTGGGGGTTGGGGATCTTTGGCTTAATAAACACTACTATAAGCCTTGCTTTATTCATTTTGAGATTTGTGTTTGCTTCCAGATGGGGGCTCTTTTTATGAAGTCTTTGTCCATATTTACAAACTATACAATTTCCAAACTGAAAATTAAAATAGGATTGTTTGTCTGATTAACACCAGACAATCAAGCAAAAAACAATACCCTAAATCAAGGAGCTACCAAGGAGAAAATCACACCCACCACCAAGACTGGCAAAGCAAGCTATTATAATACAAACAGGAGAAAATCCCACACTCATTAGCACTGGTGATGTTACCTAGTTGGTAATGAAATGTCTGCAAGCAAACAACCAAGCTTAGAGAGCAGCAAGGACACTACAGTTCAACCCTGAGCTACAAATATTTTTTTCTATTAAAAGAATTATTTGTCCATGTTTATACAAATATTGGAGTTGCATAATTTATTCCAATTGGGAGTTAAATAACATCCCTATTTTTAATTTTGGACAATTTGTAGTTCTCAATCCTTTGATGTTATTTCTTTTTCTAATAATCAGAAATTCTATTTAGTGGACTTCTCCCAAGATGATGGGAAGTGGGTGACTTTTTTTTCTCCCACCGATGAACAGCTGATTTTGCTGCCAAAGTTGGTTATTTGGTGGCTCGCCTCCCTGTATTTTGGAAAGGGAGTCTAGTAAAGACCCAATACGACCTTCGGACAACCATACATCTACAGAAGTGGTTCTCAACCTGTGGGTCGGGACCCCATTGGGGGTTGAATGACCATTTGCCAGGGGTCGCCTAAGAGCATCGGAAATATGGGAAGTATACTTGCAAGTCGAAGAATCATGCTCCAATGGTTGACTCCACAAGCCAGCTGCAGGCTTTTCAAATCGCTAGCCGAATTCGACTTCAGACATGATGAATTAAAAAAGAGAGAAACCTTTGCTCTGATGTCTCCCTCTCAAGCCAGCTGCAATCACTCCCAATCGCTAGCCTAATCTGGCTTCAGGCATGATAAACTTAATATGGGTGGAGTCTCTGCTTTAATGCCTCTGTCTTCAAGGCAATCGCAAGCAGTTCAGATTGCTAGCCAATACGGCTTCAGGCGCAATAAATTCAAAACGAAAATAATTTTATGGTTGGGGTCGCCACATCATGGGGAATTGTATTAAAGGGGTCACCACATCGTGGGGAATTATATTAAAGGGGTCGCCACATCGTGGGGAATTGTATTAAAGGGGTCGCAGCACTATAAAGGTTGAGAACCACTGATCTACAGAGAAGAGGGGATCCTGAAGACTGCAATTCTTGGTGAGGAGCAATCAGAAGGTTGGGTCTCTTACCATCTTTTCTCTTAGCTGTTTGTTTTGCTTAAGCATACCTGGGTTTTAATTGAACATTTTGAAGCTTTACTGCCTTTTGATTTACAACTAGTTGACTGCTGACCTATTTTATAATCCTTTTCTGGATTTCTGCAATTTTTTCCCCCTGTTCTTTCATTGTTTTCTATTAAATTCCAAACCATTTTCATTTTAGCTGTAAGGAGATCTGTCATGAAAGTATATTTTCTGGCAGTGAAAGTCATCCAATTGAAAGTCACCCTATACATTTTACATTTATTACATTTTACATTATACAAGTTTTGCTCTTTCTAGCTCTTTAATAATAAAAAGGTGTTGATACTTGTTTTTCAACTTTTAATGGGGAAATTCCCCTTTCTTTAGTCATTTTTGATTCTGGAGAAAAAAACCCTTATCAGCTTTTATTTGTGGATGCTGATTTACGACTTATCTGTTTCTTATGTCCTTGGAAAGAACAGTGTGTTTCTCAAATGTCTCTAAAAGGCAGTATAATTTTCTGGGAAGCATTTGAAAAAGAATGCTCTCCCAACAGTTTTATTTGAAAATATAAGCAAAGCATTTGCTGGGTCAACAATGGCTGTGAACCACAGTCAAGACCATATATCCAAAAGCAGGAAATAACAGTGGTATCAACTTTTAAAAGGACTTAATGCTGAGGCATTAAGGATTTGATTTGCAACTTGATGAATTGGAATCTGATCTGTTGATGTCAGATGTGAAGAAGAAAGCCCTTGGTTTGAAAAATGTAGATATGCCAGAAGAGATTGGAAGGAATATGAATGCCAGAAATTCTGAGATAATGGAATTGATGAACAATGGACTGGACTTCCTTGGCAAGAGGAATGTGTTTTTAAGGAGAATTTTTCAAACATGGATGTTGCATGTATTTACAACAGAGACTTAGGAACTATGGAAATGAGAAGAAGTTGCTGGGAAAGTTTCCAATTAAAAACCTAAGGAAAGATTTCATTATTAAGAGCCAAACAAGGGTACAATATTTGATCCTTGACAGATGAGCAATAATAACACTGGGGTGTTTTGTGATAGATAAGAAACTGTGGTAGACTTTCTATGAGTAAATTACAATGGTAGACTGTTAACAGAGGGCCTTGAACTTTAACTTTGCTACCATTTTTCAGATCTCTCTCTCCGACTCTCTCTCTGTATATGTATATGTATATATAAAAATATGACAGGTCACTTAGGTTGCAAAGAGATGTAGAAATTTATAAACTTTGGACCTGTTTTGCAAGTGGGGGGGAGCTATTATTGTTTGTCAGTGTTCAACTAGGGTGGATAACACGTGTCTTTGTGGGGTTTTTTGTCCTTTTCACTTCATATTTTTTTAATCTTGTCTAGTTTTGTTTTTTGTTTTTGTTGATATTTTTTCTTTCTCTTTCAGATTTTTAATTTTTATCTTTCGAATAAAAATATTTTTAAAAAGAAATTTTATTTAGCAACTTGAACGCTCTTTCATATTTTTATTTTTACAGATTTGGAGATGCAAATGGTCAATTTAAAATCTAACCTGAAAAATTCATATGACAAAGGATTCATTGTAGTTAGAGAGAAATGCTCAGACAAATTTTCTTTCTGATCATTTCATTCTGCCCACAATATTATTCTTGAACATCAAAGAGGAGGGAAAAAATGAGTTATTCAAAAATCAGTGAAAGCCAAAAGTTTTATAATTCTTAGAGAAAATGCTTACATTTTGGTAAACCCCATAGAAGTTAACAAAAACTACAATGAATACACTCTCTCCAATTTCAAGAAAAGGCTGATTCTCATTGGCCTCTAAACTACAGAGCTTAACTTTACATCACAATGAAAGCTTTGTTGTTCAGGCCTCCGAACAGGGAGTTACATTGGTGATAATGACGAATTTCAGCTAATTGTCAAAGCTTGTCAATAATCTAAAGCCTCTTGAAAAGAGTTTCTTCAACAACAGAGAGAGACCAAGACAGAGATCTACTGTTTATTCCTGCTGGGTTTTAAATTCCACTTGTAGATAAAAGACCATCACAAGTATACTTCCATTCAGTTTGGAAAATTTTTAGCGTTTAACATTTTGTGGTGTGGATAGAGGGGCATTACATGTTTTTTTTTTAAAAAAAATTACGGAGGAATAATTTATAATCCTTTTTCACTCACATCTCTTTAAATAGTGCTTCTCACTAACTTACCCAAGAAGAATGGATCCTTTTGTTTCCGATCCTGCTTTTTTTCCAAATGCATGCTTTAGGCTGTAAGCCAGGTATGCAGCCTCAAGCCACATTTAAACAGGTCATCTGTCATTTTATTTTCAGATCTCCAGGAATCAGAGACCTTATATAAATGACTTTGAATGTCTGAACTTTCTCAGCAGCTTTACTGAATTTACAGATTTGCACTGGTCCCGCTTGTGTTTAAAAGTGAGATCAAATCAAGAACAATTTATTTTATAAGTAATACACAATACTAAAATAAATTGCCTGGTGAGAATTGAGAACTGTCTGGCTGGGTTCTGCCTTATCAGAATCACACTTATGAATTATGCATTGACACTGACAGAAAAGAATCACTCTGAGCAAATATTGTCATATCTGTTTCATCATACTTTTGGGCTTATCTATAGAGAGAAAGGCTATTTTGTTATGAAATCTTTAACTGATATTTTAATTAGCAAGAACATTTCTGACCTGAGACTCCTGCGGCTGTGTGGTAACATTAAATTGAAATGCATTTGTGAACTTCTTTTATTTGAGAAATTATTGAATGGCATTTCTAATGCCTCAGGCCTTTGGGCAGCTACATTTAATAACACACAATTCTTATCCTTAAAAAAAACCCCCACTATAAATCATTTATTAAATAATACGGCCAATCTAAAGTGATACTCTTCCATCAGTGAAATAATTATACAGTGGCTGCTCTGACACACAAGGAAGCAAAGTACAGAGAACATTCTTATGTCTAAATTGGCATGTTAATAAAACTTATATTTGAGTTTCTGTTTTGGCAACAAGGGGTTGCCAGAAAAAAGTGGGATCAAACCCCATTTGCTCTTTATAGGTAGTCCTCAAATTATGACTCCAATGGAGCCTGCCCATCACGGTTGTAAAATGGGTCTGTTGCATGACCAACTTGATTCTTATTAGAACAACCATTGAAGCACTGTCGTTAAATGAACGCAGAAAGGGAAGGGGAAGCAATTGTGGGGAGCAAGGAGGGGGGAATAGGCAGGATGAATGTTGCAGTGCCTCTGCGGTCATACATAAGGGTGAACGGCTGCCGTGGTGCTGCAACATTTGTAATTTCAGGACTATATCATAAATACTTGCGGGGTTAATGCGTAACTTCAAATGGTCACTGTGAACTGTCATAACTCGAGGATTACTTGTGTTTAACTGCAAGACTTCCAGGGCATTCCAGAGTTAGATTGGGAAATGTCTGAAATTAATCAAAAAAAAAAAGCAGTGGCAAGTTATTTCATCTCATTGCCAAGAAAACCAGGAATAAGCTCAATTCTAGGGAATTTGTGTTATTGTTGTCGCTGCTGCTGTTAAATAATTGGTAGCCTGGATTTATGAAGACATTCTCTTAAAAAACATCCAAGGACCAGTTGGCACTTCCACCTCCAACTGGCTTCCCAGTCGGTTGAATTGCAGCTGCAAAATTCTCAGCAGATCTGTATTTTTGATGCCCCAAATTAAGGACAATTGTACTTGGGAGATCTGGGTCTGTATTCTAATTGAACCTGCCTGAAGGTGCACTTTGTGAGTGTTTTGGCAGATAGACTGATTGTGCTGGTTAATGGAGTGGGTTTTTCATTTGAGGATTCCATCTAGGTTTCTCTTTACTCTTTATAACTGTAAATTGACCAGTAGTGCATTAACTGAAATGTTTGACTTTGATTGCTGCCTGCAGTTATTTCAGACTAAAGCAAAATGAATGAGCATCCAAAGAAAAGGAAAAGGAAGACTCTGCATCCTTCACGCTACTCAGGTAAATCAAACGTAGCTATATTTACCCATTTCAGTTACCATAAATTGCATTTCCTTCCAAATGTGTCTATTACACTTTCCAAAAAACTAGATTTTTGAGTGAGATGGGTTATCTAAAAACTGAATTCTTAAAATTCTGTGTAGACTGTCTATAATTCATTGTTACATTGTATAAGTACAGGACAAAGTAACTGGGTGCAGTAGAAATGTTGATGTCTGTATCCTAGAAAGTAAAGGTTAAAGGTATCTTGGAGATCATCTAGCCCAAACCCTAAATTTAACCCACTTCCTATACACTTTATTTGTAAGTTGCTATCCCTATGGTTTTTGTTCTTTATTATAAACTTGAGATTTGAAAAAAGGAAAAATAAACCACACAACCATATATAATCTAACATATTTCCACACAACACCAATTCTCTCATCATTTTAAAAACTTGTAAAACATACTTTGGCAAACAGAGTCTTTCAGACCTAATAGAATTCTTTATGGAGAGGATAGTGATGCCCTCTGGGTCCTGTCTTATTTTTTTTAAAGCAATTACCTGTGAGTACTTTGGAATGACCTCACAGCTACCTTTCTTTGCTTAAATGAAGACAAGAGCAGCCATAGATTACCCTCCCAAAAGAAAATGAATCAAAGGACAAGCCACTGTGTAATAAAAAGGGCCATCAGATTTAGAGACTAACAGAAGAATGGATAAAGAAATAGTAGTGATTTTCTGACACAGGAGGAAACCAAGAGACTGAAGTTGGGATGAGAACCTGGCAAAAAAGAGGAAAATGCAAGGAATCTGAGATTTCTGGGTAGGACTGATAGGTGCTAGGACAGAGGTCTGCAAACTTGGCTCTTTTAAGACTTGTGGACTTCAGCTCCCAGAGTTCTCAGCTTTGCTGGCTGAGGGACTCTGGGAGTTGAAGTCCACAAGTCTTAAAAGAGCCAAGTTTGCAGACCCCTGTGCTAGGAGATTAGTTAAAGGGAGGCACGAAAGAGAATGTCTCTATATGCTCTGGGTAGAGGCAGACAGATGGCACTGAAGAATTTTTGCAATTAAGAAAGGCAGGAGGAGGTGAGAAAGAAAATCAGGATTGGCCCATTTTGATTATCTTGGGTATAAGGAGAGGAAAAGAAGCTTTCAGGCTTTCAAGTTTTTGTTCTGATAGGCTATATCATTACTATCAGAAAAGTTGAATTTTAGAACTGGAAGGAAAAGAGTTAAGAGTTAGATCTGCATGAGAAACAGAAATGTGGATTCAAAAATAGAATTTTATCTACAGGAGTACAAATCCCATTTTTGTTTTGTATTCCGCTTCAATACGAAGTATTGTTATTACTTACCTGTTTCTTTCAGAAATATAATAATACCTGGTAGAGGGGATCAAGAGAAGAGAAAGAATTCTTCTCTCACATCTGTTACCAGTCACCTACTGGTTTTATGTTAGTTGAAGTTTATTAGACCACAGTCCAATTTTTGTGCGTTTATATATTTCTTTCTTGGTCTGCCGTTCTGTAACACTTAAATGGGAATAAATGTCACTTATTTTTAAAGAAACCTACTAAAGATTGCATTATATTCTCTATAACATCAAATAATTTAGCCATAAGAAAATTGATACAGATGTCAAGAAATATATTCTATCAGATATTTTAAGCTCATGCTCTTGTCTTTTTTTTTTTCTGTCTTAGATTCTTCAGGAATTCCAAAATACATAGATAACAGTGGCATATTTTCTGATCATTGTTACAGTGTCTGTTCCATGAAACAGCTAGACACAAAAGTTCCTGATAACCGAGGTAAAGATTTTGCAAATTCATTCGCAGGTATATTTTTGAGCAGGTTGCCTATCTCCTTGTACATATTCTGAAAGATTCTAAGGTATTCTACAGAATATCCTATTTTATGGACTATGTACAGGGAACCAACCAAAATTTTTATAAAAAGATAAACATAAATATTGTGAGCATTTGATAAAGTAGACCATAACTTACTACTAGATAACGTAGAAAAATGTGGGTTAGACAGCACCACCACCAGATGGTTTCATAACTGGCTGACCAACCACACTCAACCTCAATGGAACTACATCCACATGGAGGGAAGTATGCAGTGGAGTACCCCAAGCCTCTGTTTTAGGCCCAGTACTCTTCAACATCTTCATCAATGACTTGGACACGGGGATAGATGGGGAACTCATCAAATTTGCAGATAACACCAAGCTGGCAAGAATAGCCAACACTCCAGAAGATAGGCTCAAGTTACGGAAGGATCTTGACAGACTTGAACATTGGGCGCTAACCAACAAAATGAAATTCAACAGTGAAAAAAGTAAGGTTCTACATTTAGTCCAAAAAAATAAAATGCACAGGTACCATATATGTGGTACCTTGCTCAATAGTAGTAATTGTGAGAGGGATCTTGGAGTCCTAGTGGACAACCATTTAAATATGAGCCAGCAGTGTGCAGCAGCTGCCAAAAAAGCCAACACAGTTCTGGGCTGCATAAACAGAGGGATAGAATCAAGATCACGTGAAGTGCTAGTACCACTTTATAATGCCTTGGTAAGGCCACACTTGGAATATTGCATCCAGTTTTGGTCGCCACGATGTAAAAAAGATGCTGAGACTCTAGAAAGAGTGCAGAGAAGAGCAACAAAGATGATTGGGGCACTGGAGGCTAAAACATATGAAGAATGATTGCAGGAACTGGGTATGTCTAGTTTAATGAAAAGAAGGAGACATGATAGCAGTGTTCCAATATCTCAGGGGTTGCCACAAAGAAGAGGGAGTCGGGCTGTTCTCCAAAGCATCTGAGGGTAGAAAAAGAAGCAATGGCTGGAAACTAATCAAGGAGAGAAGCAACTTAGAACTAAGGAGAAATTTCCTGATAGAACAATCAATAAGTGAAACAACTTGCCTGCAGAAGTGAATGCTCCAACACTGGAAGTTTTTAAGAAAATGTTGGATAGCCATTTGTCAGAAATGGTGTAGGGTTTCCTGCCTGGGCAGGGGGTTGGACTAGAAGTCCTCCAAGGTCCCTTCCAACTCTGTTGTTGTTGTTGTTGTTGTTGTTGTTGTTGTTGTTGTTAAAAAATTGTAAGACTACAGAAGTAGATTGTAACTTGATGAAAAAAATGCTTTTGATGTGTCTGCTGTTCATTTAATATTTGTGTGCATTTGTGCTTGACAAATATTTTGTACAAAGGAAAGATAAAAATTGAATGCAAAATCTACAAGGACATTAGTTTGTTATATGCTTAGGAATATTCACCCAATATTTTATCAAAAGGTTACAAGAGATGTCAATTTGCAGAATTGTGGGTGGTGTACGGTGGCTTTATGTTGAATAGAATGTGTGCAGAAGAGATTTTTATATATGCAAATGAAAAAAAGCTTATTGGATGTTTGATATTTAAAATTTATGATAAAACGAGAAGGCCATAAAATGTAGCGTGATTTATGAGAATATGGTTGCTTGATGAATGAGAGCTATATATAATGAAATTAAAATGTGGAAGTTAGTTAAGGCTACATGTAATCATGATGTGTCATGATTACACAAGGCAACAGCTGATAAATCCATTTTATAGGCAGCTACCTATTACTGATATAGATAACTTCAGAAACGCTTGACAGGATTACTATTATTTTTGAAAGAACTACTGTCTCTGAGTAAAGATGTGATTCCAAATAATCAATTCAGATTGGTATGTTAAAATATGCATTGGAAATGTAAATATTTAAGGGAACAGTAATGTTTTAAAACATGTGATCATGTTATATCATCACATACCATGCATGACATAATAAATATGGGCAGGAGTACATACAATCCATACAAGTTTATGAGAAGCAGGCATAAGTTACACTTTCTCAGTGTCTCTAGTTATTCTGTTCCTACAGAGAAATAATTTTAGCTTTAAAAATTTTTTACTACAGTGTACTCAAGTAGGAGAAAGTCATATTATTTGTTATGAGTCTTGTAACAAGGTATGATATAAGCTCTGAATTGCATGTTTTAGAGCTACTGAAAAAGTATGAACTGAATTAGGAGGCTAACACTGGAACACCCTGAGTTGTGTGCTAGATGGGTGCCTATATAAATGATTAAATTAAATAGATTTTTTTTTCTCCACAGGTCGATTTCATAACACGACGCCTAGTATAGATACTGATGAGGATGGCAGCCAGGTGTATGCTGGGACATCTCAATGGAGTGGGATCCAATCTAATGTTCCGGGGACACATTTGATGGACCCTAAGAGAAAAGGTAAGGGAAAGGCAATTGGTGTCACTTCCTATTTACTCTCCCTATTCTTAATAGTGCCAAAATGAGAAGGGGGGAAAATAGATGTCAAGTAATAAAGACCCTTTCTGAATAGTAAAAAATTTAGAACCTATGCATTGCAGTCATTAGAACAAAGGTAGATCATCACAGGAGGGACGCAGTGGTTCAGGGGCTAGGACGTTGAGCTTGTCGATCGAAAGGTCAGCAGCTCAGCAGTTCGAATCCCTAGTGCTGCCGTGTAACGGGGTGAGCTCCCGTTACTTGTCCCAGCTTCTGCCAACCTAGCAGTTTCAAAAGCATGTAAAAATGCAAGTAGAAAAAATAGGGACCACATTTGGTGGGAAGGTAACAGCGTTCCATGCGCCTTTGGCGTTGAGTCATGCCGGCCACATGACCATGGAGACGTCTTCGGACAGCACTGGCTCTTTGGCTTTGAAACGGAGATGAGCACCGCCTCCCTAGAGTCTGCAACGACTAGCATGTATGTGCGAGGGGAACCTTTACCTTTTACCTTAGATCTTCACATGCCCTCCAGATGTTCGGGACTGTAAATCAGAATCCTTGTTCCCATAGCATGTGGGAGTTGTATACAAGAATATATAGAATATAAGAAAGCTATCTTCAGTTTCTTAACAAAAGAATGGAATAACAATATACGCCTCTTTAAGATTTATCTGGCTGCAGTTCAGATGAATTCAGCAGAACTGAAAAAATAAATATGCGAAGAATTGCAGTAGTAGTGTTCCAACAAAACCAATGATACTGCAAGTTTGCTTTTATTTTCTATCATAGCATTCAGTATCCCTCACTACTTATTCTTGGGGAGATCGGGCAGTTTTTTTTTCTTTCTCTCAGGAAAACAATTAAAATCTATCCCCTGGTGGTGGTGATTGTTTTCATTAAAAAAAATTACTCAGTAAATTAAAATATAATAGAGTCCATTCTTTGTAAGTTTGGTCTTGACTCCTTTTGCAGATAAAAACAACAGTAATGGAGTTTTTAAAGATTCGTGCGAGTCCCCCGTTTTCAGTGACAGTTTAACGGAAGAGGAGAAACCTTTGGACATTCAAACTGTAGAGATCTCCACTACTGAAGTCCAAGCCGTAGAGGTCCACGACATTGAAACTCAGACCGTTTCCCCTGAGAAGCTGGAAGCAGAAGAGGCAGAGGAAATCCCGGTTGGAAGTTGCAAGAGGCTTGACAAATATCCTCCTCCTTCGAATGCCGCCATTCCGCCCAAATGGCCCCTGCTTCGGGCGAACAGCAGCGGTTTGTACAAGTGTGATCGGTGCACGTTTAACAGCAAATATTTCTCTGACCTGAAGCAGCACGTGGTTCTCAAGCATAAAACCTGCCCTGAGGGCCACATCTGTCGCATGTGCAAGGAGACCTTCTCTTCCAAGAAGGTGCTCATTGAACACTTGAAAGCCCATGAGGACGACCCCTACGTTTGCAAATATTGCGACTACAAAACCGTGATGATTGAAAACCTGAGCCAGCATATAGCAGACACGCATTTCAGCGACCATCTTTACTGGTGTGAGCAGTGTGATGTTCAGTTCTCTTCCAGTAGCGAGTTATACCTCCATTTCCAGGAGCACAGCTGTGATGAGCTCTACCTGTGCCAGTTCTGCGAGCACGAGACGAGCGACCCCGAGGACTTGCATAGCCATGTGGTGAACGAGCACGCGGGCCGGCTGATAGAGCTGAGCGACAGCTTTAACAACAGGCAGCCCCAGGCCCATTGCAGCATGGTCAGCAAAATCAGCTTTGACAAGTACAGGAACTTCTTTGTGTGTCAAGTGTGCGGCTTCCGCAGCAGGCTTCACACCAATGTCAATCGCCACCTGGCGATAGAGCACACCAAAATATTCCCTCATGTTTGCGATGATTGTGGGAAAGGCTTCTCAGGCATGTTGGAATATTGCAAACACTTAAACAGTCACCTGATGGAAGGCATTTATTTGTGTCAATATTGCGAATATTCGACCGGACAGATTGGAGACCTCAGAAGTCACTTGGACTTCAGGCATTCGGCTGAACTGCCTCACAAGTGCAAAGATTGTTTGATGAGGTTTGGTACCCAAAAAGAACTTTTCTGTCATCTTCACGAACACGTAACTGCTTGATTGTGGTTGTGTGAATTTTCTCACCTGTCCCAGAATAATAGCATTTCAGAGTTCCCATCAGCATAAAAAGCAACTGAGCCTCAGGATGGTGCATTTCATCAAACATTTAATGCATAATAGATAACAAGTACAGTTGTCTGGAAACATAGCATTAAATTCTATGGCAGAAATAAACATAACCATCCAGCCAAATGTGTATTATTTGTGTCCACATTGCTACTTAAAAGCAAAACAGCACTTATTTAGAGATGTGGCCTCACCCTTGACATGAGTTTGTCATTTGAGCTTACTTTATGCGCATGATGAACTTACTACCTCACAGATTTCCTAGTATTTGCTTTTATTTATAGAAGCAACAGACTTTGAGTGTCATTCTCATACACAAAGCCGATTATATATATTCCCTTAAATCTAGCCATTAAGAGTATTTTAGTATAATGATAGTATTGGAAATCCCATTTTGGCTAAAGAGCGAAATAAAAAGAGAATGAACAAATAAATAAGCAATATAGCTAATGAGTTTTAAATACTCTTCCAAAAATCTTTCATATCATTTTTACTTTGTGATTTGTTATCACAAACAAATGTTTCCTTGATTGCAACACAGAAATATATTTCTTTCATTATTGTTTTATATCCACAATGTCATTTTTCCATTTATTTTATTAAAGATAAAATATCCCCTATTCAGTATGAATCAGTCATGAGACAAGAGAACCAATTAGCCTAAAATATTATCAGCAGCATAATACTCTACAGTACTAACCCCACCTGTTCAGAAGCAAGTTCCATTGAGTTAAATGGGACGTGCGCCCCAGGAAAGACGTACTCTTACCCCGTGTTTTAATTTCCAAACCTTTTGTAAAGCAATTTCGTTCTAAGAATGAAACGTTGCTATGTAAAGCATCACGCCACTAATGCTAGTTATTGAGTAAACCATTTCTTAACAACCTGTATATGCCGAGCTATTTTAGCAGTTCTGTTAATAGAATACTGTGGCCCCAAAAGATTCTTCATTTTAAGGAAAGGGACATCTAACAATTGTCATGAGTACGTACTGTAGCTGTGGAGATTTAATTCTCTTGTTCGATGGTTAATGTGATTTTATTCAGTCAAAAGCTCCCTATCTGCCCAATTTCTATAATGTTCACTTGCAGTTAAAACATTTTTAGATTTCGGCATATACATTTGGATTTGGATCAGTCATACCATGGTTGAAATAAGGCTACACAGGTAGTCCTCAACTTATAACAGTTCATTTAGCAACCGTACAAAGTTACAACTGCTGGAAAAGGGGACTTACAGTTACAACCCTTGAAGTATCCCCATGATCATGGGATCAAAATTCAGAGGCTTGGCAACTTCATACTTAGACAATTGCTGTGCCCCACGGTCATTTAATCCACTTTTTGCAATCCTTTGACAAGCCAATGGGGAAGCCAGATTCAGTAACAACTGGGTTACTAACTTATCAACTGCAGTGATTCTCTTAACCACTATGGCAAGAAAGGTTGTAAAATGGGGGCAAAACTCACTTAATAAACGTTTCACTTAACAACATAATTTTTGGGCTCAATATCATAAGTTGATGACTTACCTGTACATTATGTAGCAGAATTACTTGTCACAGACGTATAACAGAAGTCCGTCATCCCCCTTGCCTAAAGATAGCTGTTCCCCCATATAGAATAGAATAGAATAGAATAGAATTTTTATTGACCAAGTGTGATTGGACACACAAGGAATTTGTCTTGGTGCAGATGCTCTCAGTGTACATAAAAGAAAAGATACGATCATGAAGAATCATAAGGTACAACACTTAATGATAGTCATAGGGTACAAATAAATAATCAGGAAACAATATAATTATAAATCGTAAGGATACAAGCAACAAAGTTAAAAGTCAGGCAGTCATAAGTGGAAGGAGATGGGTGGTGGGAACGATGAGAAGATAAATAGTAGTGCAGATTTAGTAAATAGTTTGACAGTGTTGAAGGAATTATTTGTTTAGCAGAGTGATGGCATTTGGGAAAATCCAACCAAAACAATGTTCTTGAATGAGGAGAGATCCCACTTTTGGACGAAGCTAAGTCCAAAAATGCTAGAAAATTCCGGAAAGCCTAGCACTTGGTCAAATCAGCCATCAACAGGCACATGGAACTAAACAACATATACAAACAAAATCAAACACACACAAGTTCACAAGTGATAATACTGCTTTATACCGCACTTGTGAGGCCACAGATGGAGTACTGGTCACCTCAAAAAAGATGCTGAAATTCCAGAAAGTATAGAGAAGAACAAAGATGTTAAAAGGATCTGGAGGTTAAATCCTATGATGAACAGTTGAGAGCTAGATGTGTCTGTAGCTTATAGAAGAGAAATATTGTGGAGGGATATGATACTGGTAGCTGTCTTCCAGTACTTAAGGGGATGTCATGAAGAGGGGACTGGCTTACTCTCCAAACAACCAGAGGACAGGACAAGAGGTAATGGGTGGGTCCTTGTTAAAGAGAGATCTAACTTAAAAGCAAGGAAAATTTATGACTGTGAGAACAATTAATGGAATAATGTTCTTGAAAAAAACAGACTGGACAGCCATTTTACTAGGATAGCATGCCTCCTGCCTTGAGAAAATCTTTGAGATCCCTTCCAGCCCTATTATTTTATGTTTTTATACCAGGGGTCTCCAACCTTGGCAACTTTAAGCCTGGAGGACTTCAACTCCCAGAATTCTCCAGCCAGCAAAGCTGGCCGGGGAATTCTGGGAGTTGAAGTCCTCCAGGCTTAAAGTTGCCAAGGTTGGAGACCCCTCTTCTATACCATTCAAAAGAGAAAAGTCTTCAAAGAAAAACCAGAAAGTCCAGTTGCCTCTTGAAAAAAGCATCTTTGGGACAGCCGTGACCTGGATGACTGAGAATCTTCATAGATATTCAAACCTAAAAGACTACAATATCTCCTAGCCAAGCAATTAAAACCCAGATAAGCAATGAGCAATATCCCAATCAAGGAATTAACCAACTCGGTAAACAATGTAGCGTAATCTAAGAATTGAAGGTGGCCACATATAGTTTAGAAGTGGTTGGTTTTAGAGAGAGGTCTTCCTTATTCCTAAAAAACATGGAAAATTAGCCTCCTTAGAGATTACTAGAAAACTGGTAGGGAGGAAATGCAGCTTGACTCCCTGGGTGGGGTGGGGGGGAGGATTTTGCAATCTTTATCTTTTGTGACCTCTGATAGAGGGTGTGTGAGGAACTTGTAATATCTTGAGATTCCCACCCCCCCCTAGTTTTATTTAGATTGTTGATATTTGCCAATTTCCCTATCTAAAGATAGGCTTTATCAATTTCGGCCTTGGAGGTTTAGGAGCTCTTTTGTCCTATTGTCTGGAGTTCATTCAGGAGGTCAGGGCTACCTGTAGCCTCCAGACATCCGAGACCTTGAGGTCATTAACAGATCCATGAGTCTCCCTTCCAAACAACAAATAACCTGTTTCTGAGCATTCCCTACAAATTTTAAATATTGAGGGAGAGCTCTTGAAACCTCATTTAACAAACAGGCACAAACTACATATTAGAGGATCAAGGCTGTGCCAATTTATAGGAAGCCTAAAGCTACATATAAAAAGCCAGTAACATTAATATGTAGGCAGGAACACCAAGAGAGAAAAATGGCAGGAAAGATAAAACTGCACAAAAGAGCAGCAAAGCAACACTAAAAAGCAACACCAATCTAACACTTTGGAGTCTTATTTTCTTTGTCCAAATTATCTTACCGACTCTATATTTCAAAGGATTTGGAATAAAAGTCTACTATCTCAGACCCATTCAGTAAATGGGTTTTGTCTTTGATGCTGTTTTCAGTCTATGAGAGAGAGAGAGAGCCCTAAGAAATCCTGGCTTCTTCTCTTAGCTAAAATTTAATACAGTATTTCATGGAAAAAGACAGGTGCATTTATAGAGGAATAGGAGTTGCAGGTTAGACTACTACACGCTTTATGGTAGGGGTCTCCAACTTTGGCTACTTGAAGCCTAGTGGACTTCAACTCCCAGAATTCCCCAGCTAGCTTTGCTGGGGAGGAATTTGCTGGCTGGGGAATCCTGGGAGTTGAAGTCCTCCAGGCTTCAAGTTGCCAAGTTTGGAGAGCCCTGCTTTATAGCAATGTTTCTCAATCTGTGCATGTTGGGCTGGCTGAGGAATTCTGGGAGTTGAAGTCCATCCATCTTATAGCTGCGGAAGTTGGAAACTTTGCCTTACAGATGCTAAGTTGCAGAAATGGCTAAATTGGCTTGTTCGATTAAGAAAGTATAATTACTTGTTTAAAAAACTTAAAGCCCTTTAGAGACATTTTGCTGAAAATGGAGAAAAATGAACTGGTGATTCCAGGATTTATTGATTAAAAGTTTGTCTATGGGAAGAAGAAAACTGTGATTACAATAGTAGAAGACAGAGGTGGCAATTGCTATGTTTGTAACTTCCACAAAGATTGGAAAGCACTTCTTTAGGTATTTTATTTTTTTCTTTCCTTTTTCTTATCTTCCATTTTTTCTTTCATCCTTTTATACTTTTGTGAGATTTAAAACCCAAATTTGATACTCACAACTCCAAGACAAGTCTGATTAACAAAATCAAAGATTTATTGTAAAAAAACATGAAAGTAAAAAAAAAGCGGTTGCAAGCGCGGCCTCTTAGACCCTTCCCAATTGGATTGAGTTCAAAGAGCGCAAGAAGCAGTTTTCAAGCTACACATTTTATACTCCTACACAATGCACGCCACGCCTAAGAAATTCCCCCCTTACCCTCTTTGTCCTTTTAGTTGTTTTACACCTTTAAGGGTCATCTTGGCAATTTCTGTCCATCCTCTGATATCTTTTCTTATTTACTTGTAATTTTCATTTTGGGCCGATGTTCCTGTCTCCTGATAGGATTTTTGGCTCAGGCGTACTCTCGGGGAGCTCTTATCAAGTCATAATACATTGTCTCCACAATTGATTACATTACCAATTGTAGTCACTTTGCATAGTCAGAAAACAGCAAACAGATAGTCTCACACTTTGGTATTACATTTGTTACAATTTATAAAAGAATAACCTTTATTTATTTCCTTTCCTTTCTTTCTTTTTCTGCTTTTTTGTGTTGTAAATGTTGTACCTTGATGAACGTATCTTTTCTTTTATGTACACTGAGAGCATATGCACCAAGACAAATTCCTTGTGTGTCCAATCGCACTTGGCCAATAAAAAATTCTATTCTATTCTATTCTATTCTTTTTCTTTTACTGGTATGTTTCTACAGGTTTTTTTTTAAATCTGCGTAAAAAATCTTCTTTTAAATAAAAGTTTTTTTCAAAAGAGAGAGAAGGACGGCACTACCTTACATAAACCTTTAATTGGACTCAACTACCACTTCAATATCTATCTCCCTGAATAGTCAGATTGGAGAAAACTGTCCTTTGCCCCCCGCAAAAGTCAGCAGTCATACGGCAACCTGAAATATATGGCAGTTCCATTTACCCCGACCTCTTAAGTTAAAACCTATCCTATCTGGCTGCAAAAATCCAGAAGGATACCCTAAAAATAACCCTAGAAAACTGTTTACTGCCACCTGGAACGGGTCCGGATTTTTTGCCTCCGGATTTTGAAGGAGCAGAGAAAGTGTGTGGGGGGGGGGGGGAATGAAGAGGGAAAGCGGTTGTATCCTCACTACACTTCAGGCTGTCGTACGAAGGAGCCGAGGGAGACTCGCGAGATAGAACACCGAAGCGTCCTGCGCATGCTCCGAAGGAAAAAAACCAACAACACCCAGCAACACCCGAGGCCAGGCGCGTAAGAACCGGGAGTATAAAGATGAGGCAAAGCAGAGCCGGCGTGGGAGAGGAGGCGGAAGTGGCCGCTGCTGCTACTGCTTCCTCGTGATTGGGTGAGAGCGGGAGGCGGGGCAAAGCCGCTGAGGTTCTGAGGCGGCGAGGGGCGCGAGCCCCGCGCGTCCTGCCAGGTAAGCGAGGTGGGGGCGCGCGCGGCTAATGAGCCTTTAGCCATTTAATTAGCCCGCTCCTCTTAATTAGTGAGGCGCGGGGGGGGGGAGGATGTCATTGGTAGACCCCAGCGCGGGAGGGGTGGGGGCTTCGTGTCCATCCCAATGGCGTTTTGGCAGCCTTCCTTCCTCCCCAACCTCGTGCTTTCCCCTCCAGATGCGTTGGACTACAGTGCCCAGCGGACTGGGCGCCCGGGAGTTGTAGTCCCAAGTCTCTGGAACGGGCTGAAGCGGGGTGGTGGGACTTTCCTGGTTGCCCACGTTTCCTGGGCAGCCCCAACCCTGAAATTCCGGGGCATTTGCAGTCACTTGTATATTTCTTTTTTAATTTAATCAGGTTGGTGGGGAGGAAGAGGAGAAGAAGCGGAGGGGGTTTAGGGTAGGGGTCTCCAACCTTGGCAACTTTAAGCCTGGAGGACTTCAACTCCCAGAATTCCCAGCCAGCTTTGCTGGCTGGGGGTTCTGGGAGTTGAAGTCCTCCAGGCTTAAAGTTGCCAAGGTTGGAGACCCCTGGTTTAGGGGCAGCTGGTTTTTTTTGGGGTGGGGGGGGGGAGAGAAAGGGGGCAGGGGATATTGCGGGAAGGGGGGGGAATGTTCCCTCTGAAAAGTTTCGGTCGGGTCCCTGGGTGGTTTTTTTTTTCTTGCAGAGCTTTCATTGCCTGATTTAGGGAGCATCTTCAATGCATTGAAAAGTTTTCTTTTCTGGTCGTTCTGAAGTTTGCAAGTCTTGAGGAAAGGGTGGGGGGTGGTGTCCGTTTTTTTGGGCAAGGCTGATCCCCTTAAAACTTTAACCAAAGAGTCTTTTTTTTTTTTTTGGTAAAAAGCTGGCCCTGGACAACCACCCCCACCTCACCCCATTCCATTCCACCACCCATCCTTGGCTTGGAACTTGATTTTGGGAGGATCTTAACAAAATAACAGATTAACAGAGTTGGAAGGGACCTTATAGGTCATCTAGTAGTCCAGGGATCTCCAACCCTAGCAACTTTAAGACTTTTGGACTTCTACTTCCAGAGTTGAAGCCAGAGCTTTGCTGGCTGAGGAATTCTGGGAGTTGAAGTCCACAAGTCTTAAAGTTGCCAAGGTTGGAGACCTCTGATCTAGTCCAACTCTCCCCCCCCCAAAAAAAAGAGACCCTACACCGTTTCTGACAAATGGCAGTCCAATCTTTTCTTGAAGGTCTCAATCGATCAAGCTCCCACAACTGTTCCATAGGTCTTGCCCTGGGGAGAGGAAGGAGCCTGGTCAGCTGATGGCCAGAAAACGTCTTGCTTTAAGGAGCAACAGATGGAAACTTCTGGGTGGGAGATAAAGACAGGCAGATTGGTTAAAAAATTGCAGACCAAAGGTTGTGCTCATGTACGTTTTGAACTTTCAGAGGGAGATTTCTATACTTTGCTAGCTCCTCATCCTTCTTTTCATCTACTTGCTGCAATTGAAAGATAGGGTCGACCAAACTCTTCAGCTTGTTGTCTCCTTAATGCGCATTGCCCCCCAAACATTTATTATAAGACAGTAATTTAATAAATATTACTTTAATGGTACTACTAATAATCATAAATAATCCCCTGGGGTCAATATTGTCCACTTTGGAGAACCCAGCATAGACATTAGATCTATACAAAAATGTAGCTATAAGAGAACTAGATATGAGCTTCCTACCAACCTTCTGTAAAATAATATGCTCTGTATGTGTGCACAAGTTACCTTTTGTGGTCAAAGTCCAGCTGGGAATAGTTTTCTTGATCATTTGACCGGATTCCATATGGATTTAATTTTGGTTTGTGCTTTGCCCATATCTCAGCACACTAGTGTTAGGAATGAATGTGTGAGACATAGCCTCTGCTGCCTAAACCCCTTCTGCTTTGATTAATATTTTAAACTGTTCGTTGCTATTGCATGCTCCTTTGTTTCTGTTTAGGCTGTATGAAAATGAAAGCTTCGTTTCCTCAAATGAGACATCTTAATTTGGGCAGCATCAATAGCATTTGTGCAATGTTTTGTTAATTTGATACTAATATATTTGCAAATAACATGGGTTGATTAGCCACCGTTGCAACACAATCCATTTCCGGGAAAAACAGATTCCATGTACAGCATTAAATTGGCAGTGCTAGTAGGCAGGGCGCGTATACTCTGAGTATCTAGGTCAGTGTGGCACTGGGAAAATAAGACTCTAAAAGCATTTTAGCCCTGCTGTATTTTCCTGGTTTCCTGGTTTTATCCTGAAAAAGCTAGTCAGTTTCAACCACCATTTGACAGTTTTAAGCAATAAGGTGTTTTTAAAAGAGAGTTCGAAACCTCAGCCACTTTGCATTTCATCCACACACACCCAAATATTGACAATATACGCAGAAGGAAAACTCCATTGCTAAGGTGAAAAAAATAGCTGTTGGGTTATGAAACAAAAAAGATAAATATGAGTAATAAGTGCTTGGTTTTCTAACTATATATCTGTTTTGAATTAAAAGCTGAATCTAGGTTGGAAGAAGTGAATGTCTCTGGTTTTATACTGACTTTTAATATATTTTACAGTTATGAATTAATTTATGCATTCTTCCTCCCCCACCGCGCCCCATCTTCTCTCCAAAGTATGGCAATTATCCATAACAAAATTCATGCACGAAATGCCACAAAATTGATTTTTAGTCTGAGGGGATTTTATGGAGAAATTATATAGCAAAATATATTAACATTGTTTGTGTATATGTGTATGTGTGTTTGTGTGTATATGTGTGCAAATACACAAAAAATATATTATTGTTTCCATTTATTCTTTATTACATGGAAAGCCACAACAAAATGCATGGTCCTACTCTCTATGAACAGATATATTCCTGAATTTTTACATTTCGAAATTAGACTGCAAACAAATATATATATTTGTTTTCGTAGGTTTTCACTGGTATAGGTATGTAGGTCTTGGCGCATTCGGGTATTTCGTGCTTGTGCTTGCACAGGCACGAAGCCGTAAACACCAGCCTGAAGATGGCGAGTGAGACCTTGTCGAATCATCGCCAAGATACTCTCAAACGGGAAAAGACCCAAATACGCCAAGACCTATATATACACACACACACACACACACTTCCCACAATCAAGGAAAACATACCAATAGACTTTACCAATATGGTGTCGGTTTCAACTGTCCCCTGACTTGTCATATTTGCTGTGACTGTGGGCTGGAAAAAGTCTTATGGATAATTCGTGGGTCTATCTGGTATTCTGTCTCCCTTCAGACAGGTAGTTAACCAGCCATGTTCCTTCCCAGGTCATCATGGAGTTAAAACTCTGTTTATGACCATGGAAGACATTTTCTGGGTGGGATTTATTTATTTAATGTCTGGGCTTTATTATTTATATAAATAACTCCAGTTGGTGGATATACCTGATGTTCCTTCTTCCTCCTGTTTTCCCAACAACAACAACAAACCTGTGAGGTCAGTTGGACTGCGAGGAAATGACTGACCCAAAGTCCTCCACCGGCTTTCATGCCTAAGGCAGAACTAGAACTCACAGTCTCCTGGTTTCCAGCTGAATACCTGATTGTTAACTTCAATATCATTTCAGTTCCATCATGGCGGACTCTAATACCTCTCCACTCAAACACTTTGTGTTGGCCAAGAAGACAATTGCTGCCATTTTTGAAGAACTACTGAATTTTGTTACCGAAGGAGCAAACTTTGTTGAAGGTTGGTTTTAAGCCAAGTAGGGCAAGGAAGAGGAGAGTAAGGGAGGCAGCTGCCCTGGCTCGTGTACGGGAAGATAGGAAGCAGCTGCATGAACCTCACAAAAGCTTTAAGGATTCAAAGAGAAATGTTTCACACTTTAGAATATTCATGAGGTGCCCCTTTGGAAGGTGTTTGTTTCGTCGCTCTTTTAACAGTGGCTAAAATTCACAAATGTTTTATTGTACACAGTGCCACAAGGCAGGGGTGAAATTCAGCTGGTTCTGACAGGTTCTGGAGAACCGGTAGTGGAAATTTTGAGCAGTTCGGAGAACCGGCAAATACCACATCTGGCTGGCCAGAGTGGGGTGGGAATAGAGATTTCGCAATATCCTTCCCCCAGGAGTGGGGAGGGAATGGGGATTTTGTAGTATCCTTCCCCTGGAGTCGGGTGGGAATGGAGATTTTGCAGTATCCTTCCCCTGCCACGCCCACCAAGCCACACCACGCCCACCAAGCCACGCCCACAGAACCGGTAGTAAAAAAAATTGGATTTCACTACTGCCACAAGGTAAATATCGCATTCCTTACATTTTGGTCAGCCAATAAATTGCTGCCAGGTTTTCTGTTTCTTATAATAACTCTATAAAGAAAGAAATAGCCAAAAATTGTATTGGTGCCTCATCACACTTTATAACACTGGAAAAAGGCCTCTCAATATGGCAAGCTAATTGTACCTTGCTAATGTTGGTGCTTTGATCTTTGCCCACCTATTATCTCCTGAATCATTGCTTGAGTTGTTCTAATTGGCCTGAGAATGACACATGCTCTCAGCTTCATTTGATTGGTTAATTGCTCTGATGTCACAGAAGTATTAAAAAGGCTTAGGTTATGAAACTGAATGGCAGTCAGAGGTTTTGAGAACGGATTCATATTTTGTGGCTCCTAAACAGCATTTGGTACCTATAGTGCTGCTCAGAGAACATTGATTTTAAAGACAAATCAAATATTAGGAGCTTCTTAAAAGTTGACAGATAATATATGCTGCTTATCAAATATACCGGGGATAATTAGAAGTGCCCAAAATAATTCAGAACATCTGACTTAACTGTGCAACGAAGCATAATATTTCATTGCTTAACTGTTAGGCCATATCAGAATAGAAAATATCAAATATAGAACAATAAATCTGTTAGAAAACAGCATACGTAAAGGAAAATGCAAATTGTATTTCTGTGTCATCTCTATTTCCATTCCATTCCATTCCATTCCATTCCATTCCATTCCATTCCATTCCATTCCATTCCATTCCATTCCCTTCCCTATTCTATTCTATTCTATTCTATTCTATTCTATTCTATTCTATTCTAATTGCATGGATTTAGTAAAATTGCATAGAAAAAGTATTGTAGTCCTGCTACAACTTATAACTCTTGTTTTTCTCTCTGATGACAGAAACTCACAAAAACCCACAGCTTGAATGCATAGCTACCATGGACGAGCTTAAAAAAATACAGGCCTATAAAAACAAGCTGGCCGTAATTGGTGAAGTATTAGCAAGGCGGCATATGAAAGTAGCTTTTTTTGGCAGGTAAGAGTTGCCGTTTGTGGGAGTAAATGGGTGAGGTTCTTCTCTTGGGAAACATAATATGTTTCAAGTTATTTCAAACACATTACCTGAGAATCATACTTCACAAGGAAGTTAAGCTCAGAATTGAGAGTTACCCCAATGCTATTTCACAGTCAATTTTCATTCACTGTTGATGCTTGTACAATATAAATTCTCAGTAGATTATATCAGCCTCAGGATTTTTTTCCTCTGAAAAAGGGCCGAGGGTTTAATTGCAGCTGCCATCTTGACTTTTCTGACTTGCCCGCTCCTACAGATCTTGCCTCTGGCGCAATGTGCTCGCCGTAAAAATAGAATATGTGCAATTTAGCTTTTTCAGCGGCTTTGCTAGCGTTAGACATGAAAACAGCTTTCTAGTTCTTACCTATAGATAGTCCTCAATACCTACCTGGGGGATACTTACAGTCTGGTTCTAAGTTCCAATGGTTGTGTACCCCCTCCAGTCACATGACACGACACCCGGTCACATGATTACATTTCAGGTGCCCAGCATCAGGCCACTTTTATGGCCGTTTCCATCACCCTGTAGGTCACATGACCATGTTCTGCGACAGTTTCACCAAAAATCTGCGTTTACTTCTGGCCCATAATGAATCATTGAATCGCTTACCAACCACCACACAAAAGGTCATAAAATCTCCAATAACATTTACAACCATCACAATTTACGACCGTGATGGGCAAGGCTCCGTTTTGGTCATAACTCAAGGATTGCCTGTATATTAAAACGAGGGTTAGCAAAGTTGCAAAGATTTCCTTGCCTTTCCTTGCTACTTTTCTCTCCCACCGTTACCCAAACCAAAATAAATTAACAAAATAGTAGAAATGGGTGGAGGTAGGTATAATGGGAAGACAGAATAACCTTGAGGAAAAGAAAGAAGAGCTGCAAACGAAACAACAATCAGATAAAAGAAATCTGAGTTAGGGGCAGAAATATAATTTGAGAGAGCATCTTAGGCAAGACTGTCCCTAATTCTCATGCATCATCCCTAATTCTCATAGAGGAGGGAAGAAGACCATTCAGACTTGCAAGGTTCTGTTACTATAACCTTATTATAAAGTTATTATAAAGTTAGTATTAGCATTGAAAATGTTTGGACCAGACTTTCCTAGTCTGGTCCAAAAGTCTTAAAGGTGTCAAGGTTGGAGACCCCTGGCCTAGCGGTGGAACTCTTTACCTCACAATCAGGAGGCTGTGAATTCAATCCTAAATAGTGGCAGATATTTCTCTGGGCACACTGAGAATGTATCTGCTGAACAAAACTCCACATTGGTCAGGAAAGGCATCCGGCCATTAAAACACTCTGCTAGCTCCATTCAGTTGCCCAGACTCCATCCCGCAAGGGATTATGGGGTTGTTAAAAGAAGATGATGAGGATATATAGGTTACAAACGTACACAGGGTAGTAGCAAATATACACAGTTTGCTTCAGGATTAACATTTTCTAGGCTGCAATCTGGAATTATTACCCAGACAATTCATAATCTTGGCTACAGTATAAGATTTTAAAATCCACCTTTCTGTTCTTTTCCTGCTCCGTTGTATAGAACCAGCAGTGGGAAGAGTTCTGTGATCAACGCAATGCTGTGGGACAAAGTGTTGCCAAGTGGCATTGGGCACACCACTAACTGCTTTCTCAGCGTAGAAGGAACCGATGGCGATAAAGCTTACCTGATGACTGAAGGCTCAGACGAAAAGAAGAGCGTCAAGGTGAGTCTTCCTCATGGCTGTTTCGCTGGTAGCCCCTTGAAATAAGGTAGGTCAGGAAACAGACACCTCGGGAGATAAAAGAAGAACTCTGCAGTATTTTATTAAAATAGTAGTCCTTGACGTAGAGTGGTGAGGTGGCCTAGAAGTGGAGCTCTCGCCTCACAATCTTGAGGCCGTGAGTGTTGTGGTCCGTCATCAGCCTACGGAGCTGGCAACGGAGTCGGACAGCAATGAGGCTGAGGTGAGGCCAAGGCCATCGGGAAGTGAGGCGCGGACTCCAGAGCCTCCAGAGACTGATAGTAGTGAGGCAGAGGAACAGGAGGAGCCTGTTTCTAATGCACGCATGAGAAGAGCTGCCAGAAGGCAAGAGCAGCTCAAGCAGAGAGGACAACTCGGGAGTAGGGCCAAGAGATGATTGGCCCCTCCCATAAAGCTTAAAGCAGACCAGCACCGGTATTTGGGCTTTGCCGGAAAACAACATTGTAGCTGTGTCTTCAGCTTCGTCTTCTGCTTCATGTACGTCTTTGTTTTTGTGGCTTCTGGACGTTTGCCAGGAAGGGCCTTTGGCAGTTTGCCTAATTGGACTAAGGTTTGTGAGATAACTGAGGAATTTGTGTTGGGAGGCATTTGAACGATGCTGGGAATGAAGTAATTCCCAGCTGTTCGAATAAAGTTTGTTTTTCCACAGACTAAGTTTATTACCATCTACTTGGGCCTGGGTCACAACAGTGAGTTCGATCCTAGGTAGAGGCAGATATTTTCCTCTCTGGCACAATGAGACTATATCTGCTGGGAGGGGGGGAGAAAAACTCTGCATTGGCAACAGGAAGGGCATCCGGCCAGTAAACACTCAGCTCCAATCAGTTGCCCAGATTCCATCCCGCAATGGATTATGGGATCATTAAAAGAGGAAGTAGTCCTTGACTTGCAACCATTTGCTTAGTGACTGCTCGAAGTTACAACGGCACTGAAAAAAAGTGACTTATGACCGTTTTCCACACAACCATTGCAGCCTCCCCATGGTCACCTGATCAAAATTCGGGCGCTTGGCCACTGGCACGTGTTCATGATGGTTGCAGTGTTACCTTTGGCAACCTTCTGACAAGCAAAGGGCTTCTGTGGCTCAGACTGGTATGACAGTCTGTTATTTACAGCAGCTGCTTGCAATTACTGCAGGTTCAAGCCCCACCAGGCCCAAGGTTGACTCAGCCTTCCATCCTTTATAAGGTAGGTAAAATGAGGACCCAGATTGTTGGGGGCAATAAAAGTTGGCTTTGTATATAATATACAAATGGATGAAGACTATTGCTTGACATAGTGTAAGCCGCCCTGAGTCTTCGGAGAAGGGCGGGATATAAATGCAAATAAAAAAAAATTAAAAAAAAAAAAATCAATGGGGAAGCCAGATTCCCTTTAACAACCATGTTGCTAACTTAGCAACAGAATTTTTTGGGAAAAACTCTGGATGTAAGTTGAGGACTATCCGTATAGACTTCAATAACAAAACGTTGAAAACCTGACAAAGAGTTTCCTCTCCCAATCCCTTTATACCAAAAAGCAGTGGTGAGACAGGACAATTTTAGATTCCTTTTTCCTGGCTGAACTCATATTTTGCTAACAGCCGTCTCATATCTGCTCCAGGGTCATATCTGTCCTCCTCTCCGTGTTTGGTAGAAAAGTCATTAGTCATAGCTACAAGCAGTTTACTTTCTCTTTTTATAAACAGGGGTTGGTTTCTCACTATCACAGAAAGGTCCTCCAATTTTTATTTTTTTTAAAAAAAGATCAGAGGCGGTTTGATGCAAAATGTGTAAAATTGTTTTTCTGGGAACATACCGTATTTTTCGGACTATAAGACACTAAGATTTTGAAGAGGAAAACAAAATAGTTTTTGCCCTCCCTGGCCCCCAACAGCACTCCGCAGGCCTCCCAAACCCTCTGCGTATCCCGTTTTCACGAAAAATGGGCCTGTTTTTGGCCTCCCAAACCCCCCACCTGTCGCGTTTTTGCCCTCCCCAGCCCTCAGGAGCACTCTGCAGGTCTCCCAAACTCTGTTTTTGCGAAAAATGGGCCTGTTTTTGACAAAAATGGGAAGCACAGGGCGGAGTTTCAGGAGGCCAAAAATGGCTGTATTCGGTGTATAAAACCCACCAACATTTCCACGCTCTTTGGGAGGGGGGAGGGGGTCTTATAATCTGAAAAGTATGGTAATAGCATAGAGCAGGGGTCTGCAAACTTGGCTCCTTTAAGACTTGTGGACTTCAACTCCCTGAGTTCGGAACTCTTCTCTGGGAGTTGTCCACAAGTCTTAAAGGAGCCAAGTTTGCAGACCCCTGGCATAGAGCAACTAAGCAACTTGTAGAAGTGTGGACTTCAACTCCTAGAATTCTCTAGCTAGCATGCTGGTAGTCCTTAACTTACAACCCTTTGTTTAATGACTGTTCAGAATTACAGTGGCATGGAACACCTACAACAGTCCTCACACTTGCGATCATTGAAGCCTGCCCACAGTCATGTGATCCAATTTGGGCGGTTTGCAACCAGCATGTATTTATGATGTATTGCAGTATCCCAGGTTCGCCATTTGCAAAGTTCCCAGGGGACTTCGAATAAGCAAAGTAAATGGGGGGAAACGGATTCACTTAACAATTGCAAGCAAAAAGGTTGCAACATTGGGTGTGACTTGTTTAATGACAGCATCACTTAGCACTTAGATCCAGTCCCAATTGTGGTAAGTCAAGGAACAAGAGAATACTCGGGATGGACTGTTTTAGTGTCAGAATGTTTTCTTATACAATGTTGGGCACGTACGTTTTAATGTTTTATGTACACAGTGCTAAAATCAAGCCATTAGGGGAACAAGGCTTTATATGTGTTAGAAAACATGTATGCTATTATTCAAGATCTAGGCAAGCAATAGTTAGTATATTACTTATTTAGTATGGCTTAATTTTATTCTCCTTATGTGAGATTTTGGAATTGGAAAAGGTTCCATAGACAAAAGATAAAAGAATTAATAGGACAATTTTTTTTGCAAACTGTGGCCATGGTTCTTTTTGATGAGTTAGTCACAACTAACTCAGATCAGACATTGCACTAAACCAAGACTAAACAAAACATACAGAGATTAGTCTGTTGAATGAGCTTAACCAGTCTCTCTTAGAGGTTAGAATTCCATATTGCACAGTATGTATTAAAATCATATTCTGTCTCTTTCTATCAGGCCAAGGTCATTCCAGAGTTCCGTATGAGTTCCATATGAACTGTCCATGTAGCATATATACTGTAATGCTTCAGTTAGTACACATGCTTGGTTTTTCACCAACCCTTGTGCTATAAGCCATATGAATTCAGAATCTATTTGCTCATCTTTGTATCACCATTCCTAATTTGACTTCCCCCAAATATTGGCTGATTTTCCATGAGCAAAGCAATATTTCTTCCCATGCGCTTCCTCCTATGTAATATTAAAAGTTCAGGCCCCAGGCGTATTTAGAAGGCCAGAAGGAAGGGGCTCCCTTCCTTTCCCTGCTCTTTTGAAAAAAGCTGAGGTGTTAAGGTAAAGATCCCATTGGCTTTTATTTTGTTTACATTAGTTTGGGGATAGGGAATTCTAGGAGCCCCCCCGCAAAAAAATGGATCCTAGAAACTTACTGTATTTTTCACACTGTAAGAATCACTTTCTACCCCCAAAAAAGTGAGTGGAAATGTCTGTGCGTCTCATAGACTGAATATTGCGGTGGGGGAGGGGGTTGGCGTGGCAGCGCCGTTTGCCGCCACCATGGAATGCTGGAGCCTTCGCTGCCAAGCAGCTGATCAGCGGTTGGATCGACCTCCTGGAATACCGCCAATCAGCTGTTCTAGGCGGCAGGGATTGCCGCCGTTGTTCACCGTAACCAAATGACGGCGGTGGCGATAGGCAGCAACAGTGAATGGTGTTCTCCGCTGCCGCTGGCAGCTCAGTTCAGTTGACCAGTGGTGGGTGCAATGGAGTGGAGCCCTGATGACCCACATGCTGGGGCTGCAGTAATGTGCTGAAGCTAACTAGGCTATTTGCTGCAAGGACACTAGCCAGATGAATACCAGATGGATGCTGGGAGGCAGAGGCAGTTTTTTTTTCTTGTTTTCCTCCTCTAAAGCTAATGTGTGTCTTATAGTTCGAAAAATACGGTAGTTTGTTGCTGCGTCAGGTAATATTCAAGTGTCTTCAAGTTGTCATGCCACTGACCTTATCCTAACTTGTTCTTCCTTTGCAGACTGTCAATCAGCTTGCCCACGCACTCCATATGGATAAAGACTTAGAAGCTGGTTGCTTAGTTCATGTCTTTTGGCCTAAAACCAAATGTGCTCTCTTGAGAGACGACTTGGTCTTAGTAGACAGGTATAACAACTCTTTTGGATTCATTCTCAAAGGTGTCTTCCTTTTAAACACACACTCCGTCTTGGCTGTACCTTCCCATTGTTTCCTTGTTCAAACCAGTCTCTGAAAAGAGTAAGCGATTAAGCCAACTCTCGACTGCAGCTTAATATCCTGGCTTGTTCAGAAACTTTTAATCATAGGGTCCAAAAAGAAGGGAAATTGTAATGAATGGAAGTCTTCTTGGCTTGTTTATTGAGATTCTGGAAAGAGTGCAGAGAAGGGCAACTAAGAAGTTTATGCAGTTGAAGGCTTTAGAAGGAATAGATCGGACATCCAGCCCTTGCTTATCAATGGAGACCGAGTGGAGCAAGTGGCCAGTTTTAAGTTTCTGGGTGTTATCGTAAAAGAGGATCTGACCTGAGGCACTCACATTGCAGCATTGGTCAAAAGGGCCCAGCAGAGATTATACTATCTGAGACTTCTCAGGAAACAACAACTGAATGAAAAACTGCTGGTGACCTTCTACCACTGCACCATACAGAATATTTTAACTTACTGTACCTGTGTATGGTTTGCCAATTGTACAGATAGGACAGCACTCCAGAGGGTTAACATCATTGCCCAGAGGATCATTGGTTGCCCTCTCCCCTCTTTGGAAGAGCTTTATAGCTTCCGCTGCCTTAAGAAAGTTCAAAATCTTCTTAAAGATCCATCTCATCTTGGGCACCCTTTTTTGAACTATTACCATCTGGAAGACGGTACAGGATAATAAAAACAAAGACAAATAGGCTGTAAAACAGCCTCTATCCCAGGGTAGTAACTATATTGAATTCTACTATATAGTGCAATAGTAATGCAATATCGGGTTTTCAATTTCAATTATATAGAATGTGAAGGACGTGTGTTTCTGTTTTTATTTTTATAGTAATAATGTACACTGAAGATGGCATTTAATTTTGTTGTACTATGTGCAATGACAATAAGCTAAACTAAACTAAACTTAGACATATGAAGAGCGGTTGCAGGAATTGGGTATGTCTAGTCTAGTAAAAAGAACTAGTTGACATGATAGCAGTATTCTAATGTTTGAGGGGCTGCCACAAAAAAGAGGATCACTTTGTTTTCTAAAACACTTAAAGGCAAGACAAGAAATGATGGATGGAAACTAGCCAAGGAGAGAAGCAACCTAGAATTAAGGAGAAATTTCCTGACAATGAGAACAATTAATTAATGGAATGGCTTACCTTCAGAAGTTGTGGGTGCCCCATCACTGGAAGCTTTTAAGAAGAGACTGGACAACCATTGTTCTGGAGTGCTATATGGTCTCCTGCTTGAGCAGGGGGTTGGACTAGAACAGGGGTCTCCAACCTTGGCAACTTTAAGACTTGTGGACTTCAACTCCCAGAATTCCTCAGCCAGCAAAGCAAAGCTGGCTGAGGAATTCTGGGAGTTGAAGTCCACAAGTCTTAAAGTTGCCAAGGTTGGAGACCCCTGGACTAGAAGACCTTCAAAGGTCCCTTCCAGCTTCTATGTACAGCCAAAAACACTTTCAGAATTTATCTTACTAAGCTATGATTGCGTGATGTGTGTCTATATTTTTCTACATTTTCAAATTCTACCTCTAACTCCCTCCCCTCATTTCGTAGTCCAGGTACTGATGTCACTACAGAGCTGGACACCTGGATTGACAAATTCTGCCTGGATGCCGATGTTTTTGTTCTAGTTGCTAATTCAGAGTCAACCCTCATGAATACAGTAAGTCTTCATCTTTTTTTTAAGTAAAACCTTCATTTGTGTTATTCATATTTCCTCTTCTCGAAGTAGAAAGTATATCTTGTTTTATTTTTTATTTATTTATTTATATTTATTTCATCAAGCATGTATTGGGTAACAGATAAAAGTATAAACAAGATTATGAATACAGGATAAACATACGAATAAATAGGGACATTAGGACAGGGATGGTAGGCATGTTGGTGCACTTATGCATGTCCCCTTTATGGACCTCTTAGGAATGGGGTGAGGTCAACAGTAGACAGTCTAAGGTTAAAGTTTAGGGGGTTTGGGAAAGAAACCACAGAGTCAGGTAGTGCATTCCAGGCATTGACCACTCTGTTGCTGAAGTCATATTTTCTGCAATCGAGTTTGAAGCGGTTTACCTTGAGTTTTTATCTATTGTGTGCTCATGTATTCTTGTGGTTGAAGCTGAAGTAGTCATTGACAGGAAGGATGATGTAGCAGATAATTTTGTGTACTATGCTTAAGTCGGACCGAAGGCGGAGTAGTTCTTAGTTTTCTAAGCTCAAAATTTCAAGTCTGGTGGCGTAAGGTATTCCGTTGCGAGCAGAGGAGTGGAAGACTCTTCTCGTGAAATATCTCTGGACAAGCTCTATTGTGTTAATATCTGATATGCAGTGCGGGTTCCAGACAGATGAGCTGTATTTGAGAATTGGTCTAGCAAATGTTTTGTATGCTCTGGTTAGCAGTACAATATTACCAGAGAAGATATATATAAATTTTATATGTGTGTGTGTATAATAACAAATTATATATATATATATATATATATATATATATATATATATATATATATATATATATATATATATATATATATATATATATATATATATATATATATATAGCTGATATTGTATGATCCATATTAGAGAAATCTTGAATTAAAACCTTTCATTTTCTCACACTAGTTTCCACTAATTTTTTGATGTCACAGATAGCCCTTGACTTTTGATCACAATTGGGACCAGTATTTTTTATCATAAGTTCTTGCTTATGTAAGCAAGTTGGACCCAAATTTATGATAGTTTTTACAATGGTCATTAAGAGAATTGCCATGGTCGGTAAGTGAAATCACATGGTCATTAAGCAAACCCAACTTGCCCAATTGGGCTTCTTTTGGCCAGAAATCAACAAAAAAGTTCACAACTCACGATTGTGTGACTGCAGAATGCTGCAACCAGTTGTAAATGCAAGCTAGTTGCTATGCCTGAATTGCAGTCATGTAATTCCATGGGTGTGGTATGACAGTCATAATTTTCAAATATTAGTCACACGTCATTTTTTTGTTGTACTATTGAATTTTCATTAAACAAACGGTCATAAGTCAAGTACTACCCTGTTTGTGGATTGCTATTTTGGGTGGGAGACTGTTCTAACTTCTTTAGTTTCTTGATGCTGTTGTTCCTCGTTAAATTTTTTTCTGTGTTTACCCCATTGATGACTAAATAATTGATGACTTTTGAATAGTATGGGATCATCTCAACGTTAGCACAAAACAGGTTTTTTGATTTTGCTGATCAATAAATGCTCCCTTGGGAATTAATTCCACTGTATTCATTGAAGCTTAAGTCTTAAGAAGGTGTGCGCTGGACTGCTGATTCTTTGTGTATAAACATTTCTTCCATTCTGGAAGAAAAGAAAAAACCTAAGAGTGTGAAATGTGAAGAGAATTTTTTTTAGATAGGATATAAATTATAGGCTATAATTATAGGGCATAACTATAAATTACAAGGCAGATAGGAGCTTTTCAGGGACTCCTGTTTTTGCTCTCTGTTTTATCTTTTATAGTTGTTTCTTTTCCTTTCTGATTATTTCCAATTTTAAGCTTCTTTGGAAGATTTTACACTTGTATACACCTGTAAAAAGTAACACAGGAATTCTTTAATCCTTCGCTGGAAAGTGTCATATTTACAAAGTAAAACGTCAGATGTTTTGGAAATGTATTGGGACAAAATTTAAATCAAAGATCAGCATGACTGTAACTTCAATTAGCTATCTGTTGTTGAGTGATCAATTTCAATGAAGTTAGGAGACTGTGCTTGCCTTTGCATTTTTCACTTTGCACTTGTCTTTGCATTTTGCACTTGGATCCCAGACAGAATTATGACTCTTTGGATCTGCGAGTCAATTACAAATTCAGAAATCTTTATTCCTGAAATGAAGCTCGGAAACTCCCCGGTGGCTTGTCTAGGGCTTGTCTAATCTGACAAGAGGGGAAGTAAAATAAAATAAAAAAGGGGCGATAAAATACTATTTCAGTCATCAGTTCTTAAAAATGATTGTAAACAGTTCTTCTGTGGGCCTCTTAGAAGCAGTTCTGCAGAAGAAGGAAAGTAATGAAGCTGTAGTCTTTGCCATGTTGATGTACAACTAGCTGTTCCCCAAAGCTCTTTCAATAGATCTGTGTCTGTCTATATCGACTCTACCCCGAATTAAGGGATTACAGGGTCGTAAAAAGGGAGTTTATATCTAGATCCATATTTGTATCTATTTTAGGAGAAACAGTTTTTCCACAAAGTGAACGAAAAACTTTCTAAACCAAACATTTTCATCCTGAACAACCGCTGGGATGCTTCTGCATCAGAACCTGAATACATGGAGGATGTGAGTTACAGATTTGTAATTTTCTTGGGAAAAGGAGTTGATGGGTGCTTTGAGTAGTATTTAAGTCAGGGGTGTCAAACTCAATTTCATTGAGGGCCGCATCAGGATTGTGTTTGACCTCGGGGGATCGGGGGAGGGGCAGTTCAATGTCACTCGTGTCATGGGTGCCTGTGGTGGCCCGAGAGCTCTGCCAGCGAAAACAGGCTCCCGAGCTCCGTTTTTAGCTGCGACGGCCTCCTGCAACCCTCTGCCAGCGAAAACAGAGTTCGGGAAGGCTGCATGCGACCCTCCTGAGCTCCGTTTTTGCTGCCAGAGGTGTCGTAAGCCAGTGCTTCACTGTTTCCAGGGCAGCCCCATGGTCCAAATCTAAGCATCCAGCAGGCCGGATCTGGGCCTTGAGTTTGACACCCCTAATTTAAGGTGACAGTCAAGGAAATCTCATAAATTCAGAGATTTTTCTTCCCAAAGTAAGCCCCTCAAGAGGCGGTACAGAGAAATTAGAAGTTGCTTTTTGTGTTTTGTAAATGGATGGGAGACAGACTGATGATCCCATGCACTATCATTGTCATTCTGCAGGTACGCAAACAGCACATGGAGCGTTGCCTGACTTTCTTGGTGGATGAACTCAGGGTTGTGGATCGTTCTGAAGCCCAAAACCGAATTTTCTTTGTTTCAGCCAAGGAAGTTCTCAGTGCAAGGAAACACAAAGCTCAGGGCATGCCTGAAGGAGGTGTGTATTGTATGTTAGGTCCACTTTCTAGCAATGATGGTCCTTAACGTCTTTTGAAGGCTGGCTATTTTTTTCCACTTGTTGTGGCCTGCCGGCGGCCAGCAGAGCTGGCAGTGAGGAGGTTGGGGAGAAACTTAGGCCAGTCCTGGGAGCCTGGGAAAGCTTGGACGAGGACTCTGTGTCGGAGGCAGAGTGGGAGTTAGACAGCAGCGAGGCAAAGGAAGAGCTGGAGCCCATTCCCAGTGTGTGCATGCGCCAGAAGACAAGAACAACTCAGAAAGCAGGGTCGACCCGGGTGCAAAGCCACACCTTGGAGGTGATTGGCCTTTCCCATAGGAAATAAAAGAGGAGCAAACAGGGAGTGGGCTTTTGCAGGAAACAATTTATTTGTTCCGTGACTCTGAAAGACTCTGTGCCTAGTTTTGCCTTGTACTGCGGTTGGAAACAAGTTACGTGGCAGCTTGCCAAATGAGATAAGGTATGTTGAGAAATATTCCTTTGAAAAACTGTTTGGGCATACCTTGCTGACTGTGAGTGAACGTAATTCACAGTCGTGTAAATATAAGAGGTTTTGCCGGGACCAATTCTTGCCTCCTGCTTGTTAAGGGAACCTTGTCGTGTCCCACTCCTCCGCTGACGGCCGGGTCAGGGA